>NC_140799.1:30843001-31443001 GCF_037176805.1 Vigna unguiculata | reverse complement strand
AGCCATGAATGAAATAAGTTAAATCATGTGTATTAAAATCTTTTTGGATAACCATCTTTAGGAAACAACGGATAATTTTCTAGATGCATTTAATATGAATCTCATTTTAGATAAGTCTTTCGTACCTCATCAATTTGATTTGGTGGGTATTGCCAAATTTGATGACGTTTTCCTGGATCACATTCTAAAGCATTTTCAAATTCATTGTATATAACTCTTGGAACTTTATATAGTTGTTTTTCATTTTCTTCATTTTTTGGATTATTGTGAAGTTTCTCAAGTTTAGATGATGTAGATACATTTTTTCATCTTCATCACAAGCATTCCTTTTGAAAAAAGAATCAATTCTTCTACTTTTTATCATAATTTTTCTAATGTAAATTTGTCACCTCTCACCTATTTCGGAAAAGATAAAATTATGAATACCCCAACTAAATTAAATCTCAAAACCAAAACTTAATATTTTAAGAAAATTAACACCTTCTAAATGGTCCCTTATCTTAAAGTAGATTTCTAATATTGTTTTTCCTTATACAACTTCAAATGTTAAAATAATTCTATATACACAAAGATAGTTTAATCAACAATTAGAGCATGATTTTATGACCATAAAGATATGTCTAGAGCATAGAAAAATCATAAAGAAGAGAAAATAATATTTTATAAGTTAAAAATTAATAGTATTTAAAATAATAATAATTATTAATAAAAGTTTATAATTGCTTTATAAATTAAAATCTAAATTTATATCTCTAATATTAGTTACTAAGATTTGATCTAGTATTGTTGTTAATCTTTATCATTAATTAAAAAATAATTTAGAATCTAATGTTAAGTAATTTAGAATCTAATGTTAAGTATGAGTTCAAATTTAACGTTAAACAAAAAAAAAAAAGAAAGAAAATTAAGCAGTTAAATAAATAATTTAATAATTTTCTTAGTTTGTAGTTGTTTTAAAATTTTTCAGTGCAAGGAAATGATTACGTTGATTTAAAAAAAATTATATTAAGACCAAAAAATTAAGAAACTAAAAAAAATTAAGAAACTAAATAAGTTTCATCAAAATTGGGATGAAAAATATTATTAAACTTATATAAATCTATCGTTTTAGAAATGTTATCATATTTTTTTACGTGGATTAGCGTTAAATCAACACTAGTTAGACTCTTTGGTAAATATATATAAAAATATAGCCCTGATTCATGAATGAAAGATGTGTTAGCTTGTGGCTTCATTCATATTTGTATTGTACATTGTTCACTTGAATGGAGTGGCAGTTCAAAACACACGTAGGAGTGGAAATTCGGCGATTCTGGGTTGCAAAACAATATTTATTGGACCAAGAGAATTTCTTGTTACACCTCAGAATTTTCTTGAATCAGTTCATTTTGAATGAGTCTTTCAAAATTAATCTGAAGCATAAAAAGTATTTCAAAATAAGTGCAGAAAGAAAAACCCAACCATCCAAACAAATTATGTACTTAATTTTTAAATATTTGTCAGTATCAAACAGAATTTATTTAAAATTATAATCTTCGATAAATTTTATATCTTTCGAGTGGTAAAATGAGTTTTACTATGTAGATCGGCCTGTCGGTCTGCATTTGGCAAGTTGAGTTCAACTTTTAACCTATTAATTCGTTTTGACCATCAACCTTGTTTTATGAATTAAAAATTAAGATATAAAATAATTTAAAAAATTTATTTTTATATATTATTTTTTGAAAAACGATAATATTATAATTTATATATATATATATATATATATATATATATATATATATATATATATATATATATATGTGTGTGTGTGTTTGTGCGTTGTCGTGTGTATACATTTTCTAAATATACATAATATTATATTAGTAGGTGATGATAATATAATGTTATTAAGTTAATATATAAAATAAAATTATATTTATTAAAAATAAAGTGAAATATATAAAAAAAGATTGAGAAAATAACTGTTGATAAATAGAGAAAAAATTATAAGAGCAAAGATAGACGATTTTATGAAAAAGTTTGTAAAAGTAACGGTCAATTTTAAAAAAAATTATAAATAATTATATTTTAAATGGTAAAATTAATATTTTGAAATGTAGACGCAAAAGAGGGAATTATCTTTATATATTGTTATAGATTATAGAAAAAAATGCTTGAACATATAAAAAATCAATTAAAAACTTAAAATGACATTTATATAATTAAATGTTAACAATTGTTTTTTTAAATATAGCATAACATATCAAGATTTACTATAACCCAACAATACCACTTTAATAAATGATTTGTAATGAATTTGATTCAATGGTTACTTAATAAAAAAAATACATATAACCCAACATACCATCAATATATTGTTTATCTGTTTATCTAATGCTTTCGATCATCCTCTATTTGAAACTAGATCATGAAACAACTAAATCATGTAACTCACCCTACACTCAAAAAGCAAATATTCATTCTATATCCTCTTATATGACGGTATTGCCTTATTTTCATCCTTAAGAATAAGAATGTAATTCACATAGATTAAAATCTATTAAATTATATTAATTTAATATCTGATGATGTAATTTAAAAAATAACTTTAACGTAAAGATTTTAATGTGATGATTAGTAGAATATAACTGTATTTTAGATTTATTAAATTAATTCCCTCACTTCTCACTTCATAGGGTATTATAGTATTTTATTAAAGTTTTAAAATACTAGAAATTGATATGACAGTTGCTTCTATAAAAGTGGAAAAGTGGAAAAGATTTACGTTTCTAAAATGTAAAGAAAAGTGACTTTGACATGATAAGACTTTGTAATGGGTAATTCTATATTATCAAGAAGCCATTGAAGAGAAGTAAGAAAAAAAAAACATTGATCAAGAGAACTTTGCAATTGATCCATGTAAGTTCTTGAACTCTTCTAATAATATAATTGCATAATTCCTAAAATCATCCCAAAGATTATGTTAGATAATTTAAAGGTTAACACCTTAAATAACTTAGAATTGGTGTCCCTTAGCAATAATAAAATGCCTACCACATATACAATGCTTCACCAAAATCATTCATAGCACTAAGCTGCAAACTTGAAACACAACTTCCAACTCTACAACTAAATGTTTAACAATTGAAATAGTTCTACCAAAACCAAAATATTTCAGTCAATAAGTTACACACCTTAAATAATAACTATTCAAAACAATTTGCCTAAGATAAAACATATGCTATCATCAAACCACTATCAAGTTAAAACATTCAGATTTGAGATAGAAGATAATCTTATATTTAATCATGAGTGTGCACCCTCATCACTAACTCAAGATTCTTTCTTTCTTAAAATTGTTGTTTTCACCAACCAAATATGACAAATTGGACTTGCACAATTATACATACTACAAAACACAACAAACCTACAACCTTCAGGCCAATCCTATGATTGAAATGCTTCAAACTCTCACATAATTATTACTAAGAGGAGCACACAACCTACTTAACAGAAATATAACACTCCACTCCAGTAGTTCGCCTAAGGTTCGAGGTACTCTGATACCAAAATGTAACAAACCTATTTTTCTAATCATTTTAAATAGTAATAATAAAATTAGTATAACTAAAAAGTAACATTAGTAATTACAATTACACTAGATTACATATCAGTTCTCAAACTAGAGTACATTGTATCTCAAAAATGTAATTAACACAACTCATAAGTACTCCAAAATATGATTAAGAACTTAACACGGTTTCACAAAAGACTAAGGCATATCATCATCAATATTACTATACTACTCCTTTAATGGCTACCTCCTACTCAATGCTACTATCGCTTTCAATTCCTATTTCTGATCTCGTATATGTGTGTGTGGGTGGGATGTTTAGTGTGTTGTATATACATACATACATACATACATATATATATATATATATATATATATATATATATATATATATATATATATATATATATATATATATATATATATATATACTTTGTGCATGTGTGCGTATGCGTGTGTCTGTGTGTGTGTGCGTGTGAAATAATCATCGCAAAAAAAATGAGAAGAAAACAAAGGACACACCAAGTGTAATGGTAAAATAATTTTTACAAGAATAAATCACAATCTAAATATATTATATCTTCTTCTTTCTTCTTTTTATAAAGGTTGTGTAATTAAATATTTGAAATATGTAAAATATCAAATAGGAGAGCAAGGATCAAACATAGAACTATCATAACACATCTAGACTCTTGCTTCCAAAAAAGACTAATGTATTGAATGAACTCGTGAAACTCTGCGCATGTCATGCTTGCTCATTATTCCTCAATTGATGTTTCAACACACAAGACCAATATCCCCAAACCAAGTCATGACAAGATTAACCCTACTAGCTCTCTAAGTATGATCCTATTTCATACCATATTGTCTACCATGTGGAGCCTCTTTTGATTCACACCACCTAAATGTTCTACTCTATGTGACTTAGACACTAGTTGATTCATGATAGTCTCACTCTCCAAAGTCCCCTTTAATACACTTTGACAACGTAAGTAATAGTATTTTCCCATGAAAATAATTACTAGGACTCAGCCACACACAACCACACATCAATATTTCAAACAAGGTCCTAAGATTACTCATTTAAAAAAAAATCAAAGTTATGATTGTTGCCCAACGATATATGCGCTAGGTGGAAAAACACCAAGTGTAGATCTACAAATTTTAGCATCCAAGACAATCACTCACCCAAAATTCGCAATCCTCATACATGTTCTATTGCACTAATTCTCAACCATTCACTCCTTTCACTCAACATATAAGTGAAAATACATTCAAAATTAACACACATAAAAATCTATAGCAGTAGACATAAATAATGTATTTTCTTCCTTTATCTAAAAAAAACTCAAATCAATTAAACTAACATGCACTCAGATTTCAACTACATAACTTTAATTCATTTTTTTTTTGTAATTTCTATAAACTCAACTTTAAGCATGATAAACACTTCAACCCATATTTGCACAATAACCCACTAGTTTTCATCACCATTTCTTTCATAATTATGCATAATAACATCTCTTTACCCCAAATTTCCATCATAGGACAATGACAATTCACATAAATACATCATAATTACCAACATTCCACATTTTTCATTTTTTGTCTTGTTGCTCACATCACTCATACCCACATCAAAACCCACCCCATAACACAAAAGAAAAACCCCCAAATTTAATTCCAACAACACCAGTACTAAACAATTTCATAAGTTTCGAAAAATCATTCAAATAAAGAGAAAAACTTTTAAATGATTAGTTCCCCTTACCTTAAGGTATATTCCTAATAGTGCTCTTTCTCTACACAACTTCAAAGCTTAAAAAAATATCTCTATCTACACAAACAAAAGACCAATCAATGATCAGAGTATGATTTTATGATCACTAACAAATAAAGATTTGCCTAGAGTATAGAAAAAATCACATGCAATTGAAAAATGCCACATGAAAAGGAGAAAATAAATTGCTTCAAAGAAAAAAAGTAAAAATTAAATTTATTCTATTTCAAAATTCAATTGGTTCAGAATGATCCTTAATCCTTTGGTTACTCAATAGTGCTATCAATTTTTAAAATGGATTAGCATGGAGAGAAAAATTGAGAGAAGAAGATTGAGGAATGAGGGCTTGGGTGAGAATATGGCCTGAAAGAAAAAAAGAACAGAAGTGCAACCGCTTTTTTTCAAGTTTATATTCTTCATTTCACTTTAAAAAAGTTATAAAGTTATTTTATTATATCCATATTTCATTTTTTTTATTGTCATTTTCTCTCTCTTCTTTATTAGGCATGCTATATGATGCAAGAACAAGAATAAGAACATGAATAAGAAGAGTGTTTGCTTAAAGTTAAAAAGTGTAGCTTTAGGCCAAATTCTAATTTCAATACATTACTAAATCTATTTTGTCATAAAGAAAATGTGATGAAGAATTACTTAACTAATATAGGAATAAGAGAAAAGCAATTAACACAAGAATACAAGAATATAAAGTGAAACTACAAACTCAAAAAAAAAATCACAATCATTGTCTAATAACAATTAGAAAATAATACTATCTAAAATTTTTACAACACATATATCACTTAATTATATTCTTTGATCCCAAATACACTCAGTTTTCAAATTAAGAATTTAAATCAAACCTCACAACACTATACTACTAAAGTATTAACAAAAATCAGATACAAACTTAAAGTATTTTAACTAAAACATTAAATATCATAAATTTTAAGTTTATTATATAGCTATTATCCCGATTCATTATTTATCCTAATGTAAAACTTTTAAGATATATATTATTTTCATAAATCCAACATTTTGTGAGAAAATGTTTATAATTTACTCGGTCGAATCTACAGTTAAGATTTGCACTTGAATGTTCTAAAAGTCAAATATTTGACATTTTCTTTTCTGCCATAGGTTTCGTTGAATTAGTCTTGCGAGTGTTTTCTTACACTTTCAATTTCGCGTTAACCAAAGCGTTGAAAGTGAAGAATGCAGCAGATACAACTTGGCCATGTGCTTCTCATTTTTTAATATAAAATGGATAATTGCTGTCTCCTCATTTATAATAAGGTGTGACATCATTCACTTTTATGCGCGCAAATCAAATTAAAATTAATACCAAGTATTTTTTTATCGAATTTAATCGAGTGTCTCTGAAGTGATTAATAATCCAAAAATATTTATTTGTAAAAACTTTTCAATATTCAAAATAGTAAAAGTTTTAAGAATTAAGTACGAGAGTTGAATGTGTAAAAGTTAATTGTATGTATAGATTTTTGGAGTATAAGATCAAAGACATTCAATTACTAAATATCTTTATTAATATATTATATTATATTAATATTTCTAACCTGTTTGGAAAACAATAATATATGATATTCATTTATCTATCACTGAGATTTATTCTAAATATTTCGATACCCAAATATAATAAGCCGAATAATTGAATATCTCAAACCGAATAATTACAAGTAAATAGATTAGATCAAAAAATTATAAGTTACGTAATTTGTGTATATTCTTTTCAGTCATTTTAATTGTACAAGTAATAAGCTATTAAGGTTTTGGGTTACTACTAATATAACTTCGTTCAAAAATTCAGAATATCGTTATGTTATACTTGCATAAGTTCGTATTATAAAAAAATGCTTATATAATATATATTTTAAACCATTTTTTTTTTCAAATGGCCCACAAAACCCACATATCAAGTAGGTTACTTAGCACCTTCAAAAGCATATTGAGATTTCTCAGGATCTATTTGTATAATAAGAATTCATTCCATCCATTGAATAATGTATAATTAATAAAAATAATTAAATTAAGTTTGGTGATATAAATTCGGAATAGTCCAGAAAATATGCAAGTAAAATTTATTTAATCCATAAACTATGCAATTTAGATGAAAAGATAATTCAGTATCAAAAAATAGAAAAATAGATTAATAAATTTCATTTTTAGTATAATAAAATAAATTATAATCTTAGTAAAAATATGGAATTTTATAAGTTATTAAAGTAATTAAATATTTATTTATTTTTAAATAATTATCATCTGTAATTATTAAAATAAAAATTGATATTAATATATAATTAAAAAACTTACTCTTTATTTTTTACTGTGAAAATATTTTAGACCAGATTTGTAATACAAACTGATATTTTTCAAGGCATAAAATGGATAAACACAATTTAACAATTTCCGCATAAATAAAGAAAAAAAAAGTGCTTTAAAAAAAAACAAAATTGAGAATAATCTAGAAAATGACATTTCAGAAGTGATAGAAGTTTAAAAATAGCAAGACTCAATTATTTTAATGTTAAAATGTTTTAATATAAATAGAATCGTTCTAAAAGAGTTTCAATATTTTAAAACACACTATCTCTATAGAGATAACTTTTCTAGAATTCTTTGACTTCTCTCTAGGATTTTTGTCTCTCTGGTCATCTGATTGAAGAACCGAGACCGTAGATTGATCATCTCGACAAGCTCTTCAAGTTGGACCGATCAGTTTCTCCGTTCGCGTAAGTTGAGTTTCCACCTCTTTTTGGTCTAATTTTGTTTTCTCTCACATGTGGGCCATCTTTTGCTTGCATGCCTTGTTTTAATCATCAGTATGAGTTTCTGTTGATCAATGATCATAATGATATGTTCTAATCGTTCTTGTGATGTTTCTATGTGTAGATAGAGCATCCTATGGAGTTAGAGGTGTTTAACGTTTATAAAGCGACCTAAGTAGGATAAGGGAAACTAATAGCTTTTAGTGTTAGCGAGTCATATCTTGTATGATTGTGAAGTATTTGGTATGATATGATGAATTATGGATGCTTGTGATTGTGGTATGTTGATCTTTTAAATGATTTAATTGAATTGATTGTATTATTTGAATTGGGGGTATTTGAGAAAGATGGAGTTGTTGGATCATGAATCTAATTGGTGCGACCTACTATAACTTAAAACTCTTTTAAACCACTATCTATAGTAGAAGTATCAATTGGAGTAATGAAACAGGTCCATATTGCTCAAAAACCTTAATTTGATGTTGTTGATATCTGATACAACGCTAAGCCCCACGTGGCAGCGCTGAGAGCTCATTTTTGCGAATTGATTGGTGCCGAGTGTTGGCCAGGTGACATTGAGCGTTGGTTTTTGCGAATTGATCAACATTGGGCACCACTTTCTGGCGTTGAGTGTAAGACCCGGGAAAAATTAAATAGTTATTTAATTAGGACGGGCAATGAGAACATTTAAAGCAATAAATGTGAGGAGCTATGACGTGAAAAAGTGCTAACTCATGTGGTTGAGAATATTTTATTGTGTGTGAGGACTTGGGTTCAAGTCCTATGTGCGTCACTTGGATGTTATTAAATTATGCATTTTTTATGTAATTATATATTGGATGCGTGGTGTGATGATAAACTCCTAGAATTATTGGACTTATCATGAAATAAGGATTGGTTGAATGGTTTGGCCTTAATTGGGTATATGCATGAGTGTGGGTTCAAACCTTGGTGAGAACTAAATAATTTCTTTTTGCCAATTTTGAGAAAGAGTGCACTGTAAATTCGTACTCACCATAAGCAAAGGTTTTTTTTAGAGTCTTGGGGTTGATTGAGAGAAGTGGTGGGACTGAAATCACCAAGGATTGGACTAGAAACAAAGGCTAAGAAGGTTTTGTGAGGGGATAGGCATACAAATTCGAATTTGGCAAGGAATCCAGGTAAGGGGAGTTGTTTTGTTGATATTTTAATACATGTACGTTCCACTGTATCGTAACTAATTGAAATCGCATGCTTTCACCTGTTTTCTGCACTCTTCGATTGGGTTTTTGGGTTTTTCCCAAAAACCGCCTGGCGGTTTGATCCCTACCGCCAGGCGGCTCATCAGAGGTGAGCGTATGTTCTTGTTTTGGTTTGAGTCGCCTGGCGGCGATGAGTTCCTGCCCGGCGGCGCGACCTTGGCTGCGTCCTGTTTGATGGTTTTTGATGCTAAATTGGGTGAATATAATGGACTACTGAGTCTCCAATGTCCGTATAAAATTGTATAATGAATTATTGTCATAGACTTCTTGTTGGAATGTGTATGATCATATTGGGGTTTTGAATATGGGATTGTTGGGTTGATTAGGAAGTAACTGGAATTGAGGAATGCGATAATGGTAATATTGCTGAGATTAGGTGCTAAAAAAAGGATGTAAGTGTATGTGTGGTGGTTCTCGAGGAAGGAGAAAAGTAAGATAGGCTTGTGGAGAGTGCAGAAACGCATGCATGTGGTCTGATACTGGTGTGCTGCCCGACGGGGCTGTGTTGTCCGCCAGGCGATGATGTGTGGTAGCTCTGGTTGGGTGTGGTACTGGGGATTTCTGCGAGAGAGAGAGAGAGAGGAAGCCTTCAGGATTGAAAAGGTTGAGAAGTGGAAAGGAGAGGTAGCTTGAAAGGAGGCAGGGTAAAGGGATAGGAAGTGGATTAAGCTTATAGGTAGTGTAATGAGTGAGAGGAAATGCATTTGGAATGATTTGATGTTTAAATAAAATCTGAACATGTTGCTAAATTATTAGTGGATGTTGTGGGTCAATGATAGTAAAGAAGAGTTAGTTGAGAAGAATGGTAGAAAAGTGGGGACTAAGAATTTGCGTGAGATGGGCAAGAGGAGTGGGAAGATATAGTGAAGGATGAAAGGATACACGAACTGTTGATTGGGTATATGGGGTGTATGGATGAGCATAATGGTGCAAAAGAGAGATATAGGAATGGGATCTGTTATTTGTGAATTAAGACATGATGGCATGACTTAAGAATAAATAAACCTCTAATGGAAATGTGTGAATGATAATGTTGGGGCTATAGCGAAATTAAAATAGATTGGGAATTGGCAATAGATCAGGACTGAGTACTGAGACCCAAAGGGGAATTGGCCTTAGAGGAATTTGAATTGTAGAACCAACCAAATCGAGTGCCAAAACCAGCTGCATAGTGCTTCTGGTATGGCGCCTGGCGGCCCACTAATAACCGCCAGGCGATAGACTTAGCATGAGAGAATATGCACCGTGGAGCACCTATCGGCACGATGTGCTCCGCCAGGCGGTGACGAGAAAACAGTAACTCTAGAATGACGCTGGCGCCGGGCAGTCAGTGGTTACCGCCAGGCGGTTTGGAACAGTTTCGCTTGGCGACGTGTGGTCCGAACCAGGCGGAAATGCTATTGTTCTTGCTTTCTTGGTGTGTTGCTTTTAATTAACGATGTTGCTTCGCTTGGATCGGGAGATGTTGTGCCATGAGCGGGTAGGTTCATGGATGGTTGATGACATGTGATGATATGAGCGGGGAGGTTCATATCCAGTTACTCTCACGTGGGGATACGAGCGAGGTAGGTTCGTATGTTCCGTGCTCACGTTGAGAGATGCCACGTGCGGGGAGGTAAGGGGCTGGTGGATCACATGTGTTGGACTACGGGCGGGCAGGTCCGTAGAGTAGGACTACGAGCAGGGAGGTTCGTAGAGGCAGGACCACGAGCGGGCTGGTTCGTGTGAGCATCATATTCCCGAGCCCAAGGCTAACCAGTTGTGTGATTTGAAGGCTCTAAAGCCTTGGGGTTAAGGTCTTGGCCAAGAGTTATATACAATGAATAAAATGAGTATATGATTTATCTTGTGTTTCATATGCTTGTTATTTTATTTTCTCAGCTCACCCTTTCTGTTTGTGTGTGGCGATGATCGTGTAATTCGTTACACGGGAGCTGATGTTGATACAGGTGGTGCTGAGGATGTTCAGATGGCGGAGTGAGGGTTAGCGTGGGATTAGAGCTAAGATTTTCTCTTACATGTATTACTTTATGTTTTTATTATAAACACGAATAATGGGAACTTGTAACACTTGGCTAATTATGTTATAAGTTTTGGCGCGTGCTTTCATGAAATTAAATTTTCCCGCATTGGGATTTTTATCGAGATGACTATTAATATAATTAGTTCTTTTATTATTTATTTTTAAGTAATATTCCCTAGGGATGTTACATTGAGCGCTACCCAGTTTTCAGCATTGCGTCTTATTGGTAAAATGAAAATTCTCATTTCATTAACTGTCGGATTAAGATGAAATTTTGACAGTTGATCCTAGACACGTGAATATTCATTTTGACCGGTGAGATCTTTGTTTTGAAATCTGTGGTTAGAGAAATGGTTTCCACCATTTGAATGTATTTCACGTATAGTGCCAATTACTCCGTTTTCCTGTTTTTGCTGTTTTGGTTACTTTGGATGTACCTTTAGGTAACAAAAATTCCAGGTGTACCTTGACTCTACAGAAGCCACTGGATCACAACCACATGTGACGGAGGGCCATAGTGACGGAGAGGGCGTAACGAAGCTAAATCATGGAATCACTAATTTGTTACGAATGAGGCTACCACAGAGGCTACGACGGAGACGGTGCAACGGAGACAGGACAACGAAGATAGCGGAACCGAGATGACGCGACGAAGATAACATTGACAGAGATGGCGTGACGAAGACGGTGCAACGAAGACGACGCGATGAAGACAACGCGACGAAGACCGCTACAACAGGGGCTACGACATAGGTTAATCGTGGAGCAGAATCGATTGATATTGGTTGAACGATTTGGTTGAACGTCCACTGTTAACTTGTTTTTCGAGTGAAAGGGAAAAATTCATTCAACTTTTCTGATTTGGGAGGGAACACGTGAATTCACTCAGAGAAGAATGTGTTGCAATTTTAGGAGGTCATAAACCTCCTAAAAAAAATAAAAAAACCCCTCTATTATCAACTTTTAGAAAATCCATCATAATTAGCCCATATGATCTTTATTTGTGGAGGTCTTTTTAACCTCCATAAAATGACCCACACTATATATCTTTTTTTTTAGTGAGCTTACCCTTCTTCTGTGTTTCTGTGTTGTTTGTCTTTCTTTTGTGATGATCACCTATTGGTGGGAGTAGATGTGGTTGCAATGTCAGAGGCACCTCTAGAGGATGATGAGGCATCTTTTAGGTTGGTGGAAAGTTTATGTGGGAGCTGTGGAAAGTTTATGTGGGAGTTGTTGTAAGTGAGTGATTCATACTTAGATATTAGAATTGATTCTGATTCTTAATTGGTTTGTATAAATGTTATACTTTTATAGTCCTATCTGTTCTAGGACTATATTAATATACTTTATACACTGGATTTTCTATTTTGACTCCCATAGTAAAACAATCCTACTTTATTAGTTTTTAAGCTGTTAAAATTGGGATGTTACCAATTAAATATTTTTAAATAATTTACAAAGAAATTTTCACACCGATTTAATCGGTTATAACTTAAACATTGATTAAGTTAAAATCATAATTAATCATGATTTATATATATATATATATATATATATATATATATATATATATATATATATATCATGTTTTTATTACTATATATTTAATAAAAAGTATAATTAAATAAAAATATAAAAATAATATATCAAATAAAATTTATTTATTTATTTAAATTTATATTTTCTAAATTAATTGCATTATTATCATTATTATTTTGAAGTGGTGTAGAACAAATAATATGAAGAGAATTTAAAAAACTAAAAGCAAAAAATTTAAAAACATTTTCAAAAAATAGAAAGTTAATTGGATAAGACATAAGAGTCAACAAAATGTAGTTATGCAACCCTCCTATTAATTGAACTTCATAATGTGCACCTTTCCTTCTCTGCACGGGTTACAAATTTTTAGATATTCTGACCCATGAAACCCTAGTCAAATTATTTTTAGTATCTAAAATTTTATTTTTAATATCTTTTAATCAAATTTTATGAAAAGTCATATCTTAAACTTATTATCATTGACTCTAATCTTGATTATAAATGTCTTAATTCCATAGTTTATTGAACCTAATGCCAATGTGGGAATTGTTTAGTTTATGTTTAGAGAAATAATTGGTGATTAATAGTTTAAGAGAAAAGATTCAGATCACTATTGGCTGTTAGCCAGCGCAGACTAATAATAAGAGAATGCAATATAAGCATTAAATTAAAAAATAAAAAAGTTAGTATGTTTTGGACTTTGTGTTGCATTAATGATTCCCAAGTATCATCCACTTTTTCCAACATTAAAAGAAAAATAGTTGTTAAATAAGTTATAATTTAATGTTAATTTTTATTTCAATAATGAATTATTATTTAAAAGTATTTTTTCTTTATTATTTGTAAAGAGTTGAATAATATCTTATTTTTTATTTAGTTTTTCTTTTGATAAAAATAAAGAATAATTTTGTTTAAATGGAAGTTCAAGAGATTAGAAGTTAAATAATTGTATAAATGGACAAAAATAATAGTTTGAAGTAATTTTAGAAGAAGAATTGTGTAACTAAAAGTAATCTTCTTTGTTATTGTTACAAATTAGAATTACATATAAAAATATTATTTATGTGTATTTTAATTTGGTTTCTATAATTTTTTATTTAAGTTTTTTAAAAATTGAAAATTATTATTTGTTATTCCCATATTTATGTGATACTTTTTAACCAATTATGTGTTAAAGGGAAAGTTAAATGACAAATTTGAATAATTGCTTCATATCTTCAACTATAATCTTATCTATCCTGTGGCGAATGAAGGTTAAAATTGAGATTAGTGGTTTCAAATTTGGAAGATTAAAAATATAGAATAATATTTTCAAAAATCAAAACGAAAATTCATACATTTCCCAAGGATTATAAATTTTAATTTTTAAAGAAACTAAAAAAACATAGAGATGATCTTAATTAGGTAGAAAAGAAATGAGACATTTTTTAAATATGTAAATTTATGTGTTAACTCATTAAGATTTTTATAATTAAATCATGAGTGGAACTTGAGACAAGCCAAAGTTTCAAGGGACTATAATTTTCAATTTTTTTAGAAATGAAGAAAAAAAATATAACTTTCGTAAAAAAAGTTAAAAGTTACTCTATATTCAAAATAAAAATTTAGAAAAAATATTCTAGAGAACTTTTAGGAAAATTATCTTTAACTAATGAAAAAGATAAATATTTATCTCTATATTTTGTGGTTTAAGGAAAATCTTGTCCATGCATGTGTATATATGTTTTTACTTTTCATAAAAACTTTTTTCTTTCCTATAAAAGTTAACCTAAAGCTACTAACCAGCTAACATAGCCATATATCGTGGCTTCCATTGATTTGCATGGTTGGTGTTCTTCCCATTACCTTTTA
Source organism: Vigna unguiculata (assembly GCF_037176805.1). Lineage (NCBI taxonomy): Eukaryota > Viridiplantae > Streptophyta > Magnoliopsida > Fabales > Fabaceae > Vigna > Vigna unguiculata. The sequence goes on along the minus strand of NC_140799.1, from coordinate 31,428,228 downwards.
GGTTTCATAAACAAAGGGAAAGAACAAGAAAACACAGTCAAAGGTTTTTGATGTGATTGTTTTCGAAAGATTCATATGTGAAGTTGAAGTTTGATTCAAATATCAAGTGGCTCCGAAATACTTAATGTGACTTCATTGAAGCTTTTTTGTTTGGATAGTTGAGACTCACACCTCTCATCATCACGTGGGATCATACTTCAAATATCATCATCATCATCATCATTTCATAACCTCATTAATTTATTAATTAACAACCATACAAATTGTTATTTTGTTAAATTGGGTGTACAATTTTCTTTTTAAAATATTATTCGTCATGGTGATGAGGACAAGACAAAACTTCCATTGTGAGACATTTTATTTACTCTATCAACCATATTTTCTGTAATGTATAAACTAAGTGAGTCTAAGTTAGGCTAAAACATGTGCCGATTCTATTCTTCAAAAACTTAAAAAAGAAAAAACAAAACAAAACACTTCCTCCACCTTATGTTATATTTCTTCTAAGCTAATAAAATTAAAAAAAAAATTGTTATACAAGTTACTATGATAAAATGTAATAATATGATTTTTCTTAAAAACGTGTTCTTTTAGATTTGTAAATGTAAAACTACATCTTATTTTCATTTTATTTTCTATTATCAAAATTTTATGCAGTGGAGTTGTTTTGTTATTATATATAGAGGGAGACGGATATAGACGGAGAAAAGAAATATTATGAAAATTATGAGCGTGACATATCATATAACCATCCTATAATTATAAACCATACAAACAAATATATTATAAATTTTTAAAGAAAGGGTCCTTTTAAAATCAAATTCTTAAAAAAATAATATATATGTTTTGGTCTCAAGTCTGATTATAGAATCGTTTGTCAATGAAAACACATCGGAGATATGGTCCACTTTGTCCTTAAACAGCTTCTTAGAGGGTGGAGGGAGGAAGAGGTGTTTAAATCATCTTAAGCTTCGACTTCTAAACAATATGGATGGATGTGATAGGAACATAAACTCCTTAATCGAGATCTAAGAGAGAATCATGAATCATCCCCAATGGATGACTTAAGGGACATGTGGTTCTGCTATAGAATCCACGGTCGGTGTCAATGTTTCGATCTCAAGTCTGATGATAGAATCGTTGTCAATCACCATTGTCTAAGGTATTTTTCCTTTTGGAGCGTGTGCTCCATCACATTTTCTTTTATTACTTTCTATTTTGATATGATAACATTTAAGTTGTTTAAACTGATTAACACATTTTAGCTTCAATGTTAGTTGCGAAACATGTTTGAGACGTCAAATAAACTTACAAAATTTGATTAAAATGACTAAATTCACACATCATTTCTAAAGTTGAGGGACTAAATTGGTTCGAAATTTCAAAGAGAGACTAATTTCAATTTTCACTAAAAGTTAAGGGACCAAAAACATATTTAACTCACCTTCATATCATATGGTTTGCTTGAAAGTCTAATATCAATAGAAGTTATGAATAACTTTGAGTAAGAAAAGAAGGCTTTCCAAGCAATGGGTTTATGTAAGAGCAAAAAATCTCTGAAAGCCTTATTTACTTACTATTATTGTTTAAACCTTTAATTGAAAAATTAGACACTACAAACACTCGAAGACAACTCCTATAAACACTTGAAGACAACTCCTAGCGAAATTAATATCCAATTGATATTCTCCATGTGAAATCATAAGGTTGTTCCTTATAACTTGAATGCATATGCATATATTACAAAAATAAAATATGGAAAAAGTTCTTTATGATTTACCTCTACATATTTGTCTTAAGTTTTAGGTTGCTCACTAATGTTGGAATTAATTAACGAATTAATTCTATCATGACTCATTTAAAATACTATAATGGACCAAATTGTGATTTAATAAAATATAAGAACTTATTAGTTATTATGAGAAGTTATAATAAAATAAAATAAAGATAAAATAAAAACCAACTTGATGGACATTGGTTTATAAAAGACATGTGATTTTGTCTCTGGCCATAAGGTTCTTTCACAATAAGTCATCAAGAATGTGTGAAATGAGAAAGAAAGGCAAAGAGATAGATTGGAAAATGGTGGTTGGAGAACACATTGAAGAACATTTTCTCATAAGATCTGTTATGGATTAAGATTAATGCTCTATTATATTTTATTGTGTGAGAATCTTAAATGTTAAAGATCCTAAATTGTTTTACAAGTAAATCTTCTCATTGCCTAAAATACAAAATAAGAAAAGGCATTCCAATTGATATTCACAAAAATTTTAGAAAAAAGGAAAACAGAATAAATCAAGAACCCACTTGTGTGAAGTTAGACGTGTTAGGCATCATAGGCGTCGGTCTTATTAGACAATTGAAGAGAACGTGAGATATGCTTCTTTAGTTCAACTACAGTCAGAAGAAATGTAAGAATTGTGAGGGAAACCCTAGAAGAAGAAAAAGAGGAAGAGTTGAAGGAAGTGTGAGGCATACTTTTTTTATCTTTTAGTTACTTGTAGATTAGAAACCTAAAATCCCTAAACATAAAGGAGAAAACCCTAACGAGTGAAAACACAAAGGACCACAAGCAAAAAAAACTGAAAACGAGTGACTACCGATAGCAACAAGAGCATACGAGGAGACTGGTGACAACCAGACTGGTGAGAGGGAAGGAAGAACAAAATCAAAGATATTATGTTGGTTACAAAAATTACATGTCATCATATCTCTATTTTAAATTAAAAATAATATAATAAACTTGTATTTTATTACAAAATTACCACCGTCTTACTTCTTGTGATGGTTCTAGTAATAACAAGCTTAAAAGCACTAATCATATTTATAATTGTGTCACTATTTCACTTATTATGATGGATGAATTATAATTGTTATAATATGTCATCATTCAATCTATTTTTTGCACCAGTATGATTAAAATTTTCCTTAATATTTCCCCACCTATTTGAATTAGATCATTAATTAAGATTATTTATATTAGTAATATGTTCTTGTACTTATTACATATAATCCACAAACTAAGTCAACATATCATCCTAGTTTTGTGGCTTAAATGACCAAATCCAATCATACATTAGTTTATTAGTGGAATGGTATACATGTTTCTTCGGATGTGTCAGTTTGGTATTCACTTTTAAAAATGTGTCAATTAAGTCCCAAATTTTGAAAAGATATCTCAATTAGGTTCCTTTTAGGAAAAAAAATATTAATGTCGTTAACTGTATTAAAAAATGACTTACAAAATCAAGTATTGATATTTATATTAAAATTAGTTAGTAAAAGTCATGAATAAAGTTAGTAGCGTTAATAATTATTTTACTGAAAGAGACTTAATTGAGATACATCTTTAGAAATTGGGACTCGATTGACACCTTTTTAAAAGTCAGTACTAAATTAACACATTTGAACGAAAATGGATACTATCTAAATAATTAGACCTCACACCCAACATATGATACATTAGTTCAATCATAACTTAAATACAACTTATTGAGACAATTTAAATAAAAATCTATCCTAATTTTTCTCGTGTCGAGATTCATCAAGTGAAATCTAAATTCGTTGAGTGAATTGAAGTTTGAAATGAATTTTCCTCTCGAATTGAGATTCATCGAGCAAATTATGAAAAACCACTAGTTTTGCATAATTATTTTAAAATTAGTCTCAACTCAATTCCACCACTCTATATATTTCAACAAGTTTAAAATATAGAATTCCAACCACTCCTTTCACAATTTACATGTTCGAAAGGTTTTATCTCAAATTAATTTTCCATTGCCCAATATCAAGTTCAAGATGATTCAACAACAAATTTTTAATCAAATCCAAAACATACTTCAATTCAATATAATTCTTTTATTAAATATTAAACCTTAATTTAGAATGATTCTCTACTCCAACGTACAAAAACACTCACTCAAGAAAAAAAAAACATCTAATACTTGAATTACTCTTACAAGACTATATTACAAATTTCAACTATATACACTTATACACTCATGAACATCCTAAAAACAAATCTGTTTCCTTAAATAAACTTAATGTAATAATGCTTTAAACGTGATTTCCTTTAGTTGACAATTACTTGTAAACTAAATAATTATACAAGTGATAGGTGACCCTAAAATCCTATAGGGATAGTAAAACATTCAAACAATTATAAACTTCAATATAAGGATAAACAAATTGAGACTCAACCGAAAAAACTAATAAAAAAAGTCAAATACTTATAAAACAGAAAATTAAGAGATATTGGAACAAATTTTACTCTTAGATCAAATTAAAATCTCTCCACTTTTATAAATACTTTTGTTTCTTCAACAATATTAATGAAAATACTTACTTTTATTGATCCATGTTGGCAGCTTTGGATGGATATAAAAACTCATCGAATCAATCAAAGATTGGAGAAAATTATTATTTTCGACACATTGCATGTATTATATATTGTGACAATGATTATGCGGTTAATCAACCATCTTTGAATGAAAATATTTTGATTATTTAATATGTAAGCAATTCCCATAAAAGAATAAGTATCATTATTGGCTTACATTTCCAAGAAAGTGGGTGCGATTAGAACAATTTTTTATGTTCATATATACTTTGTTTTCATTGCTTTTCTTAAAAGAGAGGATGGTGATCAACATAGTTTACTCTTTCATTTCTTTAATATTTTACTAAGGATTAATTTATTTAAATATCCTAATCGATTATTCTAAATATGTTCTATCTATAAAACTGAATCACAAAACTTTATTTAAAATAATCAAACTCAAATCATTTATCTTTAATTGAATCGTACCAAATCTAGATATCACTTTATGTTAAGATAATGAAATTAAATTTAACTCTACTACAATAATTTAGTAAGATAAAATTTGTCCTTATTTATATAATTTAGTCTTATTTTTTTATCAATATAGAATGTCTAACACCGTACTCTAAAAATTTAACTATTGAAATAACTAATAAAATTTTTAATTCAACCTTGAAAGATACATAAAATACAATAACTTTTATCTTATATTAAGTTTTATAAAATCATTTTCTCAATATACTCTATAATTCTTAAGATTATTTATAACAAAAATACTCTTTTTTTTTTTCATTTTTTGAGTGGCTAATTGATAACACTCCACACTATAAACCTATTTTGTCATATAGTCATTGTAAACAATCCTTTAAAGTAATAATAAATAATTGTGGATAATATTATATAATATAATGGACATTCTTGATATAGAAAATGATGTGGCCATTGGGCATGTTCCTTCTGTCTCTAAAAGACAATCCCATCATGTGATAGTGGGAAATTTTCTATGAACTTAGGAACTCTTCACATTGGGCAATTTATAAAGTATATTACAATAGTGTACTACATCATAGGCAAATAAAAGCACAACGCAGTGGTTAAAACAGTGGGATTATAAATCATACTCTTGCTAATTAAGTCAATGCATGAAATGTTTTGTTCAAGATTAGCCAAACAAACTTGCTGTTTATGGTAATAGTTAATTAAACAATCTAGTTTTCAGTCATTATTTTATGTCTAATGTTGTTTGGTGTCTGTTTTTCATTGAATGATCACTATGTCCCCTTTTTAATTTAATGCCAGAATGAACCATACATTGAATCAGGAACTTGGACATGCTTTCTCGTGAAGATCCCTTTCTCTCTCATGTTTTTTTAATAAATCCATGAATCAGATATTTGTTTTTCTACTGCAACTTTTTTGTTTCAGATATGCCATTTCCGTTTTTAAGATTTAATTGCCTTTTATTTTTATAAAATACTTTTGATTTAGTCTTTTTTTAACTATAAAATGACAATGATAGAAACATTAAAATAGAGTAATTGGATATATTTGATCTGTTTGTTATCAAATCATTTGATTTAATAGATTCTATTTTAACCTCAATTTTCGAACATTGCGTAGTTTAAAAATACACTTTAAAATTTTTCATATTTTATGAAATCTTTCTTACAAATCTTATGAAATCTTTCTCCACAAATTTGTTATAAAATTTTGTAATAATTTTTTTTTCATTATTTTAAGAATTTTAATTAATAAATAATTTTTTATATATAACTTTTTTTATACAATTATAAAATTTATAATAAAATTTATAAGTATTTTTTATAAAATTTATTTTAAAAAATATTTTACATAAAATATTTTATAAAAAAATTAATAATAATTTATTAACAAATTGTTAGTATTTTTGATAGAAAAAAAATCAAATTGACAAAAAATATATATTATTATAGTAGCGATACCCGTGTGGAACACAAATTCAGAACAAATTTCTTAAAGTTCAAACATCTTATAAATTAAATCTCGAAGATTAAACAATGTATTCTTTGCTTGCTAAAGAAAACATCAAGTAATAATTAATTTGGTCTATTCATAGATTTAAAATTTTATCAATTCACTCTCAATATTTTAAATTTAGAGTTTATGGAACCTTCAAGAACAATAGTTAATAGCATAAAAACAAAGGATTAACTATAAATAAACCAGTAACCAATATAAGACTTTCAAAGTTTAACTACTACACATGTCTTTTTCGTTATGACTAACGTTAAAGTTTACCCGTACATTATAATATTGTGTAAGTCATCCTAATTATATTTCATTTGTATAATTATGTACTATATTAATTTTCAATTTATGAAGACATGTATTGATGTGATTCATTCCACATACCACTCTATTTGTAGTATATTTTGTGCTGTTGGAATATTAATCAATCATGTTATTCTATATGCTCTTCTCTTCTAATTTTCTTTCTTTGACTTTAATAAAGTTGATTCTTTAGTATAATTTAGTTAAAAAAGAAACATTTTATCGAGATAATTGGAGCTATTAATCACTTTCTTAAAATATCAATAAGATAATGAAGCGTATATTTTTGGATACTTTTACTATATTGGTTATAAAGACATTATTCTACAAACACAATAATTTTATGACTGTTTTAAGTGGCATTTGTATCCATTATGTGCTTTAATCAATGTTTTTAAATACAACTATTTTTTATGTAGACAACTATATTTATATTTATTCATTGTCAATGTGAAGTTTATGTGTTTGGATTCTCTACTCTTTTTTTTTTTTATTGTCATAATACACTGATTACCACTAATTTTAACGTTTTAAAATATATTAAAAAAATATTTAAAATACCATCATAGTGTATTTTTAATGCTCAGCAAAAAATAGTACCAACAAATCTAGTAGAGAATCTGGACTCGAAGTTTATACATAAAATTTAAAGTTTCAATTTGTTAGATTTATTGAGATGTGGTTTCTTAAGAACTTAATAAGAGGTATATGTTGCTCAAACTTCTATGGTACAATAGAAAATTTTCAAGTAATGTAATTATAACGTGTATATGAAAACGTAGGAGAAAAGTATCATAAAATATGAAGAATCAAGATAACCTAAAAGTAATATAAAAAAAAAAATAGATAAACAATTCTATAAAGGTGAGACATCTACCATTTATAATATATCACATAAAATACTGTGAAGATTTTCGGAAAGAAAAACCAAATAGATTTGACACAATGAATTATAAACAAATTCTTACACTACTCCTAATTAAAATTTTAAAAAATAGGTTTATGAGTTTTTATAATTATATATTATTCATGTTATTTATTTTTATTTAATATAAAACTTTCGATTCACGTTTGTTTTCCTAACAAATACAATATATTTAACTAAAGAACTATAACAATCAATTTAAAAGGTACATTGAGTTAATTTATAAATGGCCTAAGTTCTCTACATTTGACTCAATTGAGGTAGATAGATTCTAGGAAATGCGTTACATCAACTATTCAATTGAAAAATTTGATTACAAAAATTTAGGCAATTGATTAATTGGTTGAAATGTTGTTGCAAGATAATGAAAATATTTCAGTTTATACGTAAAAGTATGTCACGGTTCCTTGGCATATTCCAAGCATATGGACACGAGTTTATGGTCACATGTTATCATATCTCTTTCATAAAATCATAACTTCTTTTGGTAAGTATTGAATGATATAAAGTTCCTTTTGTGTCATATCAAGTTAAGTATAGATCTATGATTCATATTCAAGTTTAACTTCTTTTTCTTTTTTTTTGAAAAAAAAAAGCATATCGCTTAAAAACATCTCCATCCAAATACACACTATCAACTGTTTTGAAAAAAATATTATTACCATAGAGTGTTGGAATGTATTTGTTTACGTAAATAAAGTAATTGTTGAAAAGTAAATTTAAGTTTAACTCAATCCTAAAAAATAACTGATAAGATAAGATTTACATTTATTTATATATTATAATTTTTTTTAATGAATGTGAAACTTCTAATACACGTTTTCATATATATATATATATATATATATATATATATATATATATATATAAAGTTATAATGAGAATAGATATTAAATGAATTATCATCTGATAATTATACAATAACGAGTGAAATAATATATTCAATAAATAATAAACCATGTTATGATATATTCAAACTTATGACTCTAATATCATGTTAAAAAATAAAATTTAAGTCTAATTTAATATTACAAAATGAAGATAAAATTTACATACCTTCAACAATAATAAGATTGATCAATGGAAAAGAAATGTATATGTATAATAAATAATATAGTAAAATAAGAAATTAGAGTGAGAGATTATAGTTTTTAAAGGTGTGGGACATAGAGCCAAAATAAACGACAATCCGGCAGAGAGAGAGAGAGAGTGTACAAAAAGGGAAAGAAAATCTAAGCACGAGGAAGTATACCTGTTTAACGAAAAAACAAGTAGAAAAGCTTAGATTAGATTAAGATGCGGATTGGTTCACGCAGAGCAAGTGAATAAAGGAGCAGAAAGAGGAAAAACAATTAAAATTTCAACTCCAAAATAGTAACCCTAACCCCCTTTACAGCACACATAATACAAGACATTCATCCAACCATCAATATCACACTGCTGCACTCGTATCTCCCAAAAGTGTTACACTCCTCACATGCCACTATTGTATAAAATCAAATCAAAACAATCTTTAGTCACACTTATTTCGCGTCACAGAAAAAAATGGTAAGTGAGAAACAATGCACATGTAACCAAATCTAAGTTTAGCTCGCATATAATTTTTTCAAGTTAATAAAATAATATTGTAAGTGTTATTTCTTATTTTTCATTATTATTGTTTTCCCAAAAGAAAAGCGCGGCTCCTGACTGCAAAACTGCGCGCAGGTGCGCAGCGCGTGCGTTCGTTTACGTGTAGAAACCCCATTGGTGACCGCTTTACGTGTCGCAACATGACGAAGGGTGCGCACTAACTCCAGCAGGTGTACGTTAGCACTGACTTCACACTTTTTGATTCCCCATCCGTTGCAGCATTCCATGATCCCTCAACTAGCATGCCAACCCTTTCTTCTGCATAAAATACAACGTTCTCACAGCCATAGCTTCCACCAAATTTAACACTCTCTCTCTCTCTCTCTCTTTCTATTTCTCTCTCGTTCTTTCTGTTACGCTTTCCACCGCCTCGCAAACGCCATTTCTGAATTCGGTGCTGCTTTAGCAGCTGCTGCTGCTTCTTCTTATCGTTATTTTATTTATTTTATTGTTCTTTGAATTAAAAAAACTACTTCTGGGAACTCACGCTGCCTCCACGTTCTGCGAGGGGTCAATTGCTGCTGGCCTCGTCGTCATCGACTTTGGACGCACGTGCCAGATTTGAACGGAGTACATCATCCAATCCGCAACTCTCGGGACTGAACTAGAATACGCAACACACGGAGCTCCATGGCGGTTACTGTTATAAGGCAATAGCGTCTTTGTTTTTTGCTTCAGCGACGGAGAAGAGTGGTTCGTCTTCGCACGTGAGTGGTTGCACCTCCTTCGTGTGTGTTAAAAGAAGAAAGGTTGTTGTTGTTGTTGAGGTTGTTGGGATCACGGTTATTGAGTGAAGGAGGAGTCAGATTTTTCTGAACATGCCTCACAGAGCGACTTACTTTTTCCCGAGGCAGTTCCCGGAGAGGGGTTTGGATGAGTCTTCCAAGCAGAGATTGGATCATGAAAAGAGAAAACTCGTCAACTCTATCAAATCATCTGATACGACTTTTGCATATGAAAGCGACGCGCCGAAAAAGCCAACACCGATTCCCACGCCTGCTGCTAAAGACAACGACGACGTCGTTTTCTCATCCGGTAAGCAATCCGCAGTCTCCGACCTATTCACCGGTGCCGACAAGTTCCGCACCAAGCAGAAGCAAATCGCCGCCTTCTGCGATTGGTTGATCGACAAAAAGAAGGACATCAACCGACCTAGTCACCGTTTAAGGACCTATCCGAACGACGAGGAGGAGGAAGAAGATGAACGTGAGCTTCTGCTTCCACCGCCGCCGCCGCCTGCGTCGGCGGCCGCGCAGGTGGTGAAGGATGCTGTTGACCGGAGCTTCGATCGGCAGGTTTCTCTCCCGCGGTTGTCCAGCGGGAGCAGCTACGCCGGAAGCTTGTTCACGCTGGACGGCACCGCCACATTCTCCAGCGACGTTACGAAAGACGAAACGTCGTCGTTTCAAGTCTTTACTGAAGAAGACGCGAGAAAAAGGAAAGAAGAGGAAGAAAACGTAAAACTCAATACGGCTCAGAAGTATAAGGAGAGCTACTACCTGCAACTGACGTTGGCGCAGAGACTCTCTTTTTTAGCAAGCCTCGCTTCTGAACCTGTTCTCGCACTCGACGCTGGTCCCGAAACCTGGGACGCTGAATCCGTTTCGTATCGTTTATGGGTACGTACTTACTATGGACAACGAAACGAAACTACACTTGCTGCAGCTGTAGATTATCGTTTAGTAACTTGTTCTTTTGGTTGATTTTCAGGTGAGTGGATGTTTGTCGTACACGGACAAGATATCTGACGGATTTTACAACATACTGGGGATGAATCCATACCTGTGGGTGATGTGCAATGATGTTGAGGAAGAAGGGAAGCGTTTACCGACGCTGATGGCGCTTAAGGCGGTTGAACCTAGCGAGACTTCCATAGAGGTAGTTTTTTTCGATAGACAAGAGGACTCTCGGCTTAAGCAGCTTCAAGATAAAGCTCAGGAGTTGTATTCTGCTTCGGAGAACGCGTTGGTGCTGGTGGAGAAACTCGGAAAACTCGTTGCCATATGCATGGGGTAAGATAATATCGTAAGAGTACGATACACCGTCCTTTTTACCTTTTTTACGTCCTTTTTGATTATTATTATTATTATTTTCATTGTTTTTTTGCTTATTTGTGTTGAATGGTGTGTGCGAAGGGGTACGTTTCCTGTGGAGCAAGGAGATCTACACAAGCGGTGGAAGTTGGTTAGCAAGAGGTTGAGGAACTTTCACCAATGTGTGCTTCCTGTTGGTAGCTTATCCAGTGGACTCTGTAGGCATCGCGCGATTCTCTTCAAGGTGAAGAATATGATTCTTTGTTGTTGTATCATTTGAAAACGACGTGTTAGTCTTTCCTATTGATTTTCGTAATCTATATTTACTCATTTCAAATAATTAATTATTTTTATTTGGGTTTTTCGGATGTAGAGATTGGCAGATTACATTGGTTTGCCATGCCGCATTGCCCGAGGTTGTAGATACTGTGTTTCAGATCATAGATCGTCCTGCCTTGTCAAGATTAAAGATGACAGACAGCTCTCAAGGTTAGCGCAATGGTCCTTTTTTTGCTTTGTTCTTCTGAGTTTTGTTTTGATACTAAAGTTAAACAAAATATGTCTCTGTCCACGTACTTTTGCTTTGGTGATAATCGTAGCGGGTCGCTTCAGTTGTTATGATCATTTTTACTTTTTCTTGCCCCAGAGTTCCATTGTTAATTTTACCTGTACCTTTTCATAATCATCTAGATTTGCCGGGTTTCATTGTCCTTACAAATTTGTGGATTGTTAAGTTGTATGTTTCACCTTTCTGTTTTGATTTTTTGTTTCAAAATTTTGGCTTCAGACCGATGATTTATTGAGATTGTTGAACATTCAGTTAACTGTTATAGTCTTCTAGATCACCTTATCAAGAACCTGACGTTTATTTCATATTTTCGACAGAGAATATGTAGTTGATCTGGTTGGAGAACCAGGAAATATCCTTGGGCCAGATTCCTCAATTAACGGAGCATATGCGTCATCAATACCTTCCCCATTTCAAATTTCTCATTTGAAAGAATCCCAATCTCCATATGTGGATGCTACAGCATGTTCTCAATCTCTTGATAACACTTATTCAGGTGTGTTGTGCTTTATATATACCTGGAAATGTGGTCTTTCTACTCCTTATTTCAAGTACATAATCCATGTAGCCGTTAATCTCGATACATTCCTTCAGAGGCCATTCCTTTTCTCTGAAGTTTTTCTTAGTTGTTACTCAATATCTTGCAGGCTTTGTACAAGAAGATCAACGAGTTGACGAAACTGATCGACAGAAAAATAATAATGGCTCTATTTATTCTGCAATAGATCAAACTCGTGGAGGTACAGAACAACCTCTATTTCCTTGTGGCTTGAAAGGGAATGATAAGGAATGTGCTGTTCTGGGTTTATTAAATTTTCCTCCCATCTATGAAGGTGTTTCTGAAGATCTCGACGAAGTCTCTGGAGCACCAATCCATGAATACCCTAGGCTCAGTAAAGATTCAGTTGTAGTTATAGAAGCTTCCAAAGAGATCGTTGTAAAGGGGAGTTCTGGGGTAAAAAGCATCTATAAGCAATCTATACTGAGCTCATCCACCGAACCAGAACAGGAACACGTAAAAAATAAACTTGAAAATCAGGGTGCTGGTAATATTCCAAGATACTTGAATCTTGAACCGTCACTTGCAATGGACTGGCTTGAGATACCATGGGACGATTTACGAATCAAAGAGCGTGTTGGTGCTGGTAAATTTTCTGCTTCCTGTTTGTTTTTTAGAGCACGCGACTAGCCTGGTGACTTCGAATCTAATTTATCTTCTCTCTGTGTAGGATCATTTGGGACAGTGTATCGTGCTGAATGGCATGGATCGGTAAGTTTTAATACGTACTTATGCACAAACACGTTGGTGAATGTTACTTCGTATTGTTTTTGTAGTCCCTAATTTCTTAAGTCTGATTGATTGCTGTTGATTGCATGATGACTTTATTGTATCAAACCAGTGACATATCTCGTATTGTCTCCCTGAATAAATATTTTCAATACAGCTTATTAATTTTCTATTATAATTTTCACTCATAATGGTGTACTGTGGTTTTAAAATTGCAGGATGTTGCTGTCAAGGTTTTAACAGTTCAGGATTTCCAGGATGATCAGTTGAAAGAATTTCTGAGAGAGGTTAGTTTCGTGTCGCCCCTAAAGTTATATCCCTTTTTGTATCCTTATGTTGAGTACAATAATGTTGGGAATTCATTTTGCAAAAACACTTCTCTGGTTCCTTATCTAATGGGGCAAACGAAGCAAGTTAATATTCAAGTTGATATTTTCATTGTTTTTAGGTTGCCATAATGAAACGAGTTCGTCATCCAAATGTGGTGCTTTTCATGGGTGCGGTTACTAAACGTCCACATCTATCTATAGTAACAGAATATTTGCCTAGGTAATCCATCCAACCCTCTTTTACAGTAAAATTATATTGAATTTCCTTTCGTAATGGTTTTAGTTGAGTGTCTTATTGTTGTTTCCTGGTGCATTTATGACAGGGGCAGTTTATTCCGCCTAATTCATAAGCCAGCATCTGGTGAAATTCTAGATCCTAGGAGAAGGTTACGAATGGCTTTAGACGTGGTTTGTGCCTGCCAGATACTGTTATTTTTCTTTGATCAATTGGATATTATATATTATGATGTATGATAGATACATAATTTATCTGATTGCAGGCTAAAGGGATAAATTATCTCCACTGTTTGAAGCCTCCAATTGTGCACTGGGATCTGAAAACCCCGAACTTGTTAGTGGACAGAAATTGGACTGTCAAGGTATGATGGAAACGATTGCGCACGCGAGTTTCTCACCGAGTTTTTGTAAAATAATTGTGCTAATAAATGATTTTTTTTCCCTTTCTTGCTCAGGTGTGTGATTTTGGATTGTCCAGATTTAAGGCGAACACTTTCTTGTCATCAAAATCTGTTGCTGGAACTGTACGTTTCTTGTTCTCAGATTATGTACATAAGCATGGTGATGACAAAAAAAATTATGCACGTTAGGTTTGAAAATTATTTGAGTAGCAATTTCAGGTTTGAAGTAAAGAGTTCAACTAATGTTGCTGACATGAGTGCTCCTCGTTCAAATAGACAACAGTCCTGTCATTTCTTATCAACGTTTCCTTTATAAGCTGGTGTTAGTGCTTAGTTCAATTATATAATAGTGATTCAGATAGATGGTTGATACCAGTATGTATGGTTGTCAATTGTTTGATGACAGTTCGGTCTTTGGGTAGGGATAATGTGTTTTTTTCAGGTGTGTTTTAAGGAAGTGATTTTTTGTCAAGCAAATTATCTGGTTTAGTAGGTTCTGCATGTTGGTGTTGATAGATGCAATTTTCTTTCAACAAAGTGGTCATTCTATTAATATTTTGCAGGTTGAACTTTCACTTCAGGTGCCACATCTTCAATAAGTGTGTAACTCTCTTAATTTTATTTTCAGCCCGAGTGGATGGCTCCAGAATTTCTTCGTGGAGAACCTTCAAATGAGAAGTCTGATGTTTACAGTTTTGGAGTTATCCTGTGGGAACTTGTGACCCTGCAACAACCGTGGAATGGACTTAGCCATGCCCAGGTAAATTTTCTGAGCATTCAGGTCTGAATTTGTTATGCTTAAAGTTGATTTTTCTTGCTTAATAATTTCATTTGAGGTATCACTACAAGAAATTATAAATTTAAAACTTAGCAGGAACTATAACGGAACGAGGCGTAATGCAAATTGACGTAATTCGTCAGTTTTTTAAAGTGATATTTATGTGTACGTTCAGGTAGTTGGAGCTGTCGCCTTCCAGAATAGGAGGCTTGCTATCCCTCCAAACATTTCCCCAGCGTTGGCCTCTCTCATGGAAGCTTGTTGGGCTGAGTAAGTGTTATATTTGCCATTTCTTCTGTTTATGGGAATTTCCGAACTACCAATAACTCATTTACATTAATACTAACAGGCTTTTTTGTGCGTTATTATTGCACTTGGTTTATTTTGCATTTAAGTAGTTGAGTGAATGAATTTCATTTTGGAATATTGTTGAGTAAAGGATTAGTAATTTTGATTTTAGCCTTCTGATTTAGAATTTGAGTTGGTTTGTGACGGTTGGTAATTTTTGCACAGTAAACCTGGTGATCGGCCATCATTTGGAAGCATAGTTGAATCTCTAAAGAAGCTACTGAAGTCACCCGCTGATGCGATTAAAATGGGAGGGAAATAACATATGTAGTAGGCTGCCCATAATTGAGGATTTTTGTTGATGAAATTTATTAACCTAACCCTCCCTTGTTCATGTACTCCTATTGATGATGGCATGAAGCCCTTTTGATTGTTTCTTGCAATTGTATATCGATCGGTTCATTCATGCCAACCAATTTCCTGTGGGCAGCAATCAAGTCTGTGGTAACTTTTAAATCATGACCTCAAGCTCTTTTATCTATAGCTTTGAGATCAATAAAATATTTTGCAACTTGGAATTTCTCTTCTTTTTTTTTTTTTTTTTTCAGTAGTAATCGTTTTGGCATTCTGTAATCTCATCTTGTCTGAAGCTGATAATCCCAAATCTGGAAAAGCTATGATCTTTCCATGTAGCTTTCATTCATTCCAGTGGTGAACTTGTTGATTTCTTCTGAAATCATATTATACTGAACAATGCAAATTAGTTGCAGGGTAGGATGTAATTGAACATAACTCTAACGCCTCGTAACACTGCGCAGATTTGGAAAGAACGTTTATACATATTTCGTTTTAAGTGTAATTAATTTTATTATAAATATTTTGTCAATATTTACCACTAATCGATAATGCTTCAAAACATAACCTAATAACCTAATAATTATGTTTAATTATGTGTAGTTTTGAAAAAAAAAAATTGTATGTATTCAATGTAACGATTCAATTACAACTTATAAGTGCTATCGATAAATATTCAGCTCATGGGAATAGTTCATAAAGGATAGAAATTTATATATGTACAGGTCTCCTAATAATATGAATTTTTTTAAAAAGAAAGTATTTTAAAAGAAATAAAGGACCAACTATTACATAACATAAATATTCATATTTATACTATAAATTATGAATTCAATTACACATCTTCATTGCAGTCTCAATATCACTCTACATTACATTTTTTTTTGTGAACTTGAGGAAACTCCCATTTTGATATATCTTTCCTTTCGTTGGTGGAGCTGGAGAAATATCATGGAAAAAAAAAAAGTGAAAACAATCTCTTAGGGGAGACTTGTTACATGTTTTGATGTCACAATTCAAATTCAAACTAACAGTGATAAAAAGGTCAATTCATATTAAAAAGAGTTCGTCTTAAAAAGAGATGGATTGGATTAAATTTTAATTCATTAATTTATTTTGGTTCATCTAATTGAATCAATTAATTTGATAAACCAAAATATTAGTCATCCCATTTTTAAAAAATTAAAAAAATTAATTTTATATAGTATATAATAATATAATAATTTAAATTATAAATATTTAAAAATTAAATTTTAATTATTACATGTAATATAATAATTATTTTATTTTATCTAATTAAAAATATTAACTAATTAATTTAAAATTTAAATTATTTTATTATATTAAATATATTTCTAATATTAATTTTTATGTATAAATAAACAAATTTTAAAAATTAAAAATTAAAAAATTTTGAAAACAAAAAAAGTTTAAAAAAAAAGAAGAAATTGATGGATTAGTCCGGTCCGATGTTAGCCTATCTTATATATAACAAAATATGATTATTGTTCATGGGTAAGTCTTCCATCCATTTTTTTAATCATGAACGAATCGAGTTAAAAGATGCTGAACTAACCTATTTTATTACTCCTAATTCAATTACTATATTACTATATTTGTGTTGTGTTTAAGATTTTGTATTATTGATAGTATAACTAGATCAGTAAATATTTATTTAATTATTTTCTTTCCAAAAGTGATGAATACTTTAATAAAGTAAAACCCAAATTTAAAATATTTATTAATTAAAGAGGAAGCACATTAATTAAAAGTGTATAATTTGATGATTATTAAATTATAAATATATTAAATTCGTGAAAATGATTTTAGATATTAAAATTAATTTGTATTTTTCTTAATGTTATTATAGTTGTTTAATAAATTATTTAAAACAATTGTCATAATTTCTCGTCTAGAATATAAAATAGTTACATCCTTGTGATAATTAAAAAATAAAAAAAAATTGAAACATATTTTCCTAAAATATTTTATATCATTGAGAAAATCATTAAAAAAATAATGAAAGAAAAAATATTAATTAGTACTAAAAAGATATTTATGATGGATTTAGGTGAGTTTTAAGCCTTTCTAACACATTGAAATACATTCATTTTTATTTTGATATTTTAAATATGTCAAATATATTTTTAAGGTAATGCAGTAAAACAGTGTAAAAAATGAACAAAAATGTAGACTTTTTTTTTCACACATAAAAGGGAATACCCTCATCCTCCCCTCAACTTTTTATATCCCATTTTTTTACTCAAACTTCTAAATCGAAAAATGAAAAGTACTTCATATTTGTTAGCCACATTTTCTTTTTTCTACAGTGTACATGTGGATCCAAACTTCCTATAAAACCTCCACTCAATCAATATTGAACTTATGAATTTACATGTATTCATCAAAATCAAAATATATTTCAAATACTATTATCTCACAAGTATATATAAAATTGAACATCTTAAGATTTCTACATCGAAGAGATTTTTCACTTTAATATTTGAAACGAAGTAATTGATGTTTAACTGTTCTACCTTCTCTCATTTGCACCTTAATTTTAATTAGTAATTTTGACTAATTATTTTTTCTTCAGATAATTTTCTTGTTGAAGTATAAATGAAAGCCCCGCAGGCGCAGGAGTAGAAGAAGAAGCAAGAGGTTCTTCTCTGCAATCAATGGATAAATCGAAAGAGAACTGGGCCTCGAACGACATCGTTTTGCAGATGGGAATGGTCGTGGTCATGTTCCTCTTCTACCTCTTCATGCACAACGTCCCCAAGAAGCTCTGGTCTGACCTCCGTCTCCGCAACCGGGCCGACATCCAAGCCAAGCGCCACTTCGTCCAAGGGGCCCAACTCCTCGCCCGAGCCCGCGCCTCCAAATCCAAGGCCCTCGCCAAAGAAGCCCAGGCCCAGGCCCAACGCGCCATAGCCCTCGACCCCCGCGACGCCGCCCCTCACCTCCTCAAAGCCCTCGCCCTCGATTTCCTCGGTCTCCGCTCCGCCGCCCTCGATTCCCTCGACGACGCCCTCTCCCCCCTCGCCGCCACCTCCCTCTCCCACTCCGAGCGCGCCGACGCGCTCCTCAAACGCGCCGAACTCAGACTCGCCTCAACTCAGCGCGCCCGCGTCGACTCGGCCCTCGCGGATCTCTCCGAGTCCGTGAAACTCAACCCTAACAACGCCAAGGCTTTCTTCGCCCTCGGAGACTGCTTCGAGCGGAAGAAGATTAACGACGACGCCGTTAAGGCCTACCAGCATGCTCTCGAATTGGAACCCCAATTGCTCGTCGCTCAACAAGCCCTACACAGGTTGGATTCTTCGCCCAAAACCAATTGAGATCTTGAACCGGTTTTCATGTTATCGTGTTCGAGTAACAGTTTCATCTTCGCTCAATTGTGTTTCACCGATTACAATTCACACTTTGAGATGAAAATCTTTAGTTTTTGTGATAAATTGTTGTCTTTGAAATTGGAAGATCGCAATTAGGTTTAGGTTTTGGTGATCGTTTGTTTCTGCTTCACTTTCACCTTTGAAGAAGTCGCCGAGTCTGAATTGTGTGACTTTTTGTTGGGAACCATTGAAATTAGTAACAATGAACCACGTTGGAATTTTGTGTAGTTGAAATTAGTGATAGAAGAATAAGAAAAATCAAGAGTTTGAAGAGAAAGGTTCTTGCACGATCAGAGAACAGAAACAAAATTTGATGTCTAATATTTAAATGGACAAAAATTATCAAAAAGAATATATCTTGTGTTTATTATTTTAGAATTCAAACGTAAATAAATTACCAGTGAATAGAAAATAGTGACGAGTGACACGAATTAAACCTATTAAAGATTCACACATTTTCTTGCATCAATATTAAGTTGTCCTGTAAAATCTATTCACATGGAGAACATCCACATGCTTGGAAACATCTTAGAAAATTCTTAATCATTGAATTCATTCTATAAGAACTTTATTTCATAATGACATCACACTTAAGTCAATATTTATCATTCTTCTTTATATCACCTTTTCTTTGGAAAACAATGATTTGAAAATATTATGAAAATGACTAATGGAAGGGTTTTTAAAGTTACGCCTAAACAAAAACTACAAGAGAAATTTCATAATAGTGAAACAATTTAAGTCGGGGATAACTTATTTCCATCATAAGAATTTCTCGAAGGACTTTACAAATAATACATAAGATACATTAAATACTTTGAAGTTGAATTTGAAATTAAGCTTTTGATATTAAAAGTTTATGCACAACATCGTCGGTCACTTGATATACAATAATGAGTACCTTTTTTGTTAAAGTAGTTTTTTAGGTTCAATTGTATGACAAAAAAATCATGTGAGTGAGATAAGAGAATAAAAATAGTATCAATCTGTTAACAATCATTTTATTCTTATAAAATTGTAAGAATAAAATTGTATACAGGTGAAATTTGTGTGCAAATTAAATGGACATATTATAAAGATAGACATATATAATAATCGATGTTGAGAAGCGTTGGGTGAAAATTTTATGATGATAAGATCTTTATTTCATAATGATAATATACTTAGATCATTTCTTATCATTTTTTTTCCTATAACTTTTTATTTAAGATGACATGAAAATCTTTAAGAAAATAATTAGAAGAGTTTTTAAAATGACACTTTAACAAAGTATGAGAGAGACTCCATAAAAGTGTTGATATTAAAACGACTTGCACCGAAGATGACTTAGTCCTCATGAAAATCTCTCAAAGGACATTGCACATAGTGCTTTATATATATATATATATATATATATATATATATATATATATATATATATATATATATATATATATATATATATATATATATATATATACTTCATAAATAAATATTGAAGGTGAATAGCAGATGATGGAAGATAAGAGAGAGAAAATAGTATCAAACACTTATGTCAACAATCATTTTATTCTTAGAAAATTGTATTAAGGTGGGACTTGCGCAAATTGAATGGACATACTATAAAGGTAAATATAACAGTTGATGTCATTGTCATGTGAAAATAATGTCCTCATACTCATGATAAGACCTTTCATAATGATAATACACTTAGGTCATCTCTTACCATTGCTCTTCATATAACTTTTTATTCAAGAAGACGACATGAAAATCTTGAAAAAACAACTAGTGAAAGAGTTTTTAAAGTTACACCTTAGCAAATGAATGAGAGAGACTTAAAAAGTTTTGATATTGAAACAACTTGTGTTCTAGATGACTTGTCCCTTCATGAGAATCTCTCAAAGGACATTGCAAATAGTACATAGGATATATGTATTTCAAAAATCTTAAAGGTGAATATGAGATGATGAAAGATAAGAGAGAGAAAATAGTACCAAACACTTATGTTAAAAATTATTTTATTCTTAAAAAAATGTATTAGTGTGCAGCACGTGCACAAATTGAATGACATACTATAAAGGTAAATATAATGGTTGATGTTACAAGACGTCATGTAAAAATATTGTACTCATGATAAGACCTTTATTTTATAATGATAATACACTTAAGTCATCTCTTACCATTTCTCTTCAAGTTGTTTGATATTGAAACAACTTGTGTTCTACATGACTTGCCCCTTCATGAGAATCTCTCAAAGGACATTGTAAATAATACAAAGGATATATGTATTTCAGAAATCTTGAAGGTGAATATGAGATGATGGAGGATAAGAGAGAGAAAATAGTACCAAACACTTATGTCAAAAATTATTTTATTCTTAGAAAATTGTATTAATAAGTGGAGTTTGTGTGCATATTGAATGGACATACTATAAAGGTAAATATAACGGTTGATGCCAGAAGACGTCATGTAAAAATATTGTACTCATGATAAGACTTTTATTTCATAATGATAATACATTCAAGTCATCTCTTACCATTTCTCTTCCTATAACTTTTTATTCAAGAAGATAACATGAAAATCTTAAAAAAAAACTAGTATAAGAGATTTTAAGGTGATACCTTAACAAATGTATGAGAGGGACTTCATAAAAGTATTTGATATTGAAACAACTTGCATTGAAGATGACTTGTTCCTTCATAAAAATCTCTCAAAGACATCGAAAATAGTGTATATGATATATACTTTAGAAATCTTGAAGATAAATATAAGATGATGGAAGAGAAGAAAGAAAAAATAATATTAAACACTTATGTCAACAATTATTTTATTCTCACCTATTTATGTGGGGATATGTGTGCTAATTGATTGAATTATTAGTGAATAGAAAATAGTGAAGATCAACAACACTTCATTCTATTCAAGTTTGACAAACTTTTCTACCTAATATTTGGATTTAATATTATCTAAAATATAATTACAAAATCATTACACAAAAACAAAGAAGGACTTCGTACGTAGCGTGCAAGACACTTTGAAGACCTTGAAAGTGAATATGAAGTTAACCTTTATATATTATGAACAACATCATGAGTCATGCAATAGTTTTCCAAGTCCAGTTATAGAATAAAGAAAATAACATGAGATAAGAAAAAAAAAAATGGTACCAAACACTATGTCTTGTTACTGACATCTCATAAGTGAAAAATGAAAAGAATTTCATGTTGGTTGAATAAATATTAAGAAAACAGAAAACAAATGCATAATTTTTTTTTTGAATGGTAATAACTAGAGCGTAAACTATTATGAGACACTTTTTTAGTATTTATTCCGTAACCATCAAGTTTATTACAATGAATCACACAAAATTTACGACTTACACTTTTGATAAAATATAATTAAAATAACTAATGACAATAATTAATTAATTATATTTAACGACCATCATGATTATGAGTTAAAATACCAACCAATTTTTTCTTTGATCATAAAACTACAAGGGTAGCTTGAATTTGGGAGTAGATTTAAGAGTCCAAAAATGGTGAAAATTAAGAAAAAAAAATGAAATTGTTTGAATTAAAGAAAAAAGTAAAAAGTGAAAAAAAAAATAAAAAGTTTGTGAATAATTTTATTAATTTTTAATTTATTCTTTATATTATATATATATATATATATAAATATATATATATATATATATATATATATATATAATAATCAATTAGTTTTGAATTTTAATATAATGACACGAGGATTTCTTCGTACATTTCGTTGTTATGTGTTTATATATTATTTTATTCTTTGACTTTTGCACAGTCCAAACATTTTGGGACGTTTTCTAAAGGTTTAATTTTGTTTCTGGTTTCCATTTTGGAGTTAAGATCTCAACTTTGGTACCCGAATTTATAAAAGTCTCAAATTTGTCCATTTTTTTGTTAAAACGTCTCAAGTTTGTCCTTTCTGTTAAGTCTGACTAGAAGACGTTAAATGAGGTGTCAGATATCAGTTCCTGGATTTTTTGAATTTATTTATTTATTTTTTTTGAATTTTTAAAAAAAAATCAAAAAAATTGCCACGGTCAAGCTGTCATCGTGTCACGTGGCAGTGACAAAGTGATGTGGTAGTGACAATGACACGTGTCACTTATGTCATTTCCAATTTCTCAATTTGGTCCCTTTATTTTAATTTTTGTCTCAATTTAGTCTCAATTTTTGTAAAAATTAGTAATTTTGTCTCTCTTCAAATTGAAATCAAATTTAATTTCTATATAAATGTACATAAATATTTCCATCAAAATTGATATTTCAAGTAAATATTTTTAACCAAATTAAGTTCATTTAATTAATATTTTACATTGAACTTTATTTAAAATTGTTTTAAAGTTGTTAGTAGAAAATAATGTTAGTAGAAAAAAAATTCATAAATTAACTAGTTTATGTAACAATAAAAAACATATAAATTTAAAATTTGAAAACAATTTTAAGTAAAGTTGAATGTGAAATACAATATTAAATAAACTTAGCTATGTTAAAAATATATAATAAAAATATCAATTTGAATAAAAATATCAAATTTAATAAAAATATTTGTATAACATTTATATAAAATTAATTTTTGTTTTAATTTGGAGAAACACGAAATTGGATTACTTTTACAAAAATAGGGACTAAATTGAGACAAAAATTAGAATACATGGACCAAATTGAGACCAAGAAAATGACACCTGACATAATACTGACACGTGTCATTGTCACTACCACATCACTCTATCACTACCATGTGGCACTACGACAGCTTGACACGTGGCAAATTTTTTTATTTTTTAAAAAAAATTCAAAAAATAAAAAATAAAAAAATAATAATAAAAAAATTGAGGAACTGACACGTGACACCCCATTTAACACCGCCTAACCAAACTTAACAGAAAGGACAAACTTAAGACGTTTTAACAAAAAAAGGGACAAATTTGAGACTTTTAAAAATTCGGGTACCAAATTGAGATTTTGACTTCAAAATGGGAACCAAAGACATGATTAAACCTTTCCTAAATTACTTTTTCTTGACAGATATATAGTTAAACATCAAAACCAAACTAAAATGTATAAAGAGTATGATTGTCATACATTTTCTTTTTATTTTAAATATGTTGAATTTTTGTAGGTGTTTTTTTTTTTTATATGTTTTTCAACTTTCTTGCTTTTAATATGGGTATTTCAACTCATACTTGAATTTTTAATGTTGAAATTTTGTATATAAATAGATTATTAACAATAGTAAATTTTGAGCATTAATGTTGAAAAGTAAAAATAATATACTCAAAATTTATATATTTTATTATTATCATTAATATAAAAAAAATAATTGTGTACTTTAATGTAATTATATTTATAAAAGAAATTACGTATATCTAATAAATTATTTTTTATTTTTTCAATTTATTGAGTTTGTCGATAATTAAACCAAATACATAATTTTTAGTTTTTTTTAATGTAAATAATCATATTTTGTATAAGACATTTATTTTTCATTTTATTTTTCAATCTTGTTTTGATTAATCATTATTGAAAACTAAAATTCTTATCGAGTAAAATGTATTTTCTATTATTAACAAAGAGATCAAATTTGAATGGTTAAGAGCATCTACAATAAAATAGTAAAGTTGAAGTTTTAAACTAGTTTTCTTTTGAATATGATATTAAAAATTTAGTAACAAAATACTTGATGACAAGTGAAAGTAAAAAAATCATGATAAATGTTATCATCTTTCTTTATGTTTTTAAATCCTATAATTATTTGAGTTTTATCTCTTAAAAAATAACATTTTGAACACTTATATTTCAAAAATTTGAAAATATTATTAGATTTTAATAAAAAACAATGAAGAAGAAGTAAAAAAAGTTGAGGTGTGTGGGGGACTCCTAAAAACAAACAAAGTTCTGCCACCAATTATGAAGATTCACTATAATAATTATGATTTGTATATATAAGATACCATTATACAACTTCCAACACATAACCTTGTTGTTCAACATTTATGATTATCTTTTTTTATTATATGTCACTTAACTTTCTCATTTCTAGTCCATATAGAACTTTAAAGTCATGCTTAAAATTCCTAACTATGATTTGTTATAGTTTTTAATATTAAAAATTGTTGCACTTACTAAGAAAATGGCTTTTACGTTTGATATTTTAGGTTTTTTATGTCTATTTTAGGTCAAACATAATTGTAGAAAACGTAAATTTACGTCTCCTAAAATTCCTGAGGTAAATTTATGTTTGTTGACAAAATAACAAACATAAATTTATGTTTATTTCATTCATAACAGACGTAAGTTTACATCGGTTGAACAAATAACATACGTAAATTTACATTTGTTGCATTTGTAATGTACAATTGATGTAGAGACAAGAAACATAACTTTTTAGCCTTTTTCTATATTTTACATCAAATTTACGTTTGATACAACAATAACAGACGTACTGCTAATGTCCTAATAGACGTAAATTTATGTCTGTCAGTGCAATAGTAGACCTAAAGTTTTTAGTTTTTATTTTTATTTTAAATTAAATTGGTTTGGGCATGAAACAAAAACCTAAAAACTAGAAAATATCCAAAACAACATATACATTTCGAATATAACATTTTCAGTACATTTTACAAAATCAAAATAAATATCTAATGATAAAAAAGGTAATCTAACTTGAAAGAAAAAACTAATCAAAACTTAATCATCTACATGCTTGAAGAGATAGCTTGCCCACTCTCATCTTATTTCAGTCACATTCTCCTTTGATATGGGTGAGGGATTACTAAATACCATTATGTATAAAGTTTCTCAAACCATACAATTCATGCACAAGTTATAAGTGTTTACGTACCGTTGTCCAATTTCTAATGACTCGTGCTCTAATGGTAGTTTTGATCCAATACATAATGTAGTACCCATATTGAAAGGAATTACTTTACTTATTACGCTAAAATAATAGACGAAAAAATTAATATCGTACAACTTCTACACAAAATAATTAATTTAAGTTGTGATATCTAACCTAAAGATATATAAATTGAATTTGTCTTTGTTTGCTCCTGTATAATAATTGACTTGTTGCAACCACAACTCTAGCTAAATTGAAGACACCTTAGTCAATTACTAATTGGATGAAAGTTTTAACAAACTAGTGTAGAAAAGCCTTTAGTTTGTTGTTGGGTTTCTTATGAATGGAATAAAACCAGACAATTAGGTTTTTCAAGAATGAGGACTATTAATTGTCAATGAGACCTACAATGAAGAAGAACTGGTTAGTTTAATAATTACCATAACATAAAAAAATGACTCACTAATTAAGACTAATGGTTCAATGTATGGAGCAAAGTAAACATGTCTTAGTGAGGTGGTAATCCATGATGCCATATCTTTTGTGGTTTAAGCCCTTATGATGCCATATCTTTGAATGCTTTGAGGCTAAAAAATTCCATACATTCCGCACTCATTGCATCCATATACCTAAGACAATGAATTATACATTAAATGTAGTAATTTTAATATAGTAAATATAGAGGACACATTACTACTTACATGCACCAAATTTGGATGATACAAATGTTTATAACATCTTGTCTCCACCAACCAGCTTCAATGCATCAGAAAGGGTAATGTAAAATGGGACATGACATTCGATTACAAATACTCAAAAGTCCCATTGTATCTTTATTGGTTTTCTATTCAACTTAGGAAAAATGTCGACAAGGTTTGAAAGAGGATCATCCTTTGTTTCCGTCATGTCATCATCTTTATCAATAGTAGGGTCTCACACCTTTTATCATGTCGTCATGTTGTCACACTTTCTTCCATTTGTATGTCATGTCAAGTTCTTTGCATTTTCTTTAATGGCAAACCATCGTTTGAACCTAGGTATTATGAGAAGGTACCACAACACCTTACCAGGAGGACTATCTGTTCCTTCATTAACATTATTTCCATCAACTTTCTTTTCAAACTATGATAACCTACACATTGGACACACCATCAATGCAACAAACTTGTCTATATACAATACACAATCATTAGGGATACATGTATATTCTTGCATTGGACATATAATTTTCTTTGCCTCTTTATTACAATTAGGTGATATGATATTTTCTGGAAGCATCTCCTTCAATAACTCCAACAATTTTGTGAAACTTTTATCCGTCCATCCATTTCTTGCTTTTAAATTGAAAGATGTCAAAGTTGTCGACAAACACGTAAAATTAGCGCATCTTGGATAAAATTGTTCATCTGAATCGGACTTCAAAATATTATATAAATGAACTCTTCCAAAATTTTCTTCACCAACATCATGTACTATGTCCTTTAAACGATCATTCATTCATTTTTCCACATATTTTGTTGTTCATGATGTCGTAGGGTTGTTTAATACTTCTTTATGCCAAGTTCAAATTGTATAACTCCTTACTAAATTGAAGATCAATAAGTGATAATGCATTTTGCCCAAATCCTGACGTATCTAATTCAAACAACGAACATAAGGACACCAATACGCCTCGTTCACAAAGATAATGTATTCTTAAGCATATTGCAAGAACTCATAAACTCCTTTTTCATATTATTTACTAATGTACGTGCATTCATCCAATTTTGATCCTACATTGGTAACAAATTTCATCAATCTCAATTTTTAATTATCACAAGGTGAGACCCTATCCATTTAGAAAAAAAAAATCATAATTCACTAACATGTACACAAAGAATTTTATCATTATAAATTTGATAAAATTTCAACAATATGTAACATTTATCTCCAAAGTACACAAAATAAAGTGGTCACTCATGACCATAGTCAAGTAGGCATCCAAAGAACAACACAAAATTATTTGAACCAAAATTTTATCAAATTTATGCATAAACTTACAATGTACAATATTAATAAATTATGAAAAAAAAATTTAAATTGTCCCATGAACAATTCAAAATTTAATACAAACAATTAAAATTTAATTATTTGCACTAAATCTCAAACGAGAACTAAGGTTCAATTAATGTTTACATCTAAAATTTTAATAAATCTTAATATAAACTAACAATGCACCTTTATAAACTTACAATGCACCTAATAATAATTTATAATTTAATGAAATTTTAAATTAGTCAAACATCTAATGAATCTAAGATAATTTAAACATAAAACATCTAATAAATCTAAAATTAATATATCAAACAAAAATCATCAAACTCACATTTTACTCAACAAAGGAGGATATTCATGCAAAACAATGATTAAGTTCTTCTAAAAACAGTCACACACATACGATAAGGATGTGAAGCTAACCTCAATGAAGAAAAATATTCAAAGAGAAAGATGTTTTCCAATACACCACACACGAAAATGGCCAAACACAACTTTAGGTCACCAATGGAACACCTAACACCCTCCAAAATTTTGTTGTCATTGACAATACACTTTGCCTAGAGAAGAAAGTGAGAACTAATTCATGTTGTAGGACTTTTTTAAAGAATTTTACGTCTGACAAGTGCTAGACGTAAATTTTGAAATTTATATTTAACCCTTATAGGTGAAGCATAAATTTATGTATGACATAAAATCAACAAATATAGATTTAGGCTGTGTTCACTTGTAGGAGAGTGATTGAGAGAGAGTGAGTGGATGGGTTTGAGTTGATTTAAGGGTGAAATTTGTGTTGTTTTTTTTAAGGGATTTAGAAGTGATGGTGAGTAAATTTAGAAGTAATTTTTGTGAAAGTTTGGGAAAGATTTGATTGATGTGATAGATTAAAAAATATGTTTTAGTAGAAGTAATAATCAAATTATCACTTAGCCCTTAGTTAAATTAGTATTGTAAATTAATTTGTTAATTTTTTAAAACACAACAAATGAAACTAAAAAAAATTAATAAAAAGAAATCGTATCCGATCCAGCCTGGAACGAATCCAAGAGCACATATCCGATCCAGCCTGGAACGAATCCAAGAGCACGTATCCGATCCAACTATCGAATCCAAGACCAGGTATCCGATACAGCACAGTGGGATCGAATTCTTCACACATGGGATCAGATCTGGTTTTCTCCGCAACAATTCTCATGGTTGCAGCGAGTCATGGTTGCAACGAGAGTGTGTTTGCAGCGGAGAGAGATGAGAGGGATAAATATGTAATACTCCAAACCAATCCCACCAAATTTTCGCATTATGCCCGCGATTTACAAATATGATGGATTCCTGGCATCCCCGCTCTACCATTTGCAGAAATACCCTTAAACGAACATCACAAAATGTCTTATTTCTTTCCTCGCAAATTTACTCCCTTTAAAACGAAACAACATTACATATGATATTTACATGTCAAACTAAATTTTAATTATTTAATAACAACAAAAATGTCATTGTGCATGGTTAACGTCTAATCGCTGTGCTGTGGATCAAACGTAAATTAAGTGATATGAATGATTGTTATATTAGTGTTACTTTCATTAAATTGTGACATTATGTGTGAAAAAAAGATAAAGTATACTGTAATAGGTTTTTTTTATTATATAAATCAATAATATATACAAATAGAACTTTTACTGCATCTGTGCTGATTTTTTTTTAATTCATAAAACATCCAAAATACTAAAAAGGCTTTGTTTTAATCAAACACAATTTTATTTGGCATTGAAGCTTTCGAATGAACCTACATGAAGCCACAAAGACAATTTTTTAAAAGAAGTTAGAGAATTGGACATTTACTTTAAAAATTTAGTGACTTTTGTTTTTTCAATCCCTTAAGTAACTTTTCATTATAGTGTTTTTATAATTATTTTTTACCACAGTTTATATAAATAATCGTCTTTCTTAATATTTTTAGTTGTAGAACAATTTACGTATGGGTTGAAGTAACTTAATTAGATCTCTTGATCATCCATTTTCTCACTGTAAAAAGTTTTTATCATTTTGAATCCATACTCCATATTTCACAGACTTACCTTTTAACTTTTAAAAATGTGCCATTTAATTCTATTTTAAATTTAATTTTCTGTACAATTGGTCTAATAAAATAGTTTCCATTTAAAATAAATTATAATAGTATAATTTATATATTTCTAAATACTATTTTTTAATCATATAAAATAAACATTTATAGTTCCTAAATACTAATTATTTTTTTTAACGGAAAATGATAATGTGGGCCTGAAGTTCCTCCACGCTACCGTGTCAATGAATCGCGTTTAATGCATCTCCAATGCGATTCAGAGGGTTACTATCGTAATTGTATGTGTCTCCTTCTCACACTTTTTATTTTGCTATAACCTAATCTTAAGCTTTTCCCGCTTTCTTTAGAACTTCATTTTCTGTTTTCTTGGAAACTTTCAGCTAAAGGATTTGAGGATAGAAGACCGAATCACTGTGAGTTTACATTAAACGTTTCTTTGTTACGTCAAAATCTTCGTCGCGCAATTATGTTTTTTTTTTTTTTCTGAATTTTGTCTGATTTTAGGTTAGGAAGGAAAAAGCCCAAAAAGGGGATGGGAACTTAAACTTGTATTGAAAAATTACTTAATGTTTGTTCTCTTTGGAAATTTTCCATCGTTGTTGTGGTGATTGTGTGATGTACGATTTGACTCTTTCTTAGCGCTCTCCCTGAAAATTTACCTCTGCACGTACTTAAAATATCTTAGAATTTCAAGCATTTTAATTTGAAGTGATTTTTTGTAAGAGAATGGAGTTCAATGATAGCCGCTGAGTTAATTGAAGTTAGTTGGCATGTTATTTCCTAAACTGGGTTGCACTGGATTTTTGTTTTGTGTTGGAATGGATTCTCGGTAGAAAAAATCAATCATTTTTTCATGGTCAAGGTGAAGCAGCGTTCCTTCTACTTTTTCATGGTTTGACCATGATTTACTAAGGTAGAATCAACTATTGTGTGTTGTTCAAACACACACTGTGTGGATGTCAGCAGAACAACCAATCGGGCTGCCCGCAAAACAACCAAGAACCAAGGCAACTACATCACCAAAGGAACCCTAAAATAAACAGAGGTCGGAGAGCAAAATAAAAGAGACAACCAGAGGCTAAGCATCGCGGACTGCACGGCGAGCTAGTGTGAGGGCGGCAAGCACCGGCAACTGCGAGGACGGCGACTCAGATCGACGAACGGAACCCTAGTTGAAAAAGGTAAGAGCGTTGGGGTTGGGTCGATCATAGAACCAGAGTCGATCATAGGACCAGAGGGATCGACCAGAAGGATCGGCCCACGATCATAGGATCATAAGGACGTAACCTCTTCAATGTTCTTCATGGTTTAGCTATGTTCTGTTTCTGTGGGTTTGTGAATCCTTGTGTCATTATGTTTAATGAAATGTCACAATTATCACATAAATTCCTATGAACTTTAATGAGGAAAGCTGTTCTGATTTTAAGAATTTCAATCGATGAGCTTTCTACTAATGTTTCTTTGCTAACCGGGAATGAGACCATATACATGTTCAACGTTTGTAGAAAACTTGCCATTGCCATGATGCACTGTTGTTCTCTTAAATACCATTTACCCATTGTTGCCTAGCTTACATCTAAAGTTCAAGTGACAGTTATCTCTTTTTTAACGATGGTGAAATTGCTCTTTCATTCTCTCATGTTTGGCTGCAATGTTTCAGGCACCAAAGTTGCTGTTATGTGGATGCACTTGTTGCATGCCTAAGTCATGCCTAAGTAATAAGAGAAACTTTAGTAGTAATGCTTCTGTGCTGGTTTTTAGAGAAACTAATACCAATACCGTGCTTCAGAAACCTTCTAGAAAATTGCACTCACTTGGTGGCATGTTAAAATACAGATCTGTTGAAACTTATTCAGTCCTTCAAGCTAGCTGCCTTCAACATTGGTTTAAAAACTGGCAAGCACTTAGGAGAAACAAATTGACAGCTAGCACTTTTGCTGCTGCGATTGGGTTTTGGCGTCGGCAAAGGGTCCAGCTGTGGTTAGAGAAGATTGGTGCTATTGAACCTTTCTCTGGAAACCTTGCCACCTGTTGGAGCAATATCAAAGAGGAGGAAGCACTTGAAAGATACAAACTGATAACTGGAAATACTGTGTTGTTTCCTGAATTTCAGGTCTATGATTCACACCCACAAGACAGCTGGCTTGCTGCTTCACCAGATGGTGTAATTGACAGTCTAGTGCATGAATTGCCTTCTCGTGGAGTACTGGAGATAAAGTGTCCATATTTCAGTGGGGACTTAAATAAAGCTTTCCCTTGGTCTCGTATTCCAATTCACTATATTCCTCAAGCTCAGGGTTTAATGGAGATTCTAGGAAGGGATTGGATGGATTTTTATGTTTGGACTCCTAATGGTAGTAGTCTATTCAGGTTGCATCGTGATGCTGAGTATTGGGATGTAATGAAAATAGCCCTATATGATTTCTGGTGGAAGCATGTTCATCCAGCGCGAGAATTGTATAGTAGCAATGTTTTAAGAAGTCCCCTTTTTCAATTAAGAACAGTGAGGCCAGCTCCTAGACATGAGTTATGTAGAGATATTGTTAATAAAAGCAAACACATTGCTGCTAATTCTAAGTTGTTGATGCGGGAGATACATGGGAAATTGATAAATTGATGCCTTCAGTTGGTACAGGAGAGTCATCAAATTAGTAACAAATTCTTTATTATAGACTACACAAAATTTGAGTGGTGAGTGGGAATCAATATAGTTAATGAATAAATTGATGTTATTGATAAAGAATGACATTATTAATTTGTCGTGTTGATTGTTAGATGGGATTATTTGAAGTTGGAGAGTGGGTAGAGACAGACTTAAAAGGTTATAGAACTACACAAAATTTGAGAAATGTGATACAGTAAGGGTTGAGTTTGACTGCAAGGATGCCTATAGATCTCTTCAAATGTCTCGTGTGTTTGCTCTTGCACCTTGTCTTCCTATATTCGTCAGTGTATTAGATCTGTTGGATCACTTTTCTAATAACAATAAAATCACCCGCTATTTGGAGTTAAATGGTTACAATAGTATATATGAAGTTACTTGCTACAAAATTCAGTTTGAGGTTGCAGGTCTTGTTACTTTTCTCTCCCTCTCTTCGATTTTGCCTTATATTTAGACTCTTCTTCTCATAGTCTGCAGCACGACCCAGTAAAATAGGTTCAAGCAAGGTGATTTATTAGTTCTACAAAGCTTGAATTGAAGTTTCAATTGTAATTTTGATCAATTGATTGTTAACTTGGTTGTCCTAATTGCAATTTGTACAGGATTTATCTATTAATGTTTTGAAAGGCACAAAGTTCTCTTTTATACTAAAAGTGAACTAGTAAATATTTGTACTCCTTGCAGGTAGTCCTGTATGTGTTTGGTAAACTATGTTGTGATTTACTATCCAGTGTTGAGTGAAAAGGTTCAAATTTGACCAGTGCTGTCTTATGCGTTTTCTGAAATAGGTAAAACTGCGCTTTGAATAAAAATCTGGGACTTGAGAAGTTAATAAATTACTTGCAAAATTAACAGCTTTTCATAAGTTTATGAGTTGTTTGTTTTGCTTATTGTTTTTGCTGTTTACGAGCAGTAGTTGATGTGTTTGAGACAATTTTTATGGTGGCTATTATTGCTTATTTATATTGTGCCTGTAATTACTATTTGGATTCTCAGGTTACATGGAGGATTCAGAGCAGAGGAAGAAAAGGCTGAGAGAAATGCGCATGCAAGCTGATCATGCTGAAGTTTCTGGTGCTGTGGAAGGTTTTGCGATGGCCGGTTCTCTCTCAAATCCCCTGATTGAAGCTCCTTTAACTATGCCATCATGGGATAAATCATATGCTGCTCCAAGGTTTGACTTTTATACAGATCCGATGAGTGCTTTCTCTTCTAACAAAAGGAACAATACCGGTATCCAGGCTGCACCGGATAGTTTCCCTCCAAATGTTGGTGGCTCTCTTATGGCACAATATTCATCAACACATCCAGGTACCGATATGTTTATCAGTTACTGTTTACCTGATGTTGGTATCCTATAATTTGATTTGAATAAGTAGCTATCCAGTCAGAGTCTTGTAGATTCATGTAGCAATAAGATAATAAGCCTGATTTGTGGTGAATATTACTTATACTACGTCCATGCATAAAGGAATGAGGACTTTACATTCCGTCAACACCCCTACCCCTTTCACACCTATTTACCAAGTAGGCTAATATTCTTACCCTTAAAATGTTGAGTTTTTACATTGAATCAGTTTTCAGAAGATTATTTCCATCAATTGACAACAATATACACCGTTTTGAAAATTGACTCAATCAGTAGGAAATCTAGTCCTCCAAAAGATTGTTTAAATCATAACAATTTAGCATAAAGGATTTGGTTGAGTCCAATTTGGATTTTTTTAAGGTACAAATTTGTATGTTAATTTAAATACTTTTGGGTGATTCAAAGGACGCAGTCCCAATCTTTCAAGGACTAAAACTTCATGCTACTCTGTAATGTATGAAAAGTTTCTCTAGTCTATTTTTATATAATAATGGTTGAATAAAGGTATGCAGCATATTGCTTGAGTCAGTTTTATATGTTTTCTAGTATTAACTACCTCAAATTTCTCGTGTACTCTACTATCTAGATTTACCTTATCTATTCCTCAATGACAATTGTTATTCGTTGATTGGATATAACAGAATCAGCAAATCCAAGGATGACTCTACCTCCTTTTCAAGTACCAGCAGCACCATATGGAAACCTTGATTTGACTGGACCTAGAGGCCCTGCTCACGATAACTTCCTATGCCATCCATCAAGTGTGGGTAGACATCCAAATCCTAGATTCGGACCATCAAGTGGTCCATTATATAACTCTACACAGGGCATAGCTCACCGGCCCAATTACAGTCCGAATCCTTCTCCAGGATACAGCAACAGTCCTAGGCCCAGTTACAGTCCGAATCCTTCTCCAGGATACAGCAACCGTCCTAGGCCCAGTTACAGTCCCAATCCTTCTCCAGTTTACAGCAACAGTCCTAGGCCCAGTTACAGTCCCAATCCTTCTCCAGGATATAGCAACAGTCATAGGCCCAGTTACAGTCCCAATCCTTCTTCAGGATACAGCAACAGTCCTAGGCCCAGTTACAGTCCCAATCCTTCTTCTGGATACAGGGGCAGTCCTAGGCCTGGTCAAGGGCGAGGCAGGGGTGTATGGCACAACCCTGGTAGCTCTGTTTCAGGACGGGGTAGTGGACGAGGACCAAATTTTCATGGTCATTTGTCCAACGAAAACGCAGGTCCTGGTCCCAGTCGATTTTACAAGAGCTCCATGGTTGAAGATCCGTGGAACCATTTAGAGCCTAAAATATGGGAAGCAATTGATGGTTCTTTACATACTTCACGTATACCTGAAAAAGTAAAACCCTGGATTTCAAAATCAAAGAGTACAACAGGAGAGGGATCATCTGCTGCTTCTGTCAAGTCCCGTTCTGAACCAAGCCTTGCTGAGTACTTGGCTACTGCATTCAATGAAGCTGCCAACGATGCAGAAAATGTATGATGACAGCTGCTCGTTTCATGAAGGGCCCATCATGACGTTACAGAGAGAAATGAATTTCCAGCCACTGAAAAACCAAATAAATTTGAACTCACTTCATAGGTTAATGCCAAGGAGGTCAGCTACTGTTTGTACTAATACACAAACATAAGAAAATTTTAGGGATGTGTTCGGTACTTGGCACGGTTTGATATGTTGACGTCCAATTAATTTTGTACTATCTAAAGTTGTACCAGTCCAGATAAAAAGTTCATGCATAATTTGTCTAGGAAGTAGAAACTGCAAAATTATAATCACATGTGGAGCGCTGGTACCCGGTGAAGTTACGATCAAATGCTTTAATATGAAAGTATTTTTCAAATTAGACTTACACCATCACTAACATCACATTTGTGTCTTTCACATTTTTTACCGCTTTTAATCTTTGTATTACTACTACAAAGTTTGGGCAAGCTGTAATACATTCTTATAAATTTCATTTTTTATGATATCATTATTAGGAATGCTATTTTAGGGACTATTTTAAAAAATGCTTAGGAAAGATATTATCAATTTTAAGAGTGTTTTTAAAATTTAAAATAAGAGCGAAAGTAGAATTTAGATGGGTTGAAAAAAATACTTTCTTTATCTTTTATGGAAATAAAACTTTTTCCACCCTTCGCTATCGGAACAAAAGAAAAACAAATCATATATTCTAATGACTTAGCTTTAAGCGAACAAATTAGGAGAATACCAAACAAAAATGAAAACACTCTAGTCCAAAACATCATCGTAAATGAATCAAACACAATATACGGGTTAATAGGTGTGCCATCGCGAGATACAACATTGCTCAAAATATACTGTTCCATTATTCGTTACTATAATTTTCTTACTTTTTATCAAATTTATGTTCCCTTACTATAATTTTCTAATTTTTTTTTTATTGCATTAACAAGTCTTCTTCTCGTTTAGATTAACAGGGATTGTGTAGGTAAACCG
This sequence comes from Vigna unguiculata, assembly GCF_037176805.1. NCBI lineage: Eukaryota > Viridiplantae > Streptophyta > Magnoliopsida > Fabales > Fabaceae > Vigna > Vigna unguiculata. The sequence goes on along the minus strand of NC_140799.1, from coordinate 31,391,881 downwards.
TGACATTACCTACGAATTCCTTTAATTTTGAGTTTTTTGCTTTTCAGTATTTTTATATTTAGCATAAATTGAATTACAATCATTTAAAATTACACTCAATTTCACTTTTGAATATCTTACTACATCTTCTGAAGTTGCTTCCAACCGAACACCAATCCAACGTCTAGGGTTTGTATTGTTAAGTGAGAAAGTTCCTTAGAATTTCACTCAAACTAAAAAAAAAAAGACCCCAAGCCATTTCATATTGTTAGATAAGTAATAAAGTGTGAGGAAAAATTTAAGGTAGTGCGCTTAAGTGGGGATATGTGATATAATCCAACAATCAGTCCAGTGAGCAGTAAGTAGATAATGGAAACTAAATGGTATAAAAGAGCATAAACTAAGAAATGAACAGCTGAAAAAACCTCATCCATGGACTGTCCCTGTAACTCCCACAATGCGTTGCAACTTTCTATCGGTGGAGTCAGTCAGAAAAACAAGTATTTAGTGTTGTAAAACGCATCCTCACAAGGGTTTTTGCTCGCAACATATTTCATCACTGAAAGTGTGTATGAGCTGATCCGCTAAGCTTGCTGGGTCATCAATCAATGCATCAACAAAAGCACTAACCACCCTTCTCTCCTGTTGAGTAGCCTTAAGGCTGAACCAAGTCAGAAATCTCACTCTGAAGATTTCATCTATGTGCCCCAGATGCTCCAACCATTTCACCACCCTCACAGAATACTCGTAGTCATTTTCCTTCGACCGTTTTCTAGCATTCAACCCAGGAATTTGCCTCATCTCATAGGATTTACAAGGTGTGGAAGGTGAAACTGCAGCAGCAAGATTTTTATACGAAAAAGGCTCTAAAGACTGAGGCTTTGAGAGGAACTCTTCAAACCTGCCTCTGATGTTCAAACTGATGGGTTTCCCAGGATGTTGTCGAGATGATAACTTCATGTCGGAGATGCCAGATTCTGTGGGATGATCCTGACCACACATTTCCATTGTAAAACGATTTCCGGCACAACTTGTTCGTCTTGCAGAATTGGTGGGCTCACACTGGGTCACCCATTTAGCTTCTGCAGCACCCAAAATCCCTGTGCTGCTGAACAGAGAAGCCTTGCAAAAGTACACGGTTGAAGGGTGCAGGTTTTCTAACTTGAATCTTTTCTCCGGCCTCAAGACGATGAAGGTGGGTTGTTCAGGGTAGTCTGTAGTTGATACTCGGTGCCAAAGCCTGCACCCTAGAAAGTTCTTTAAAAGTTTGTCGTTGTACTCTACCACGATAACCACTGAACTAGGAAGACACTCTTCAAAACGAATTGAACATGCTGTTGAATCAAGTCACAAGAAAAGTGAAATCAGCATGGGTAAATTAAAGCAAAGTTTACTAATGCAAAAACAATTCAATTGATTTACTTTCTCATGTTGTCATACACATGTATAATCATATAGAAGAAATGCAATTTCATATTCTCAATCATTGTCTACCATGGAATGAGATAAAAAGCTTACTTGGTGCATCTTTCTTTACCACAGAAACAGAGAAAAGGTCAGAAAATTTTGAATCAAAACATTCAATTGCAGTTGAGCACAATCTCTGAACCTCAGCACCGCATGAAAGCCGGCTTACAATTCCACGCGTCATCCTCGCATATACATGATCAAGTGATCCCACTTCATTCTCCAGTAATTTGAGAGCAGTTTCTACAATCTTTTGCAGTTCCTTGTACATTTCTGTTCCTACAAGAATTCTGTGAGCCAGGGATATTCGCAAAGACAGTATATCCATTCTTCTTGCTTCTTTGGCAACCAATAATTGCTTTCTCCATGTCCTGTAAAATCCAAACATCCATTCCAAAAACACAAATAAAAATTGTAGCTTACATGAGCCACCTTACACTGCAGCAGACAACTAATATGACTCTTTGTAATAACACTTCTTTTGTTAATAAGTTCTCCCAATAACATGTGAACAGATAACAATTTATTAATAGGGTTTATAAAACTACGAATGTATGTAATTATCTATGCATATTTTACTTTTGCATGCTGGTATAGAAAAAGTATATAACCAACTTACTTCATCAGTTCATTACTTTTTCCACAAGAAACACAACAGAAGGCTCCATCTAACTTAATACCACAACTACCCTTCAAAATGCCAGACATTTGATTGCTCAAAGCACATTGCAAATGACAGGACATTCCACATGACTCCTCATTGGGAAGATCAGAGCTGCAGGTCAACCACAAACTAGGATCCTTGTTATCATCATAGCAATGACATATGCAACAAGAACATCTCTTGCAAAAAGAGTCTTCTGGATTCAATGTAGCTTTGCATGCGACATTTTGACACAAAAAGGTTTTCACTATTTCCTCTTTGATGTCCTCTAGAGGAGCATGGTGTAAATCCTCAGATGCAGGTTTCTTTTTCCTTTTAGATCCAATGCAACTTTTGGTAGTAGCTGGCATATTTCCGGTTATGTGCAAGTTAGAGTTCTTAGAAATTATCTTCAGAAGATGTTCTATCATTTGACTCTTAGTATAGCCTGTGTACTTCCTCTCTTTGCCTAATTCAGCACAGATTATTTCTAGAAGTTCCCGGCGTGTAAATGTCTGAAGCATACTAGAGGCATCTTTCGACTGTCGCGCAATCTCATGGACTAGTCTTTGCTTTTCCGGCAAACTCAGCACACCCCATTTTGCAGGATCAAGAAGAAAACCTGTAGTGAAATACAGCATTGTTAGCTTGAACTTCATTACGTGTCTAAGGTGCTGATAAATGAAGCTCAACAAGACTTATATGGAAATGGAAATATAATTAAACAAATTTACAATATGCATGATTGTCCTCTTGTGAATTAAACACTGTATTTATCACCTGCCAAAAATATTTAATACGTTTACCAAAAGAAAATACTGAAATCACACATGCAGAAGGTGCAAGCCAGAAAAGAAATAAACCGTTATATACTGTATTTAACATGTAGTTTTTCAAACCAAAGATTAATTCAAAATAATGCAACAATAACAACAACCCGCTAGTAGTTGAGCCATCACCATGCATCCTGAATATTGAAAAACTGAATTCTGATTTGCATTAACCTCTAATACAGTTCATACACTTCAATTCCAAATGCATTATTATTAATGAATATTATTATGAACTTAACAGTGCATGCAGCTAAACACTTCCATTTCCCATTCCTAATTTGTTAATGTGATGAAGGACAAGGCATAAAAACGAACAACATTTTGCCTTTAGAAGTGAAGGAGGTGCCACAAGAGTCTAATCCTCACAGAAAGAGAACAAGAAAATAACAACAGTCACAAATTAATTAACCATATTCCTATGGTCTATTTTTTTCTAAAAAGAAAAGCTTGTCGAAGATAAAAGATTGAAACAGCTCAGGACAACCCTATATCAACTGCATTAACAATTTAACGATCAAGATTACAAGTTCCAATTGGTCAAGTAGTATCAGTAAAACTTGAAGCTAGCAACCAAACTATTCAGTGTAGAAATCGGTAATCCATGCATCAGAGAGATTCACTAGAGGCACAACCTGGGACATGCATATATAGATACTGAATAGAGATGTCTCAACCTAGAGAGAAAAAACTGGATGATACACTTGCACAACCAACTACGGGATTTCAGGGATTTATCCAAATATGTTAAACCTTAATTTCTTCATAACTACATAACCCAGAACCGCTTTTAGGGAAAACATTAAACAAAAATGAGGAAAGTGGAAAAAAAAATTAATTTTTATATAACTGACCAAGAATGGCCTCAAAGAAAAACCATTTACCTTTACAAATTTCCCATTTTTCCAACAGTTGTGTGATGAAAATAGGAATGTAAAAGCACCCAACTACACAAACCACCAAAGCAATAATGCAAATAAAGAAGACTGAAACTTTCATAACCTACATTGTGAAGTGAAGAACACCCACGATTTATTCAGGGAGATACAAAAGAAAACAAAGTGAAAAACGTCAAAGTTCATGATTTTTTTATTTTTTATTTTACATGGTAAAGAAAAAAACGTAAAACCCCAGATAGTGAAAAAGCAAAGAGAGAGAAAGTGATGAGAAAAAAGTAACCTGAATAAGAGGTGTTGGCTCCCAGAAAAGCAGAACCCTTGGTCTCTTCTTCGCTCATGATTCTCTCACACACAAGAATTTGCAGTTTTATCTGAGAGTGAGTAGCGGCATTGCTGATCTAATGGTATTGGTGGGAGAGAGAAAGAGAGTGAGAGAAAAAGATAGAAGGAGTGGCATGTAATTGAGCATTCAATGCTAGGATACAAAATTTATGCTGTGACGAGTGATTTGGTATAACGTAATTCCCGAAAAGGGAAACTCAAAACAAAAAGTGCCAAAATATCAAATAATAAAAGGGTTTTTGGTGTATTAGGGTTGACACAAGTAATTAATTAACATATGATTTTTATAACAAGGTTTCATTGTCTAATATCATATCACTAAAATCTCATCTCATATATACTTCTTAATAATAAATTCAGCAACTTTTAGATAAAATGATTTACTGTTTAAACCTCAATATTAATCTTCTTTAAGTCAATTTTTAATGATCATGGTGGGTTTTTGCTCAAGATTCAAAAAATATATAATTTTATATTAAATAAAAATAAGAAAGATAAAGATTATATAAAAAATAAAAATTTAAAATATTAAATTTTACATGCTCTTTTATAGAAGAAACTTGTATTTCCCTAATAATGAATCTTCTTCCTATAATTATATTAGAGTCGGAACTTTATGTAAAACCCAATTTAAAATTGAGAGAGGAGTGATAGGTAACACTAGATTTCTCACTCCTTTAACAATTGCAATGAATATTTTTTTTTTTACAGTTTAAGTATTGTGAGTATATATTATTTTGATAGTGTGTGTCAAATTTTAGAAAGATAAAATAGTTTATGTTTATATATTTAATCAATTTTGGTGAATATAAGAAATAATTTTAGAACCATATAAGTTTTCTATATATATATATAATATAATGATTGGAACTTCTAATAGTCCAATAGTTGGATTAAAAAAATACACTTCATACAAAAAATATTGAATGTGTCATGTAACTTGTGTTATCCATAAATATGTTTATGATCATTTTCATTCAAAAACGTACTGATAAAGTTAAATTAAATTAATTATACAATATTTTAATATTTTAATAATGATTTTAAGGTTTTCTTTCTCAAATCTAGTTTAGTGGCAAAGAATTTTAATTTTAATTTCTAGATTAGTATTGTTCTTGAAGACTAATAACATGAAATATTTAGACGGGAAAAATCAATACAAATATTTTAATTATTTTATTATAAAAATAAATAATAAATAAAATTATTAATAACAAATAGAATTATCTTATTTTTACTTATTTTCATCAATTCAAACAAACTCACCTATTAAATTTTTCTTTCTTTTTTTTTTCTTTCCATTTTTACTCTCTTATTCTCCCTTTATCATCCAAACAAAGATAAATAGTAGTTTTTAATAAAACAATATTGAAGTTACATTGAAATTATATAATAAAATTATATTTATTAAACTATATATTATAAATTTCTTAAAATTTTCAACTTAATTAAATATATTAAGTGTTAGTTTTGGGTATATATCTATATTGAATAATTTCGCTTAGTTAGAAAAAAATAAAAAAAAAAATAGACAGAAAAGGTAATTATTTAATTAAAAAAATAAGAAAAAGTGATTTGCTAATATTCATATTGTTATTATAATAGAAATCGACAAACATACATACACACTCATGATTAATTATGTACGGATTAACAATCACTTGTGTAAAATGATAAAAAGATAATGATTTTTTGAACAATATAATCAATGATATAATTAACATTCATTTTATACTCATTACTTTAGGTATCCTTATTTCTCTTCCTTCTCCTTTTTCCTTTTACACCACACATTTCAACTTTAATCTATCTTCTATTCTTTACCTATTTATGTTTTTCTTTTTTTCTTTTTTTTATGCTATTCCACACTGATATATTTACAAATTTAAGTGTGAGTATAAGTTTCACATCAAATAAAAATGAAAAGGTTGAATGTTTTATAAGATAAACAACTTATAAATTTATTGTTTTAAGTTTTTTTAATTAGAAGTTATGTCATTTTCTCATAAGAGTTTGGTTTGAGTCTTATTGTTTGAGTCTTATTGTTGACTCTTTGTAAAAAATATTCCTTCAAAAGATCTATCAAGAAATGAGTGATGCCACTCAAAATAATTTACTCAAATAAAACTATTTTTTATAACAAAAAGTTTAACTAACCTTTTTTTTATTAGCAAAAGTTGGATTAATCCCAAATAAAGTCCATGTTACGTATCACTAAACTTTAATATCTCAACTATGTTAGACACTCCAAAATCCAACAATAGTCATCACATTGAAAATTTTATTAAACAAAAAAATTAGAACAACAAATGGAAAATTACACCAAACATGATAAAAAAAAAATCTCAAAAACACATAGAAAAATAACACATATTATAAATAAATATTCTAAATAAATACATGAAAATCACTTATATTGTTCCTAATGAATAAAATTCAAGATGACAAACTTATGTACATAATGATTTTTTCGCATAAAACATGAGAAATATTGAACTCCACATGTCATTCATTAGTAGCACTATCATCATAAGAAACTTGTAATTTAACACTATTCGCCATAACAAATGAAATAAATTGATCAATAATATCAAATATGTGAAACTTCAAACAAAAATCACAATCTACTAAAATTCATTAGTGTTTATTGAAAATCCCTACTTTGAAAGATGTAATATTAATTTTTTTCTACCTTGCAGGATTTCCTAGTAGTTTGAGCTAGCTCATCTTCTGTTTCGGTATTAGAATTTTCTCCTTTATGAACCATATCAATTCATTTAAAACCTAATTTGAATTTATCTACAAGATGAGCTTCCTTAGACGTGAAAGAATTAGGAATTGTCTCAAAATTACTATGATGCGAATCAACTTGTTGTAAGCCCTACAAATTATTTATAATAGGAGTAACATTCTCTAGAAAAAACATCAGTTAAGGAATCAAATTTCACTAGCTCACAACCATTAGAAGCATATAAATTATTAACAGAATATGATCCATTCACCAAACAAATATTATTAGGTTGAACCACAACAACAAGTTGTGACCGAGCAACAAGAGACAATAACAAGTTGTGACCGAGCAACAAGAGGTACCGCAATAGACTTGACCACAATAGGTTGTACGAATGACTAAATCACGAATTGTTGCACCATATGTTGCACCACACAAGTTGAACCTCAAGTTGCATTGGTGGCTATATCACGGGTTGAACCTCAAGGTACACCATAAGCTGCATTACATGCTCTACCACATAATCAATCACAAATTGAACCTCAAGCTGTACCGACAACTGTACCACATGCTTCACCACGAATTTCACCAAAGCTTGCACTACAATCTCCATCACAGACACGAGAATAGATTGAGTCATACAACCAAATATTGAGAAGTATCAAGTTCACCACCAGGACAATAATGTTAGTTGTATTTTTGCACCAACTATTTCTCACCACCAAAATTAATTTTGACAATGAGTACATGTCCAAACCAAGCTAGTAATAAAGTATAAGCTTACTCTATCAAAATAAGGAATTCTAGCTAATTTAAATATGGAAATGCCAGAACACCAACAATCATTACAAAGATTAATACAATCATCCCTTACTTAATGTCAAAAAAGTATTTTCAAAAATAGCATCACATGCATCCTTAATATTATGCCAAATTAATGATGATTTAAAGAAACATATATTTCTGATATGTAACTTTAAAAAATCAAATAAAAATGAGTTGAAATCCAAATCATTTTGTCATAAACAAAATAACAAGCTAAACATAGAAAATAAGTTTTATTTTCCAGCGGAATATTAGAAATATCACCTTTCACATTAGAATCGTACAAAATAGATCATTTAACAGTGAAGAATCCCATTTTCAATTATCCTCAGTAAAAAAAAAAATCGAATCCATTGTTTCGTCTTCAATATATAATATATTTTATAGAAGTAATAGATAGCGAGAGATGAATAATTAGTATACATAAATATGTTTTGGCTAATCAATACATCGAGAAGATATATAAATAATAATAATAACAATAATAATAATAATAATAATTACAACTATAATTATTTATAACTTTCTATTAAACATACACATACATACTTTTTATTATTTTGTTAATCAAAAATAGTATAAAAACACTTTATCACAAGTTATATTTTCCAGCAATCCTAAAGGCTATTACTATTACATAAGGTAATATTCTATAAAGATTTTAAATATATTACAAAAAATATTAAATGATATTTATTTTTAATACAATAACTTATAATTAATATTTATAAACATTATCTTATTTTGTAAATATTTTAAATTTCTTATAGTATTTTAAAAAGAAATACAATTGTTTTGTATTTTACCTAATATTGTATTTGGATAAGGCATTTCTATGATTTTAAGAAATTAAAATACTCAATATTTAAATTTTTTTTGATTAAATTATTTTTATTTTTTAAATATTTTTATTTGAATAGAGTAAATAAAATATTTTATATTTAAGTATTTTTTTTATAAAGTAATTACAATTTTCTTTTAAGATATATAATTTTATTTTAAAAAGATTATTTTAAAGTATATAATTAAAAAAATATTAATCAGGTTTTAATATTTAAATAATATTTAACAACTTCATTTTTTTAATATATATGTATATGTGTCTATCTAGAAAATAAATAGTTGAATTTCAAATTGTATTATTTTAGTTATTTAAAATATTTTTAAATTTCAATTTCTTTAATTTATTCATTTAAACGACTTATTTTACTAAAAAAAATACTAAATAAATGAACTATTTTTTTTTAAATTATCTCATCCAAAAACAATGTCACTGTTTTTTTATTAATATTATGATTAATTAATATTGGCTTTATAACATCCACTCTTGGTTGAATTTAGAAATTAACAAAAAGTTAGCTTTTAATTATAACTTGTATAAGTTTTTATCCTGAGTAAAATTTCATCCGAAGCATTCTTTATTGTGTTATTATTTTGTTAGAATTTAACTTGATGTAATCTTTGAAGTGTGTTTTTATTAGTACCAATAACTTGCACATATGCTCAAGTTCATCAAAGAAGAGCAATAACAAGAAAAAGTGTGATTAGGTTTAACATGCAAGTAGAGTTTTACACTATTAATGGTATATAAGATATTGTTTATTTACACTCTCACTAATTTCCTCACCTTCTCTAATGCATGAGACAACTTACACACAAAACCTCACTTCCATGCTTCTTTGTCACATTTTGATTGTTTTTAAGGTTTAGGCATTTGTTTGGCAGTCATCATTTTTGTGTTTCTTTCCTCCTAATTTAAAAATTTCTCACACCCTTATGTTTTTACTTTTTAATGTTTTTCAAAATATTTAACTGCCAAAATTATTTTTCATCTCCTTTTTTTTTCTAAATAATTAGTACGAGACTCGTGCGTTAAGTTGAAGCTTTTTTGAATGTTAATTATTTTTTAATTTATAAACATATAATTTTAATTAATAAATAAATATATAAAGAAGAAAAGGTCATTAATTATCGGTAATACATAGATAATAAATGAATTTAAATATCGAATATGGTGGATGAAATATATATCTTTTCTTAATAAATAAATTACTCAATAATATTTTTAATATTAAAATGAATCATAATAAGTAAAATAAAAATTCCAAAATTAAATTTATTTTGTTGATTTCATGTATTAAACTTAAGTTTAAATATGTAAAATATTTAACAATAACAAAAAATTTTCACATATGTCAGTAAAAGTGAATTAAGCAATACTGTGAATATTAAACATTGTTGGATGGGAAACTGAATTTAAAAAATAATACATGTCAATGAAATGGATCATAAGATATGCTTGTTATTAATAGGCTTAATTAGACTTTTAGTCCCCTAATTTATATACTTGGTTCATTTTGGTCCCTATTTTTTTTGGGGTTCAATTTAATCCTTTAGTTTGTTTAGGAGGTTCAATTTAGTCCTCGACGTTAACAATGTTAAATAATTTAACGGCAGAGTGTTCTGATGTGAGATTGTGACAATTGATAATTACGTGATAATGTAGGGAGATCAGATGATGTGGACAATAAAATAAAAAATTGAAGCTGTATTGGGGTTTTCGAAGAGGGTAAAATTAGGGTTCGTGTGGTGAAGAAATTGAGGATATTGGTGGAGAAGAACATTGATTCGAGGAAGAAGTGATCGAAGGATGACGATTCAAAGAGGAAGGATTCACGATCTCCTTGGTTGTGGCATAGGGTCCTCACTTTGCTCGTAGTGGCACCAAATCGAAGGTAAGTTTTAAGGTTTTTAATGGATTCGTTGTTGCCTTTTACTTTTATATTGTTGAAATTGTGGGCGTTGCTATTGTTTTTTATGTGTGATTCTATCTTTGTATGTTTTTAATGGTGTGTGGGTTGTGGTCCCGTTGGTTTGTTGTCAATGGGTTGTGGTCCCCTTTTAAAGGAGATTGTGTTTAACTTTTTTGGGGTATGGGTTGTAATATGTGTTGTATCCATGGGCATTGGTAGTGCATAGAGTAACTTGTTTTAAGTTTTTTTATAGGTTGGGATGTGTGATGATAGATTTGAGGTGGTGGTGCACCATGGGGGATACTTTGAAACGAATGAAACATTGAGTTATAGTAATGGGTTAACGACCACGTTGGCTTGTGACCCAGATAGGTGGAGTTTTTTCGAGATAATGGGAATACTTAGGGAAATAGGTTATGTAAACATTAAAGAGTTATGGTATAAATTTAGTAAGTTAGATGCACATGGAGAACAATTTGAAAATTTTGTCTGATGACAAGGGTGCAATGCACATGGTCATTATTGCTAGAAGGAATGGGCAGGTTCATATGTTTGTTATTCACTAAATTTATGAAGCTGAAGTTGTGGACAATTTTTTGGAATATTTCTGTAACATCCCTGCCGGATATTATGGGTTTAAAATATAATATAAAATAAGAAAATAAAATCACATTTATTATAAATCCATTTTCCAAAGACGCGAGAATTTCAAAGAATTTATTTCATAATAAATATAACTCTAAGTTCAAATCTTCTCAAAATTCAATAAAATACTAAAACAGTCTCATAATAGATTACATCTTTATTCCAAAATCATAAATGATAAAACTCTATAAAACTATTCCCATGAGTTTTCCCTGCTCCGCTGCTAAGCCTCACCAGATCCACCTGCAACATCATCTGCTCCCGTGTACCGCGTACACGATCATCGCCAAACACAAGTAGATAGGGTGAGCTAACAAAATAACCATATATATATATATATATATATATATATATATATATATATATATGACACAAATATACCAATCACACAATCACACCAAAGGAATTTCATCCTTTGATATCACATCACATGGCCACCACCATGTTATTCGTTTTCTACATGTTCTAGTGGGTACCTCAAGGTGTCTTGCTGCCATACCTATCGGCCACAACCGATAGAGCACGTGCTGGAAACCATGTTACGGATCATACACCGTAACGCCGGGTGAAGTTCCCAAATACGAACATAGTTCGCAACGTCCCAAGACTACCAAACTCGTCAGTCAACTACTGAGGAGGGCAATCTATCTGGACCCATCCGTACTGGCCACAATCAGCACACTCACACCGGCAACACTCGCCAACCTGAGCCACAACTCTAGAGTTCCTCGTGTTCATCCGTCATCCCGAGCCACAACTCAAGAGATGTTATTCCGAGCCACAACTCAAGGAATACCACGTGCTTAATCCCTATCCCGAGCTCAACTCAAGGGATACGTTCCGAGCTCAACTCAAGGAACACCAACAAGTTGACCTTTAAGATATCCTAGAAGCCTTATAGATCACGCACATCATAGCAAGCATAACACCAATCTGCTACAGCAAAATCGCCTGGCAGGGGACACGTACCGCCAGTCGCTACCGCTTCCAGATTGCCTGGCGGGGGACACGTACTGCCAGTCGCTACACTAGTACTTGCACATTACTGGCTTTAGTTAAGGTTCAAGCACACTTCACACAGGTTGCTCTCATTTGCTCTCATTCTAGAGTACCCCTAATGAAAAGCATTGTCATCTATAATGTTCTAGGCATTATAGCATCTCACATGTGCATTCATCCCCTAGTCATATAGACCATCCCAAGCATGCTCAAACAAAATATAAGCAGCAACACTCTAACAATTTTAAGCACATGATCTTATGCACCAATGCAAGTTAATACTGACACCCATGCCTTCACCAAACCAATTCTCCACATGTGACTAATCCAAAGGAATATTCAAATTGATAGAGACTTACCACATAACCCAATCATGCTTCGTTAGAAGTTACTTGAACTTATCCAGAGCTTGTTCATGTATTTTACACACTCCAAAATCAACAATATTAAGAAATGTATATCTTTAGCTAATGACCTCCAAATCCAATCTCCACCGTTCAAAGTGAAGAACCACATGTTATGGACCACCTGTAAAAATTTCACGTATATCAGACGGTTAACAAATCGGGAAATGCAGTTTTACGAAAACTACGCAAACTAGAAAAATGGTGGCGCCTAACGCCCAAAAGTGAGGATGTGGCGCCTGGCGGGACTGTACTACCGTCGGGCGGTCCCTGTTGCGCGAAAAGTACGAAAAACAGCGTTTTTCGTGAACCAGAGCACCCCTCACATCTCTGATATGGCGCTTGGCGGCCAGTCCCGTGCCGCCAGGCGGTGTATACTGTTTTGAGCAGTTTTACTCCGATTTTCAGCACTAACACAACTCTTCTCTCCAACAATTCCTCCAATACAATTTCGCGCACACTTCCCATTATTTAACAATCCCATTATACTACTCTTTCCATTTGATAATAGCAAATTACCCAAGTTCAATTTCCGCTAATTGATTTCTTAAGCAACAATTCCAACTAATTTCATAAATTTTCTAAACCAATAAAACTCTAGCTTCACTACAACACCTCGTAGCATTTAAAACAACCACTCTCGCTGTCATGGCGCCTGGCGGCACACAACTCACCGCCAGACATATCATAGTTTTCTGGAATTTCTAGAACTCCTTTTTGCACTGCGCGAACTAAACTCCCAAATTCCCAAGTTGTCCAGAAACGCGTTCCTTCGTGAACTACCCTATTTCAATTGACTAGCCTTCATTTTATGCATTGATAATCAAGTTAAATCTTAAATCCACATTGAATCATTGCAATTCACGCGTTATTTACCATTGTCACGAAATTCCCAAATTTCCCAATCCCTAACCATGGTCATGTGATTTCTTCCCAATTTAATTTTCCCAATACATGTGATCTCGTCAACATATGACATTAAATCATTCACAAACAGTTAGGACTAGATTTCCCTCTAATCATAATCCGTCCAGAACAAGAAAAACATAAAAAACAAGGTAAAACCACTTGCGTCGCAGGGGTGTGCCGCCAGGCGATCCCTCTGCAGGAACCCCAAAACCCGAACAAAATGAATTGTCGCCTGGCGGTGATTCATCACCCGCGAGGTGGTTTCTGAAAAAATTCAAGAAATGTAGAATCACAAAAAATAACCAGAATAAGGACATCAAATTCATCATATATTGCATATCATTCACAAAACGAATACAAAAATAGCGGAGTACAGCTCCCCTAACCTGGAACTCCTTGCGTAAACACAATTAAGATTTGCTTCTCCCTTGCTTCCAATGGCTTGCTTTAATTCTCTCCAATTACGCCTCTATACTTCACTCAAAGTCCAATTTCGCTATGAATTCTCTCTCTCAAATTGTTGCAAAACAATGGCATCCCTACCAAACCCTTCTCTGCTCCTTAATTGGTTTATAATTGAGGTTAATGGCCAAAACGAAAACTGGCATTAACATGACTTTAACTTCCATTCAATACTCATTTAGTGATGGTGTTTCCAGCCTCCATGGCTACTCACTTAGCTAGGATTTTCTCTACCTTTTCACATTCATGCTAAAGGAAATTTTGGCAAAAAGAAAGTTTAGTTTAGGTCCACCAAGTTTCGAACCCATAGCCATGTCAATGTTCAATTCAATGAGCAACCATTCAACCAATTCATGTTTCATGATAATTAATATAATTTTATGATTATATTATCACTTAATATGCTCTAGTATATTATTAAAAACAATAATAATTAAATAACACACAAATGGCATACATATGACTTGAACACAAGTACTTTCACACAATTAAAGTACTCTTAACCACTTAAGCTAGTACTTTTCCACGTTATATCAATCTGCATTAAATGTCTTAAAGGCTCCTACTACCTGCATTTATTAATTAATTAATTATTTACTTAATTAATTTTCACGGGTCTTACAATTTCCCTGAAGAGGTGGTGGCAAAAACAGGAACTAAAAATGTTGAGATCCAGGGTGAGGTGGATGGTCATAGTGGTTGTGGCGATGGAGAACACATTAATTATGTGGAGGATAATAACGTGGTTCATGAGACTGAAATGCAACAAGATAATAATGGTTATCACATGGAATATGAATTGGAGGATGACGCTAATAATCACCATAACATTAGGGTGTAGCCACAAATTGAAGTGCATGCTGAAATTGTGGTTGATGTCAATGTTGAGGTTCAACCAGAAACTGAAGTGGATCAAATTCTGGTTGAGGAAAATAATGAGATTAAAGCAGAAGTTGGTGACCAACCTGAGGTTGATGTACACATAGGTATTACACATGAGGCAGTAGGTGGTGTCCAAACTGAGTGTGATTTAGAAGCACATACTGGAGCTGAGGCAGAAATAAGGATTGTGGAGGAAAGAAATGAAGGTCAAACTGATTCTGATGACATGATGTAAATGTCCATTATGAGGACAATTTGTGGGAAGGAAATAGGGAAGAAGATATTGAGGAGGAAGAGTTAGAATTTGATGACAGTACCCAGTTGATATGCATGATAGGGGTTTATCTAATGAAGGGTGGGAATCAAATAACATGGACAACGATGATCCAAATAGTGATGAGTCATTGGCCAGTGGCAACCAATGTAAGGTAAACTTTGGGACCTTTAAAATGCCCAAAAGCATGGCCCAATACCAGTGGGAAGTTGGAACATATTTTCCTGATAAAGAGACATTTGTAAAGGCAATAAGGACATATGGAGTGCAATCTAGAAGAAGGCTAAAACTTCAAAAAAAAATGATAAATGTAGATGTATAGTGATATGTTTGGGTGCGAAAGGAAAATGTACTTGGTTTGCCTATTGTGCTTATGTGACTGCAACAAACATATGGCAATTAAGGAGAATTAATGGCAAGTTCAAGTGTAACAAAGAATTTAATCTAAAAATGTTAAATGTTAAGTGGTTAAGTAGTAGGTTGGAAAACACATTAAGAGACAACCCAAGTCTGAGGGCACTTGATATTCAAAATAAAGTAACTAGGAAGTGGAATATTTTTGTGACAAAGTCCATGGCTCGTAGAGCAACAACATTGGCTGTTGAGCAAGTTGATGGGTCTTTTATAGAACAATTTAATCGAATTTATGACTATGCACATGAGATTCTTCGATCTAATCCTGGTTCTACAACAAAGGTGAAAGTTGAAGGAAATGAAGGGGAAAGATATTTTAGCAGGTTCTACATGTGTTTAAAAGCATGCAAAGATTGTATGATTTCATGCTACCCTTTTATTAGTTTAGATGGCTGTTTTCTGAAATACAAGTATGGAGGTGAACTCCTAACTGTTGTTGGAAGGGATGCCAACGACCAAATGGTACCAATTGCATGTGCAGTTGTTGAAGTGGAAAATAAGGACACATGGACATGGTTTTTGGAGTTGTTAATTGATGATCTTAGGGGACCAGATATTTGTGCATCCTACACGTTCATGTCAGACCAACAAAAGTACATATATTATTTTCGCACACTGTTGTTATTACCTTTTACTGTTGAGACATTTGGTGCCCTGCCTAAGTTAATTTAATTGTCGTTTGCAGGGTTTGTTGCCTATTATTCAATCCCTTTTGCATAGGGCTGACCAAAGGTTTTGTATGAGGCATTTATGTGCAAACTTTAGGAAGAAATTCTCGGGAAAGAATTTGAAAGCTTTAATGTTGGAAGCAACTCATAGCACATATCCATAGCAATGGGAGAAAGTCATGAGGAAGATTAAAGAAGTTAACATCGATGCTTTCAAACATCTGTTAGGAATACCCCCAAGTTAAACGTAATCAACTTTGCTGAAAACTGATTATGAAGCATTACTGATTTGTGTGTGCCACTTGAATAGGTATTGGCGAAAATCAAGGTTCATCCCCAGACCTTTGTGTGACACAATCGTGAATAACATGAACGACGCAATCAATAGTATAATTGTACAAGCAAGGAGTAAGCCAATAATGTCCATGATGGAGGAAATACGTCTTTATATG
Organism: Vigna unguiculata; assembly: GCF_037176805.1. Taxonomy (NCBI): domain Eukaryota; kingdom Viridiplantae; phylum Streptophyta; class Magnoliopsida; order Fabales; family Fabaceae; genus Vigna; species Vigna unguiculata. The sequence goes on along the minus strand of NC_140799.1, from coordinate 31,375,303 downwards.
ATGCAAAGATGGGCTGAAAATAGATCAAAGATAAAATCCTTCAAAAACTCAATATGTCCAAGAATTAAGACAAGATTGGACAACGAAACAACAAATTCCACAAACTGGATTCCTAGGTACTTGTAAATTATTGTCCACTGTTTTGATTTAGTCACCATTGCCTGATTTGTGATTTATACTTGTATTGAATTATGATACACAAATGGTCAACAAATAAGATATTTGAGGTTAGGCACAAATCATTTACTAGGGAGAAATTTATGGTCAACATAGACAACGAACATCACTTGTAGGAAGTGGAGTCTAATAAGGATATCTTACTATCATGCAATGGCTGCAATCTGAACTTAAGTGAAGAAGATTTTATCCCTCATTGGTTCAAAATCTCAACCTATGAAGAGAAATTCCATCATATACCCTTGTAATGGTCAACAAATGTGGGTTCAAACAAAATTTCCAAATGTATTGCCCCCTCCTAAATGAATTCTACTTGGAAGACCCAAAAAAAAGAAGACTTGAAGCTTGGGAGATGAACAAAAATGGGAAGCAAATTACAAAACATGGCTTGACTAAAAATGGTGGCAAATGTAAAGAAGTAGGCCATAATCTAAAAAGTTGTCCCCAACAACCTTAGTCAGCACCACCAACTCAATCAACTCAGCTAGCAAATATGGGATCAGAACAACCACCACCACCTGTAACAACTCAACCAACAAATGTGGAATCAGAACAGCCACCACCACCACCTCAGATTCAACCAAGTTAGTCATCATAGCAGCCACCACCAACACAGAATCAGGCAACACAGTCATCACATCAGCCACCAGAATCATCACAACAGCCACCACCAATATAAACTGAGGCTGCTCACTCATCACAACATCCACCACAACAGATATCACACCAAGTAGGAACACAAACAGTTATAGGAAGTCAACCATGCCACCTTATAATTCCTCGTCCAACCTCAACCATACCCAATAGAAAGCATAGTCAATCAAGCATCTACAAAAGTAACCTTTCAACCAAGAAAGGAATGAACTAACTTTCAAGCTAGATGGAAGAAGATGAATATGAACGCAGGAGGTGGAAAGCTTTGAAGATTGAAGGAAGAAGATGAATATGAAAGAAGGAGATGAAAAGAAGGATGAAGTGAATGAAGTATAAAAAGGAGTTGTACATGTGTCAAACAAAGAATTGATATGCAAAATTATGTAGAATGACCAAAAATTCACACAAATGAACACGTGGAAGAAAATAAGTTGGGATATTAAAGAAATTTCATTAGACTTAAGTTTTTTTTAGTTATATAATAGATTAAAACTATAATGATATTTTGAATGATGAACAAATAGTTAAATATGTTTTTCATATGTATGTTATTTAAAATAATTATATTTTATCTAAATTATTTATTCTTTAAACTTTATAAAAGATATATAACACGTAAAATATTTATCATTTGACAACTGAAGTTTCATAATAGACTATAACATAACCTTCACTTATTGTTTACTTATTTTTTACTAGAACAATGGAAGTTTACTTAAAGATTAAGGAAAATTTGTCCTCCTAAAATTTTCTCACATATATCTAAATTAATATATAAATAAAAGATTTCTTTATTTTAATATATTTTATATATTTAGTATTCCTCGTATACATTCATAAAAAAATTTACATTTTAAACTATGTTTTGAAAATCTATAGAAAAAATGTTTTATATAATTCATAAAATACAATAACAAAATAAATATAAAAACAAAATATAACTTTCGAAAATAGTTTAAAAAACACATTTAACCATTAATAAAACTATTCCAATGAAATGACAATATGTTTGCTGATATCCTTTCCAGGTACATCATACAAAAGTGAGACTATACAGTCATAATATATGAATATCTTGCGTATTCAAATTCAAGATCCTGAAATCCCTCCTGGATTTCGGGTCAGAATACAAATACAACCACTAGGGATTAGTCCTGTCTTTAGCCCTAATCCTGCCATTAAAATCACTAAACAAATAAAAAGGTTTAAAAGAAAGATATCATGCCTAAGGCTACGAAAAACAGAATTATGCCAACAAAATCCCTTCCAATATTATTCTACACTTACCTCCTACAAAGCTAACATCAGAGTTTTGGAGTATCAGCTACAAATGCTCAGACATTTTATTGCTTAACCCATTTGCTTCTATATTGCAGGTACAAATATTCCAAAATGGAATTTATACAAAACACAAAGAAAGGATTTTCAGGTCCTAAGCCAGTCAAGTCCCCCTTTGTGGTGGAACAATACACAAAGTATGACAAACAAGAATTGTCAATACTCACAAATACCTACCATTTTCCTGGTAGAGACAACACAAATGTCAAATTAAATGTTTTAATTGACAACATATGGAATATTCCAAAATACACAGTTCAAAATGAACACCAAGTCACTAAGGTGAAACAAAGCATCATTAGCGCACTATACAATTTCTGCAATGCAGATAACAAAGGAGTTCTGTTAACTTCACCAGCCTCTCCCTCTGGGAAAGGATTTACACATTATGCCCTAATTACAGGGCCAAATAAAGGAGTTTATACTTCCTTCAAAGACCTTTCTGAGGCAAAACAAGACCAATTTTGGTCTACTTACAAAGGCTTTAATTCTTTAGAAGAAGCCCAAATGGCTTTAAAGCTGGGAACTATTGATGAAGAAAAAATAAAAACAGGGTTGACATTTGAACCAAGAACCCAAACACATACCTATGTTGCCTCTTGTAGCTTCTCACCACAAATGAACCCAAACATTTTTCTTGCAAAATTCGAAGTCATACAAGAGTTCTTGTTTGAAGTTCATGTAGAAACACAAAATTACAATGGATTATTTGTAAAATCCCAGACTTATTTTGACACAAAAACACCATGCCAAGAGTCTTCGGACTATTGCAAAACAGTAACCACAAAATGCACATGCCAAATAAAATTCATTTTTAGAAAGGCTCAAATTGATTTAAAAACCTTTAAAAATCAATTATATAGAGACATAGTCATATGTCCTTCACTATTATTAGAGGCAGGATGTCTCCAAACACTTTTTATCCCACCTACCGAAAAATTCAATTCTCTAACCTAGGAGATAAACTCCGTAGTAAATGAAATACAGGCAGAATATATGACCAATATCTGTTTACAAATCACCTCTTCCCCAAAAAGCGCCACAACCCCTGATAGTGTGGCAACACATGTCATAAAACTATTCACAGAATCAAATCCGGAGGCCCATGTCCATCTAGAACACGGTCTCTTGAAAGGTTTATCACTCAATAAAGAAAAGCTATACCAGTACCAACTTTGGAAAGCTTATGTTGAAGAGTCAAATTGGAATTTCTCCAAAAAGGATAATACAGAATATATCCTTTTAAAAGAAACCATAAACACCAAAATATACTGGAAAAAGTTTATGGGAAACAAATTTCATCCTTTCCCTATAGAAGCCAGTCCAATACTGGTTAAAAGATTTGAAAAAGAAAGGATATATAGAGAAATTTATGAAGAAACAAGAAGCCACGGACAAGGAACTCCTGGATCTTCTTTCCCTTCTGACAATGAAGACTCAGACCAAATACTTGAGGAAGATCCCGAAGACTTGATTTCTACGGTAGTCTCCAAAAGAGGACAATAAAGTGTTCTTACCTGTGACACAGTAATTTTACTCATAACTGGGTAATAGACTGAAGGGTAAAAACACACAACGTTCAAATACAGACCACGTCACCAGATGACTTAGACTCTAGGTAACCGGTCACTTGAAAACCGGTTCAACAAGTTACAGGTTTCAAAGTTTTTCTATAAAAGAGTCTTTAAGTCCCTTATGCTGGGCAAGAACTCTGAACCCTTCTCTCTCTCTTAACCCTTCTCTCTCTCTACCTCTGCCTTCTCTCTACTTGTCTCCCGCTTGTCGCTCCTCACCTTTCCTCTCTTGTATACTCTATTTTCAACCATAAATAAACGACGAATTTCAGATCTCTCTCCCCTCCCTCTGGAATCGAAGCAAGTTTTTATGGAGTAGTTTCTTTCTAGGCATCTACGGATGCCTTGAGTAATATTTATTAAAAGATGCGGTAATCATTTAAAGGCTTAAAAACATTTTATGTACATAATTTTATCTTTCTGTTTTTACTTCTTTGTTAACCTGAGATGTAAATTTATGAGAGAATATCTAACCGGCTCTGCCAGATTTATATTCTCATAATCTTACATTTCTCTCTCCTTTTAGAATTTTATCTTTCTATTTTTACTTCTTTGTTAACTTGAGATGTAAATTTATGAGAGAATATCTAACCGGCTCTGCCAGATTTATATTCTCATAATCTTACATTTCTCTCTCCTTTCATGGTATCAGAGCGAGAAATCCTTGGATACCTTTTGAATATTTATGTAATTGAAGTGGCTTGTATTCGCTAGGATACCCTTTGTAGATCGGGCAGGTTATGGCCAGAAGAGCCAATAGAGCCATAAGTCACATCTGATCTGCCTCTGAGGGTTGAGGAATACTTTGCATATTGCGACACTCTTTACATATATATTTTCTTGTTTATATGCTTTTGTAAATTTTGTTCTCAGATCTGACTAGAAACAATCAAAAGACTACGATGTCAAAAAAAAAAAAGAGTTTTTGAGCCTTATGATTATTTATATTCTTTTATAAGTATTACTCTACAGTGTATTCCGTAGATTCCTGCCTTTTATCTCCTACTACTGCTTTTCCGCTTTGCTTACTTACTATTGTTTTCCTGCCACTACACTGCTTTCTTGTTTTTCTGTTTAAAATTTTCTTTAATGGATAACATACAACCATTTCTAGGCTCCGACTACAAATCAGCCCTAACTGCTGTTGAAAAAATTACAAACTCTCCTCCTGTAGGTTATAAAAAACCTACTTCATAAGTAGACCCTGTACACACAGTCATTATAGGACAAAATAACACTATAATAACTCTTCTAGAAGAAGTTTCTAGAAAATTGAATCATATGATTGATTCTACGAAAGGGACGAACTTGTCCAAAGACATAGATGGTCTTATAAAGCAAGTATCAAAACTATCTTTAGGAACACATACACATATAAAAACAACTTCTAAAACTTCACAGAAATTTATCAAAGTTACAACTAAAAAAGATTCAAAAGCTGCAAGTACCAACGCAGCACCTTCTTCAAACAATGATAATAGTTTGTAATGATAACACAAACCAATACGTCTACACAAACACAAACTGATAATATTAATATGAATAGTACAATAGAACTTAGTAGCACACAAAGATTCCCCGGAACCCCCAGAAGATTAAGGGAACATCAGACTAGAAGTCAAAATCTTATACAACATCCAGGAATCTTAGATAGATTCTTAAATAGACAAAGAACCACTAACATTAGAAGATTAGAAGATTTAGTAGATATACAACAAAATACAGATATAGGATCTAACTCAAGGATAGATTCTCTAAATCCTAGACAGTTATACAACATAGGGTGGTTAAGTTCTGAACGAACAAGCCTCTATCGATATAGGAGAATAGGAGAATAGAAGATTTTCATCTCCCTGACAACACCTATGAGATAATCCCTCTAATATCTCCACAAACAGGAAGACAATTACAAAATCAACAAGGAAGATATGTCCACATGGGATTAATTACCATTGGAGTCAGATCCTTAGCCAGACATATGATTGGAGCTAGAGCTTTGATAGTTCTACACGATTCAAGATTTCAGAATAATGATTCACAAAGTGTAATAGGGATTTTAGAAGTAGATTTAAATCAACCATTTTCCCTTATTTATCTTGCTCCAAATTTCACATTAACTTTACAAGATTTTATAAATCATATAAACTTAGAAGTACAAACGATAGGTTTTGGACCCAATTGGATGGGTGAAAATCTACATTTAGACATAACCTTCATAGGAAGAATAAGTAACCATATTTCTTCTATGTATAGAATAAACACTAGACCATTAGAAGAAGCCATTAGCTCTTATGGTACACAATTCTTACCAGCCCAAGCCTTCACACAAAGAAATGAAGGACATTTATGGCAAACACATTTACCCAGAGAAGAAAATAACCCAATTACAGCCCCTTCATCTGCTATTTTACATAACAGGTCTAGAGGACTTAGTCTAAGTTTTGTAGATTACACAAATATACCACGACTTGACTTAGAACAAGATAGGTTAGCTGAAAATAGGCATAGCACTTCAGCCATTCCTGATAACGAACACATTTCCATGATGAATATCATACAATACGAAGAAGATGAAAATGATGAAATGACTGATGAAGAATGGAATCATCATCAGGCAATTATAGCCATGTATAGACAATGATCTTTGGATCCCTCTACAAACACAAATATTGAAAATATTTACGATGAAACAGACGATATCATAAATAATTTTCTTGATAGCCTGCATTTAGGCAAAGAAGATAACTCTTCAGTAATATCAGAACCTTTATCTACAATAGGTTTTGTCAATACAAGTGTAGGATCAGTGAACCCCAACAGTTATCAGTTAGAACATATTGGTACACAAAGTTATTCTACTGGATTCATACCCAGAGAATCCCCAACAAATGTTACTTTTACAGATAATCAATCTACAACACATGGAAAAAGGCTCCCAATAGAACCAAATTTCCCATTGCCAAATCTTTTATTAAACATAGGAGGAATTGACTCTCAATTATTACCAACATACATTGAACAATGGACTGCTACTGTAATCCGTGATTATGGTATCCATTACGAAAAAGAAGTTCAGTCTTCACAAGACATGATTGCCAAAGGTGAAACCTACTTAGGTGATATAGGCAGAGCATGTTGGGAATCTTTTAAAAAAAATTACCCAACAGAATTAAATACATTAGTGATCGAACCAGGTCCTAACATTTATAATTTCTGCTCTCTAATACAAAGATTACTCAATTCTCAATCTGCAAATGATGGGAATACACTCAGACAACAAATTTATTTAGGACATCTAGAAAGGTTGTCTATAACATATTTTGGAAAAATTAAAGAATTTTTACAAGATTATCTCATGTATGCCTCCATAGCCGGATGTTTTCATGATATAAGTGTTGGAGAAAAAATGTTTCTCAAACTTCCAGGAAAATTAGGCCAGAAAATCAGAGAATCCTGGAAAAATGATGAGGTAACTCCCATGTTAAATAACCTCTCAATAAGAATACAACATATTATGAAAGTAATGGAAGACACTTGTACACATATTGCAATACAAAAACAACTAAAAAATTCTGATTTTGAAATTTGTAAACAAATATACACTCCACAACAATACAATCAAAATAAAAAATATATGTCCAGAAGAAAACCTAGACATAGCCAACTTTATAGTCATAAGTCTCAATCGACTGTACAAAGACCTACTAATTCTAGAAAGACTTATACTATAAGATCCTCAAATTCTAGGAAACCCACTCTAAACCCTGACAGGCACGTTAGAAAATTTAGAGAAAATAAAAATTACAAACAAACATTAAAATGTTATGCTTGTAGCCAAACTGGACATTTCTCAAGAGATTGTCCAAACATAGCAAATCTTTATACAAAAGAAGCAGAGCTCACCAAATCTTGCCATATGAATCTTCTTCCAATTGACGAAGATGTATCTACTGACTCTGAAATATTATCAGTAGTTAGTATAACAAAATACAATGATGAAATTAATTTAGAAAAACAACCCAAAAATTATGACTTAATAAATGATTTCACAAATAATGAATTTATCCAAATTTACCCTAAAGAATATGATTTCGAATTAAATGACAAATATAATGAATTGGGCGAAATATTAGATGATTCTGGATATTATCTAATGAATATAACTGAAACAAATATATGTCCTCATACATTACAATACTTTTCAGGACCAACATCTATTCCCTGCCAGTATTGTGATAGATATTTTCATAAACCACAAAGGGCTCATTGTCCTTTATGCTACAAAATTTTTTGTATAAAATGTATTGCAACACATCTAAAAATACAAGAAATACCAATTTTTTTAGAACAAAAAGAAAACATAAAAGATAAAAACATAATTGATACTAGGACTTCAATTTTAGAAACCAGAATAAATAACCTTGAAGAAAAAATTCTTCGTCTAGAATAAATAATCCAAGATTCTGGAACAAGTATCATCTCAAAAAACATACGAAATAACATGATGGGAACCACAGAATGTATCCCATTAGTTTGCAATGAAAAACAACTAATATCTGTTAAAGTGTTAGTAAAATTAAATTTTCCAAAACAAAACAAAAACCCTGCTAAAGAAGAAATCATACAGGCCCTCTTAGACATAGGATGTTCTGAGACAGTCGTCTGCAAAACAAAAGTACCTTCATATATGATTACTAAATTAAACATATACAAAAAACAAGAACTATGTCTGGAGTAGTAATGATAAACGACGAAGAAATAAATAATATTTCTCTTCAATTTAGTACAAATTGTGACCTATTTGGCCAAAAAATACATCTTAAAACCATGCGTGTAGAAAATTTAGTCCCTTCAAAACAAAGCATGATTATTGGTTTAAATTTTATTTTAGGCCATAATAGAACTATCACTATAAACAAAGATTATGTCATTATTAGTGATAAAACACAAATGTCACCCATAATTAGTGGAGACAGTTATACAAAACAATCCTCTAATGAATGTTCATGTACAAGCACCAAATCCTCAGAAAAATGTGATTGTATGAAAGAAGATTTGGAATTCATAGATTACTGTCCGGATGACACTATGGACTCTTTTTCATTCATAAAAATACCCAAAACAATCACTTTTGATAATATCCAACAGATTTTGGATAGGTTAAATAAAACTAGTATAATAGGAGAAGGTCCTACAAAATTTTGGGATCGTGATCCTATTACTTGTAAATTAAACATAATCAACCCTGATTTAATTATAAAGACTAAAGATATACAGTTCAATAATTGGGAGCAGGAAGAATGTCGAATGCATATTGACCACCTTCTGAAACTAAAAGTAATAGCTCCAAGTGAAAGTCCTCACAGGAGTCCTGCTTTTATAGTAAATAAATCTTCCGAACAAAAAAGAGGTAAATCTAGAATGGTTTACAATTATAAACGTTTAAAAGATAATACAGTTGAAGATGGATATACAATTCCGTCTAAAGAAATTCTTATAAATCGTATTCAAAATGCAAAATGGTTTTCAAAATTTGATCTCAAAAGTGGATTCCATCAAGTAAAAATGGAACCAAAATCTATAAAATGGACAGCTTTCTCCTGTTCTGAAGGGTTATATGAATGGCATGTAATGTCTTTTGGTCTTAAAAATGCTCCTACAATTTTTCAAAGAAAAATGGGTAACATTTTCAATGACTGCAAAACTTTTACATGTATCTATATAGACGATATACTAGTTTTTTCCAAAACAAAAGAAGATCATTATCTCCATCTGAAACAAGTATTATACAAACTTGAAAAATATGGCTTAATTATATCAAAAGGAAAAATGAAAATTTGTAAAAATTTCATAGAATTCCTTGGAACAGAAATAGGTAATGGAACCATAAAACTCTAATCTCACATTTCTAAGAAAATTCAAGACTTTCCTGATAAAATGGAAGACATGAAAACCGTGCAATTTTAGGATTAAGTGAAAATGTTGTTTTAAAAGTTGCTTTATTACTATTTAAAGTTTGAAACTTCTAAAAACATTGATGGCAAAATCAATCAATGGAGTCTGTTAGAAAATCTTATATAATCAAAGTTAAACTCATACCAAGGAATGAAGCATAAATAACACATAAACATTACTTTGAATTGATAAAAGATTCAGATATATAAAATTTGGACGTAATTCTTAAAGAATATAATTAATAAGTAGTCAACACTAATTCCTTCTATAAATTAAGGTATTTTGGGTAAGATGTATTCTACCTGAAAGTGATTTTATTTTGAATAATAAAAATAAAACATGAATTTCAACATTAATAAAAGACTTAACTCATATATATATATATATATATATATATATATATATATATATATATATATATATATAAAATAATTTTTTCTCTTCTCTCTTTTTCCTTACTTTTCACTCTTATTTATGTGCGCCATCACATCTTCTATTAACTACGTCATGGCAACAGTGGTATGGAAAATACGTGTCAATCTCTAACAAGTATTCAAAAAATAGTGTTGATGTCATGTCAGAGGGAGTTTTTTTCTAAAATTATATACCAACTTTTAAGAAAACAAAATTCAAATAAAATTATTCTAATTCTTAAACTTAATTTATTTGTTTAAAAAAATTGTGTTTTTTATGATAAAAATTATTATATTGATAAATTAGTTAATATGATTTTTATTAATTATATAAATTAATACAAATGAATTAATTTTTTATTTTTATATATTTATTTATATTTTTTATAATAGGTATAATTTATTTATATGTTATAAAATGTAGTTATTATTACGAGTTGGTGTAATCCTATTTTTTTATTTAATTTTTTATTTAATTTTATAAATTTTTATATGATAATAAATATGAGTTTATAATGATGTATAATATAAATTTGTTTAATTATTTTTTTTTACGGGAGAATTAGGTATATACAGACTTAGAATTGAATTTTCAATAATAAACAATACTAGATTTCTTTAGATGGTTTTCAAAATTTAGTGTTTTGAAACTAAATTTGAACTGATTTTCAAAACATTGAAAATTTTACTTTCTAATAATCGAATCCCTAATGTAGCCACTTTCGCATCCAAAACGTTTTTAAAAATTTTGAATTGAAAACTAAAAAAAAAAAGTGAAATTGAAAAGTTGAATTTTAAACGTGAAAGGAATCTAAAGTTGAAAATATGTTTATGTATATTATATCTAGACATATATGCAAACGATTCTTATGTTCACACTTTTTTTTTTTAAATTTAACTTTTAAATATTTTTCCTTAAATTAAAATAATACTTTATTAATATTTAAATTTAACCACTTTTTTATTTGACTGTTTTTTAAATGTAATTACTTTTTTTATTTAAAACTACTTACACACTACACATAAATTCTCTTTTTCGGTGTTTATATTTATTTTCTAATTTTTGCTCATAAAATATTTTTTTAATTAAAATAATTATTTTATTAATATTATTTTTAAAGTAATTTTAAATTTAACTGTTTTTTGAATATAATTATTTTTTTCAATTAAAATATACTTACAAACTTAAAAAAATTAAAATAAATATTTAATTTTATAATTATAATAATAATTATTTTATTATTTTTTATAATCTTAAAAAAGTAGAAAACACGGACATATGTTTTCACTTATAGGGTTTATTTTGATTTTCTTTTTCAAGGATCACTATAATACAAAGGACAATGATACTTTAACCTACTTTTTTTGACCCACTTTTAACCCACCACTTCAATCACCATTAGATCATACATCACATCACCAAAAAGAATAAAAAAAGATGATCCCTACTACAAAATGCATACTCTCCTACCTCCGTTTTTAAGTACAACTAATCTTTGACTCGTGTGTACGTATGGTTTTTGTTTTCTTTGTTTTTTTTAAATATGTTTAAAAAATGGGTTAAATATATTTTTGATCCCTTAATTTTCAGTGAATTTTGAAATTAGTCTATTTCAAAACTTTGGACCAATTTAGTCTTTCATCTTTCTTTCAAAATGTGTGGACTTAATCCTTTTAATTAAATTTTGTTAGGTTTATTTGATGTTTCGTACACATTTCAAGATTGTATTTGAGTTTTTTATATTGTTTGATACATGTTTGCTTTAATGTTAAGTCAAATACTGTTATGAAATGTCAAATAAACTTAACAAAATTTGATTAAAAGGACTAAATCTACGTATTTCAACAGATGAAGGACTAAATTGGTTCAAAATTTTGAAATGGACTAATTCCAAAATTTACTGAAAGTTAAGGGACAAAAAATATATGTAACCCTTAAAAAAATTATATAATTATTATTATATTTAAATAAAAAGTTATATTTAAGTGTTATAATTGTATATAATTATATATATAATATTTAAATAAAGAGTTTGATAGTATTTAGGTACAAATTTGTTTGTTTTAAATTATTAAATTGATAACAATTGATTAATGATTAGTAGTAAAAAATTATTGTTATATGACTAAATTTACGATTAAAGTTTTGAGTTACATATTTTATTAAAATGAATAAAATGTTTATACATGGATCGTTATTAAAGTAAATGTAGGCATATTGTATAATATAATCCTGTACAAAATAAATAAAATATAAAGTTCATGTTAGAAAATTTAAATAGAAATACATGTAGATATAAATAGCTCAAAAGAAAAAGAGATGATATTAGAAAGATATTGACATATGAAGTCAGAGAAAAAAGAAGTTAAACTTAAAGTATTCTATGTTGGTAAAAACTCACACAATGTGGTATTTTTCATTGATGGAGAATGAGTTATATATAACCATTTACAAACCAAAAATTAACAAACTAAACTAAATCTTAATTTAATCTAATCTAATATGTCATATTAATAAACTAAATCTTAATTACTTCAACTAACTAAAATGTCAATTAACTTAAATCTAATTCACCAAATATAAAATACCTTATCACTTTGCTGAATAAAAACAACTCTATAATCTAAGATTTTCTAACAAAACTAAAAATTATCTAATAAAATTAAAGATTATACAACATTCTAAACATAAGTACATGAAAATATGAATAATAAACTTAAAATAAAATGCAAATATTTTTGTGAAATGTAATCCTTATTAAAAAATTTAGAATAACATGAAATTGGGATCAATATTTTTAAACAAAAAATTCATGCAGATATTGTTATTATATAAACATTGAGTTTATGTAACTTATTATCAATGTAGGTATTTGGGTATGAATTTGTTTGTTTTAAATTATAAAATGAATATAATAACTAATTAAGTAAAATAATATTATTATATGATTAAAATTTATAATTAGAATTTTGAATTATAAATTTTATTAGAATGAAATGTGCATGTACGAGTGATTTTTTTAAATAGTTATAATACTACTGCTATATAATCTATAACTATATATAAAGGGGATTCCCTCTTTTGTGTCCACATTTCATAATTCCAACTTTACCCTTTATAATTTAATTATTTATTAAATTTTTAAAAATTAACGGTTACTTTTACAAGTTTTTATAAAATTATTTACTTATCTCCTTTTTCTTTTTTTCTCTTACTATTCATCAACAGTTATTTTTCTCTTATTTTCTCCGTACATTTTATTTTATTTTTTATAAATATACTTTTATTTTATTTTAAATTAATAACATTACAATATCATCAATTATTAATATAATTCAAAAAATACGTACACACAGGCGCGATAGCGCCTGTGTTTACACTAGTAATAATAATAATAATAATAATAATAATAATAATAATAATAATAATAATAATAATAATAATAATAATAATAATAATAATTTTAATAATAACGCTAATACCAATAGCAATGTAATATCAGTAATACTAATAATGATAAGTATTGGTCGATATTTTTTTTTGTTTTTTCTAATTTGTATTAAAAAAATTAATATAATCATTATTATATTTTATTTTTGAGATAATTATTGAGACATGTGCATACACGAGACTTTGTTTTTTTTTTCATTTTTTCTAATTTATGTTAAGAAAATTAGTTAACGGTAATAGTTTATAATAATAATAATAATAATAAAAAATTAAAAAATAATATTTGGATATGAATTTGTTTATTTTAAATCATAAAAATATTACAATAATTAATTAGAGAAATGTATGAAAATAATATTGTTATATGATTAAAATTTATAATTAAATTTTTGAATTATATTGATGATTTTAAAAGTAAAATATAGGTATATTGTTTAATATAATTTGTAACTTATATTAAGAAAATTAATATAATCATTACTATATTTAAATAAATAATTTATTTAAGTAATTATCTTTAAGTGTTATAATTATGTATAGTTATAACTATAATATTTAAATAAGAGAGTTTAATAATATAACAATTTAAATAATTAATTTTGAATATTTTTCTTTTTTATAATAAATTAATTAAAAATATATATTATTTTAATATTAATTTTTAAGCTAAATTAATGGATAATAGAAAGTATAGTTAATAATACCAATACAAATAAGAATGATATATTATAATGTAATATCACTACTAATAATAAAAATAATAATATTAATACTAATAATCAATACCTATGATACACGAATATGACATGTGGATAAGATATGACACGAATTTGATACATCGATATGTTTATTTTAAAAATAATAAGATATATACCTGTCACATACAAAAGTTCTTAAAAATATGATAAATATATAATTGTTATTGTGTAAATCCTAATTAAAATCATATGTATTAAATAATATTAAAAAAAAACTATAAAGCTTTATCAACATAGAAACAGTACTGCTTTATAGATTGTATATTTCATTAATAAGTATTGGTAAAATATCATATACAAATACGTGTTGGACACAAATATATGATTCAAATTAAAGTATTGGTGCATCATAGATCAATACTAGTACTAATAATAATATGATTAAAAACTTTATTTGACATAATAATTGATTAGTAATGTGTAGTAAAACAAGATTGTTACATAACTAAAATTTACAATTAAACTTTTAAGTTATATATTATATTAAAATGAAATAAGTATGCACATGTTATTGTTAAACTAAAATGTAAACATATTGCACATATGATCTTTATAGAATTAACTCACTACAAAAAAATTGCTTATTATCTACGATTTTTTTTTCATAGATAATTTCATTTTATCTAGAAAAAATTTTCGTAGATAACATTAACGTTCGTAAGTAACTCAAGAAAAAAATACATACGAAAATTTTGTAGATAAACATAGTGAATGTTGGTAAGAATTTTTCATACAAAAAGTTACCTACGAAAATAAAGAGTAGAAAATAAATATCATAAAAAAATAAATAAAATTATTTTGAAAAATATTATCTATGAAAACAAGTTCGTATTCAAAAGTTATATAATTTTTTTAAATTAAAAACAATATATTATCTACGTATAGGTTTCGTAGAAAGCATATTTTTTATTTTTTAAATTTAGGTTTTGTTTCATCTCCTTCATCATTCGTCCTTCATCCGACTGAGGCCACACGTTGGGCGACGCTGAGGTTAATATTGAATTTTTTAAACAAAATTATTGAACATAAATTGAGGTTAATATTGAATTTTTAAAATAAAAATACCTGTAGATATAAACAAAAGAATATTAAAAAAAGTATTAACACATCAAATCAGAAAAAAAGATGGAGTTAAACTTAAAATATTTTGAATGAAAATAACATGTAGATATGAATAAAATGCAAACATGAATTTGAGACATGTGCGTGTTCACAAGTTTTTTTTTCTTTTGTAATTTTTCCTTTGGAAAAATAATAATAATATTATTATTATTATATTTGTAAATAAGTTTATATATATATATATATATATATATATATATATATATATATATATATATAAATAAAGAGGATTCCCTCTTTTGTGTTTATATTTTAAAATACTAATTTTATCCTTTAAAATATAATTATTTATTAAATTTTTGAAAATTAACTGTTACTTCTATAAATTTTTTTCTCTATTTATCAACAATTATTCTCTCATCTTTTCTTATATATTTCACTTTATTTTTAATAAATATAATTTTATTTTATATAATAACTTAATAACATTATATTATCACCACTTATTAATATCACGTATATTTAAAAAATACGTACTGTGAGGCCCATTAAATTCTTTATGCTTTTCTGCCCTAAATTAAAAGGGCTGCCTCTTGTGAGTTGGGCCTAGGGCAAGCCCATAGGGAGCCAAACACCCTAATCTGACCTAACTCCATTATTCCATCTCATTTTCCAGAAAACACGAGATCCCTACTCCTTCTTGAGCATCTGCGAGCCTCTGCTAGGGTTTTGCTCTCACTGTTACGTTGAGTTAGGAGGACCAGTTGTTCTAGGTAAGTTAATCGCTCAACCGTTCTCTCCTTATTCTAGCTTTGTTGTCAGAGTTTCAACCGAGGTTCCCTTATTAATCTCGTTTCCACTCCGTTCCTTTAATCTCTACTTCATTAAGATATACTCGTAGTTGTTGTGCTTGCTAAATCTGGGTTGGGAGTCTTGTACTAGCTTATTCTAGGTAAGGGAAGCTAGACTTCATGTTTTTGATTCACTTTTTGGTGTGCTTTGGTCCTGTTTCGTGTTTTTGGTGATAGTATGTTGCTTCTGATGGTGTGAAAATGATTTGGGTGTTGTTATGAGTGAGTCCCTGATTGAACATGCGTGGTACAGTGGTGAGCACTGATATACTCGCCTAGGCGAGCTCATCTCGCCCAGACGAAAATAACGGGAACTCGCCCAGGTTTTCTGCTCGAGCGCTCGTCTAAGCGAGAGTTCGTGAAATCTTCGAGAGGCACTGTCGAAGTCTCGCCTAAGCGAGAGTCTGCAGCTTGAGCGAGAGCACTCCTCTCGCCTGAGCGAGGATTCCCAGTTTGAGCGAGACCTAGCTTGGGTTTTGGCTATGCTTCATTTCATGAATATTGTTGGTTGTTTTATGGGCTGGTTCATTGATTTATTGTATAAAGGGCCTGGATAAGCATGTGCTATGTATGTTATGGGTGGGAACTACTTAATTGGTGATGAGCTTGACATGATATATGATTGATGGATGATCATGTATATATGTAGGAAGACGGTGCACACCGCTCACCTCATGATCAAAGAGGTGGAACTGCTGGAGAAATTCAGAGACATGAAACTGTAGGTGGAGTTGGAATCAAGATTCATTAGATGTAGTAACCTGCCCATATATAGTGACTTCATGAACTCGGTTAGAGAAAGACAGTTATTGGATGCTAGTCTGAACAAGGTGAGAGAGTAATTGGGGTCGGAAGAGGCAAAGGACTTTGCTTTGGGTAATGACGACATATTGAGATTCCAGGACAGAGTGTGTGTGCCTGATGATGTTGAGGTGAAAAGGCTAATCCTTGAGGAAGGTCACAAAAGTCGCCTTAGCTTACATCCGGGCATGACTAAGATGTACCAAGACCTCAAGAAAAATTTCTAGTGGCAGGGTATGAAGAAAGAAGTAGCACAGTTTGTGTCGGCCTGTCTGACCTATCAGAAGGCAAAGGTGGAGCATAAGAGACCCGGTGGGATTATGCAACCCTTAAAGATACCAGTGTGGAAATGGGATAGCATCTCGATGGACTTTGTGACCCATTTGCCATGAACTTTTAGAGGGCATGACACCATCTGGGTCATAGTGGACCGACTAACCAAGAGTGCGCATTTCTTAACAATGAACCTGAGGATGTCTATGGTTAAGTTGACTCAGTTGTACATCAAGGAGATTATGAGGTTGCATGGTATGCCCAGGCGAGACCGCCTCGCCTAAGTGAGAGGTCGTGAAACTTTTGAGAGGCATTTTCGCAGTCTCGCCTAAGCGAGAGTCTGCAGCTTGAGCGAGAGCATTCCTCTCACCTAAGCGAGGATTCCCAGTTTGAGTGAGACCTAGCTTGGGTTTTGGCTATGCTTCATTTCATGAATATTATTGGTTGTTTGATGGGCTGGTTCATTGATTTATTGTATAAAGGGCCTGGATAAGCATGTGTTATGTATGTTATGGGTGGGAACTACTTAATTGGTGATGAGCTTGGCATGATATATGATTGATGGATGATCATGTATACTAAATGACATGTTAATGGTATGCATAGGAACTCAATGATTGGTTGATTATGTATGAGTAAGGTTTATGTAGGACGTAATCCCATGACCCTTGTAGTGGGGCTCGTGGTGGTGCCTCATCATATGGACATAATTTCGTGGGCCCTTCTAAAGGGAGTTCACGGTGGTGCCTCAATTATTGGACCTAATTCCATGAACCTTGAGGTGAGAGTTTACGGTGGTGCCTCGAGACTAGGACGTAATTCCACGAGGGTAACGTGGTGGTGCCTCACGGCCAGGACGTAATTTCACGAAGGCCATGTAGTGGGGCCTCTTGTAAGGGTGTAATTCCGCGAAGACCTCGTGGTGACGCCTCACTGCTAGGACATAATTCCACTGCCACGTGGTGGTGCGTCATTAAGCGTATCCGGATAGTCAAGTCTTGGTATTTTATATGGTTTGGTACCTCATATGTGGATGTCTGCTATTTATGCTTGAATATGAAATCGTATGTTGAGTGTATGATATGATGACTTTTTCGCTAGCTTACCCTTTCGCTTGCTTGTATGTTATGTGTGGTTTCCTCCTTTGCGATGATCATCAACCTTGTTGATGTGAGCAGATGTGAGAACCTCTAATAGTGGTAATAATAATGGAGATGTTGCGGTTTGATGAATCTTGGACGTCTATCAGGCTCACTTTGGGGGCCCACAGCTTTTGGGAGTTTAATAGTAGTAGTCCTCTCGCACTTGACGAGACCTTGTACTTTGTTTAGGTCGTGTAGAGCCTTTTTCCCTTTTTGTTATTAATATGTTGGGATACTGTGTACTTCATATTCAAGTTTTCCGCACTCTCTGAATATTTTTATATGTGGCGTTTTATTTAAATTGATTTTATCCATTTAATTGGGATGTTACACGTACACACAGACGTGACAGTACCTATATATACTAGTATATATATATATATATATGTAAACATTTTGTATTTTAATAAAATGTATAATAATAGTTAACATAAATAAATAATTGAAATGGTAATTTCTTAGCGATTGAAAGTTGAAAATAACATTTGAATATTGGAATTTTTATATTGTATTTTAAAAACTAATTAAAAGTTTGATTAAAATTTTTTGAATATTATTTAAACAGAATAGCTATATCATAATTATTTTCGAAATTTGAAATTAGTTATATTTCAATTTTTTTATAACAAAATAGTTATATCAATTTAAATTTTTAAATTGAAGCAGTCTTTAAAGTAAAAACGTTTTTTTAAAATATAGTCTATGAAAATGTTAAATTTCAGTTTTTTCTTCACGATACTCTCGCAAATTCTATCCATAGTAGCTATTTATACACTCACTATATACATGGTAATGGAGAAATCATTCATAAAGTACAACTTGTCTTCCTTTAGCCCTGTCAACCATGAATGGAAAGTGATGAATGAAGACTCACCTAAAGTTTAATCTCACCTAATCAAATTTGAAATATAAAATAATCTTCATATAGTTAGTTTTTCAACGGGTTAAATGTTTTTATCCTTCACTTGTAATAATGAAAATTGAAATTAGTCATTCTTGAAAATTTTGAACTAATTTAGTCATTCATTTTTAGAAATGCGTGGATTTAGTCCTTTAAACCAAATTCTTTATGTTTATTTGACATTTTAAATGCGTTTCACATATAATATTGAAGAGAAAATATATCAAACGGTGTAAACAAACTAAAATACTATAATAAAATTGGTTTAAAATGTCAAATAAACTTAATAAAATTTGGTTAAAAGGACTAAATCCATCCATTGACATAGTTGATGGACTAAATTTGTTCAAAGTTTTCAACAATAACTAATTTCAATTTTCACTAAAAGTTGAAGGACTAAAAACATATTTAACCACTTCTTGCATTGCACCAAACAAAAAGTAGCAAAAGCTTCTTTTGATAAAGTACGATAAGTTGCATGAAATGTGCACTCTTGAAGGTTATTAATCATGGTGAAGATGAAAGCACTGATTAATAATAAAATATAATATTGTATAAGGTCAATATGAAGATGGTTCTTAAAGTCCAACCAACATTTTCGTCCTACAACTGAACCTTGCTTTTTCGTGGCGCCATTGGGTATTATTTCTTCATCGACTCTTAAACGTGTATCAATCAACAATATCACATATCCAATGTGAAATAAACGATTGAGTCACCGAAAGAAACAAAATCTTATGTAACCTGTTTTCAAATTTACCACAAATAACAAAATTTTACATTTACTATAATTTGATAATGATAACTTCATAGCTACAAAACAAAGTACAAGTTCAAAGAATTTCAACATGAGCATGCCAAATTCCTTCTTATAAATTATATTAGTACAAGTTACAAAAAGTGAATGCATTTCACTGAGGTTTCAGATGATGATTAACTATCTACACATGTACAAGACAATTAGTTTAAAAAGTTGAACTCATATACTAGTTGTTGAATTCAACACAAGACAATTTAATGATCTATGAAGGAAGAAAAAGGGATGATTGCAAACCTTTAGGTCATATTTTTTCAGTGTCTTTATGACGAATCTATCATCTTGAGTCAGCCAATAAATACATCTCGAAATATCATGTGCTTCTTAACCATAGTCTTGGTTGAGCACTCTTTGGCTCTAATATACCACTATAATCTCATATTCATATTATAAAGAATTCATGTATAGTCTTTTTGATTATGACAATTTTCACATTAAAATTGGTTGAATTTCCTTCTATTATTTATACCTAAGGGAAAGGGTTGGGTTAAACTTTCAACATTATTATCCAGTTTTTAAGTTATTCAAAGGAAATAAATTAAGGTGTACTATTAGTTTTGTAAGCTAGCATATCAAACAAAATTTAACGGAAGTTAATGGTGTTGTCTTACAACTTTGAAACAAATTGATTCCACTATAGCCATATGGAAAAAGTTCCAATAAATTATGCTAAACATACAATTTGTACTTGGGTTTGATATAAATTGAATGGAATGAGAAAGTAGTAAATTCATAAGGTTGGAATATTACCTTGAGTTGGTTTTGTGTGGGGTGTATTAACAACAGACATCGAAATGAATTATCCTTACTCTACTATAGTAATTGGAATCATTAGATGAAAATACTTAGTTGTGAGAATCGAGGGAGATTTGTATCTAGAGGGTCAACAATGGTTAAACTCGTGAGATATAGAATTTTTTCTACCATGCTTAGTGGATCGAGAAGTGACCCGTACACATTATAACTATAACTTTTGAGAGTCAAAAGTAATTAAGCAATGACAAGTGCAAGGTCTAAAGATGATAGTTAATCTACCGAAACTTCAAAGGTCGTGTTTGTCGTTCTTTGAATATGTTTGGACTACAAAAGTCTTTATGTTTGAATGTAGATTCTATCATTAGTGAAAGTTATGTGAAAATTTTCTAAATCACTAGTATATTCTCTTTTTATTTAAAACTTATAAGTTTTAAGTTAACTCTATCTTACCTTGCATGTTTTATGTGTGGTGTTGTTATCTAGAGTAGAAGATAATGAAGGTGTTGAAGAGGAGTGACTCTAAGGCAAAGTCAGGGGAAACTTTTTGTATATGGATAGTTAGTATAAATATAGTTAGTGGTAGTGTGATTAGGGGTGTCAAAATGGATAAGGACTAATGAGTTAGCCCGCCACCCAAGTAAAAGGTGGGCTAGGTTGAAGTTTTCAACTCGCCAGTCTGTTTTGGCTAGACCCGCCTAACCCGCCAAATTGGTGGATCAAAGGTGGGTCAATTCATCCCAACCCGTTAGCCATTTTTTTTTAATTTAGAAGTTAACGTAAAAAATATTTTAATTTTTTTTTCTATATTATTTTTTTAAAGATGTAAATATGAAATAATATTGTAATTTAAATTGGTAACATTTACAAATTAAGTTCTAATTGTTAGTTATAATATAGTAATTTAACATGTAAATGTAATAATTATTCTAATTTATCTCATTAAAAATATTAATTGTTTAATTAAAAGCTTATAAAAAATATATATGATTAAATATGATTTTAATATTTATTTTATGGATATATGTAAATGAGTTTTAAAGTTTAAAAATAAAAAATGTGGCAAGTTGGTTTGCCCTCTCACGGGGATGAGTTACAACTGTTAGCTCATTGTCAATACTCAATTTTGTCCCAATAAATAAAGTAATGTTTTCAAATAGGTAAAAATAAAATGGTCTTCAAAATATAATAAAAATTGATTAAAAAAATTTCTTTAATTTATGTTAAAAATGTTAAATGAAAAAGGATTTTTGTTTTATAGATTAAAAAATGTATTAGAAAATAAAAAAATAAAAAAAAGATTATTATTATTATTAATTAAAATTCGTTTTTTTCATTTTATTCAAATTTATAAATTTTAAAAAGGGGATATTTTCGATTTTTGCTTTGACAGTGAATTTGAAAAACAGTTCTCTCTCTCTCTACCGTAATCTACCTCGACATCTCTCATTGCCGTTGCACATCATGACCAACGCCATCCACAACCACCAGACAGTTTTTGATTTAATTAATTGGTGGAATACTATTTATCGAATAAAAAGAATTTTGGGACATATTCATTCACTGCTCACAACATCTGAGAGTTATCTTCACTCCATCTTCCCAAACACATTCCTCCACAAGACCCATTACTTCCTCACCTCCAACACAATAAACAAACATTTCCCAACACCACTCATTTACTATCTGCACCACTTGGATGATTTATTTGCTTTTGGACTACTCGGATCATTTATTTGTTTTTGGACTGATTTACTCTGTACACCCCTACATTTACTTGTTGCACCTTCATAATTTGTATTCTATTTTTACCCGTGTTTTAAATTAAATCACTTTTCCACATATAACTTTTTCTTCTAAAAAATAATAAAAAATGTTAAAGACTTTACATTCTTATTTCCTTTTTTTTCTCCGTGTGACAACTTGCATAGTATAACACCCACTTTCAAATAATTTATAATTTACTTTAGTTGTTTGTCCAATTGATTGTATCGTATGACACCTATTTTCAAATAATTTATAATTTTGGTATTTGCTCAGCCACTCTCGTTAACACTACAAAAAGTAGACATTTGTGACGGTTAAAATTACAAGTTCTAGCGGTTAAAAACTATCACAAATGACATTTCTAACGAATTAAAAAATTGTCAAAATTACACATGTTAAAAACAGTTTGTCACAAAAGTATTCTAATCACTAGTATTGTTGTTAGAAAAGAAAAAAAAAACAGCAGTTAAAAACTGCTACAAAATAAAGTTTAATTTGATTATATTTTATCATATTTTGACAGTTAAAAATTGCTACAAAATATATCATATTTTGACTGTTAAAAATCGTCATAGATCATATAACATATAAATCAGATACATTTAAGTTCATCTTTCAAGTATTCCCTTTAGAACTTTTTTAATCACTTTTCACATCATGACTATTTGAGATTCTCATCTTATAACAATGTTGCTGCTATCAAATTTGGACAAATCTTTCCCATGAATCAAAATTTTCTTATATAAAACTAACCAAAAAAATAAAGATAATCACACAAAGAAGTCGTTCACAAACACACACACACACACACACACACACACACACACATATATATATATATATATATATATATATATATATTATAATGTGTACTTTACAACTATTGTAGGATAATCATGTTGTTATCTAACCTATTCAAGAGGATAGGTATAAAGTATGATTGAAGAACTTGATACAAGCTAATGAAATGAAATGATAACTTTCTTTCCTAAATATATCTATAAACAATAGATATACAATTCAATTAAAATGGGAGAAAAATAATGCACTTGATTAGTGGTTTTGAAGCCAGTCATGGATTGTAGAGCAAAAAGCACGATTGAGATCAAGATTGTGATGTGCAAGCTTACCATTAGTCATTGGTGAGTTGTCATTACCACCATCGAGCCATCCTCCTATAGTCTCAACTTCATAAGTAAAACCATCTACAACTACATGTTGATCTCACATGACTTCCTGCAAAGTAGGAACACATGCAGGGAGGACTTTAGATATCAATTTTATATTCAAGATGTATCACTCCACCTAGTGGTAGATTATATATGGAGCAAGGAGGGGTTGCGGCCCCCCAAAAATATTTTTGATTTTTTTTAATTATGTATATACTTTTGATTTTTTTTAATTATATATATTTTTTAAATTTTAAATTCTTTTTAAATTATAAGTAATGTATTTTAAAAATTGATAGAAATTTAAATTGTGTCTTTTTAATTTTTTTATAAAGCATAATACTTAACGTTGATAAATAATAAAAAATAAAATTAAATATAATAAAGAGCAAAAATATTTAGGTTTAATTATTTTTTTTGTCTTTGTTTTTGTCAAAAAATGTCAAATTTCGATTAAAAAATCGAAACCAAATAGAGACTAAATCAACTTGAGGACCAACTTACAATTTTGGAAACAAAAACCAAAATAGTAATTAAAACAAATATTAATTAATTTTTTTTATTTTACTTCTCATTGTCTTTTTAGGTTTTCGCAAACTTGTACTCATCTTTCAAGGCAGATTATATATGGAGAAGGCAGGGCCTGTAGCACCCCCAAAATATTTTTGATTTATTTAAATTATGTATATACTTTTTATTTTTTAATTATATATATTTTTAAAATTTTGAAATTTTTTTTAAATTATAAGTAATGCATTTTAAAAATTGATAGAAATTTAAATTGTGTTTTTTATTTTTTTTATAAAGCATAATACTTAATGTTAATAAATAATAAAGTATAAAATTAAATATAATAAAGAGTAAAAATATTTAGGTTTACTTATTTTGTTGTCTTTGTTTTTGTAAAAAAAATGTCAAATTTCTATTAAAAAACCGGAACCAAATAGAGACTAAATCAACTTGAGGACCAACTTGCATTTTTGGAAACAAAAACCAAAATAGTAATTAAAAAAAATATTTATTAAAATGTTTTTTATTTTATTTCTTATTATTCTTTTAGGTTTTCACAAATTTGTACTCATCTTTCAGCCTCATATGTTTTCTTTTTGTTTTGGAAGAAAAAAAAAAGTTAGACACAAACTCGTTACTTTTGCTCTCATTTGTCATTTGTACTCTTCCTTCCTTGAAGAAAAAAAGGTAAATGTCTTGTCTCACTTGATAATGAACTATTAGTTTAATAGCTATTAACATTATTTTTTATTTCATGAACTTTGTATATTCATTTTTTATGAATATAGAAGAAAAGATAATGTAATATGTTTTTTCAAACCAATTTTGTGACTTGATTATAATATATTTTTCTTTTAATAATTACGACTCTCAATTTCTCATTAGATTATGATAAATTATTTTTTAATATTAATTTCTTAAAAAGTATATTGATGAAGAATAAAATCATAGATTCATTATTTAAAAGTGATAGAAGAGAAGTTGTTGGTGAAGATGAAAACAAGATAGATTTTACTTCTTCACATATTTTGAAGTATTGTACTAATGATCAAATTGTTCAATTAGATGAGTTATTTTTTGAAGCATTATACTAATGATCCAATCTAATAATCAAATAATTATATTGTTTTGACCCCTCCAAATTTTGTAGTCAAGATTCGCCACTGACTCCACCGATTGGAAACTATATTGCAAGAGAAGAAAACACAAAGCTAGTTACCTAGAAGATTAAGCAAATAAAATATATGGATCCATGTAGACAAGTGTTCTTTATCACTATGACAACACTACATTCATTTGCAAAACTAAGAGCCTCCTTCAATCTTATCTCATCCTAAAAGTGGCAGAAGGAACACAAATTCGTTTAATACAAATCTGACATCCACGTTGCTTTTATACAAATCTAGACGCAAATCAGTGTATTGGTGAATTGCTTTAATATACATTAAAAGAAAAAAAATATCATCTATTAGTCCTTTAATTTTAATATTCCAACAACTTAAATTGATCTGACAATAAATATGATAACTCTGTGACCTTGCGACATGTTTACTTCAACTTTTAAGAATAAACCAATTGATGATAACTCACCTACATATTAACTAATTGATTAAGCATTGCCACATTTAACTTAGATGAAGAGATTATTAATTTGGGAGTGACCTAAAAGGAACCAATTGACAATAAAGTTGTAAAAAAATAAAAATTGTAGAAACATAATACAAAAACATAGCAGATAGTATATATCCTAATACAAATATGCATATATCCTAGTGAAGAGATTCATTAGGAGCAATTCATGAACGATTGCATAAAAACCCACATGTAACATTATTAATCTGAAATGAACATATGAAACCTTCATATGTATCACAATATCTAATATCTATAGCTATAAGATAAGGAAAATGGTACAGTGACTACCCAATTCGACTACCCAAGTTACTACCTTACGTGGAATATAATATTTCATTTTTTTTAATTGAAACAAATGGAGTGGCACGTGAGTGATGGAAATATGAAATTAAGTTACCCTTTCACGTGTTGCCGTCAATTAACAGCCATCCCGTGAAATTGAAAAAAGAGGGAAAAAGTGAAACTGCAGAAACTTCGCAGGCAGTGTTTCGGCTTCCATACCAACAATTTTCTTCTCCACCGCTCCACTGCACCTCTGCACTGCCACACCCCTTCGAAGTCCACCGCACAGGCACGGAGTCCACCGTTCGTTTCGAAAATCCACCAGCACGACGAAGTCCACCGTCCTTGCGAAGACCACCGTGCCTGCGAAGTCCCCCGTCCCTGCGAGGTCCCCCGTCCGTGCGCAGTCCACCGTTTTGGTGGTCTCCTTCGAAAATCCACCGCCCCGAAACACGGAAAGGTAACTTCTTTGTGCTGTTGTGTGTATGGTAAGTGTTTAGGGTTTTCTAGTGAAAGGGGGGTTTTTAACACCACAGTGTTCTCCATTTGCAGGGTATTCTTCCATTTGGTTCAAGGTATGATTTTTTTTGTTTCCCCCAAACCATTGACGTCGTGGTTGTATCGTTTTAGTGTGGCATTGAAAAATGTATGTCCAATAATGGTGGATTTTATCAAAAACGTCTCTCTAATATCACTGTTTACTTACTTTTTTAAGATTTGCATGATAATCATTGTGTTGAATCTAGGTTTTGATTGGTAGTGTGTTATTTAATTGTAATATTGAATGGATGATTTGTTATGAATTTGTGGTGACCTCAATTATGTTTTCAGGTGAGAATTATGAGTGAAGTTAGTGAAGGAAGCGATTTTAGTGTTGACCGAAAGGTATGATATGTTTTTAATTCATTTTGTTTTGAATGTGTGTTTGATTAAAATTGCTATAACTATTTTTTTTTTGTTGATCCAGATTTGTTTTAGGCATTCATGCCAAACCAAATTTATTGGTAGTTTGAATAAGAAGTTAACAAACGATCAAAAGTCATTTATTGAGGCAACACCATTTGCATGGTTGGTTGAGTTGAAAGAGTCTGTGAAGATATCTAGGAATCTGTTGAGTCTGTTAATTAGTCGGTGGGTTGAAAGGCTGGGGGGGTTTGACATGGGTACAAAAGTTGTTGCTTTTAGCTTATTAGACGTATGTGTTGGTCTTGGTTTGAGGGTAGTTGGTCAGAACATTGATTTAACCCGAGAAGGCTTAGATAGTCATTGCAAGACGTTATTTGGACCTAAAAAAGTTGTTGATGTTGAAATGGTATATGACTACCTATTAAAACATAGTAAACATCTAGAAGTTAATGATTTTTGTAAGCTTTATCTTTAGTTAGGAATTTCTGAGTTTTTGTTGGCCAATCGTAGTGGCAGAGTCTTTTCTATTTTGTTTAACATTGTTGATGACGTTTGTAGTATTGGGAAATATAATTGGGGTGGTATGGTGTATGAGTATTTGGTTGGAAGCACTTGTGAAGCTAAAATGTTGATGAGAGACAAACCAGGTTCAAAAAACTTCCAAGTTATGGGATTAGTACTTGTTGAGAGTTTTTTTGAATTTCTTGCAGGTTATTTCAGATGTTGTTTCCTCTGCAGATGAGCTCAACAATACCTTTGTGAAAGAAGGTTTTGAGGAATTTGGACGTGGAAGTAAGGGTGGTAGAAAAGATGAGCTAATGGAAGTTATTTAACGTCAAGAACAAATGTTGGGTGAAATTCAAAAAGAACTTTATGAGTTGAAAGCAAATATGATTGACAGGAAGAAGCAAGGCCATGATGAGGTTGAAGATAATTATTATCAATGGGATGAATCTAGTGTTGCTGACATAGGTGAAGAAAAATTCAGTGAGATTGCTCAACATAAATCTGGGGATATTGATGAAGGTAATTTTGTTGAGACATCGACGGATCAACTTGGGAAAGAAAAAGATGGTCTACATCAGGATAGCAAGGAAATACAACAAAGCAATATGTATGTAAGACGCATGGATGATCCAAGGAAGCGTTTCAAGAGTATTTCATTAAGAACTCCTTTTGCAGCATATAGCAAGAGGAAATGCAGTCAATAGTTGATTTAGATGAATGTTGTTTTGTGTTATTAAGAGTTCATCTAGTATTATGTTAAATTCACATTTACATATGGTAGTTGTGAAACAATTGTATTTCATACAACTTTGTTGAAATTGTTAGTGAAGACTTGTTATTGATATTCAACTGTTTTGTTTAGGATACATATTTTGGTTTGTAAAATAATATTGAAGTGAATACAACATATTGTATTTTATAATTTTTTGCAATGGAACCCAAACAGCAGACCCCAATTCATTTTTTTGTGCAAAATGTTATGGGCAGGTCACCAGCTAATACATCACGGGTCAACAGATTATTCAGTCAATGTTAGATTGTGTGTGCTCAAGCACTTGTGGGCTAATTATTCCTGACCTTTATGTATTAGGAGTGTATATATCTATTGTAATTGTGATTAAGGTATTCCCTGACAACCTTAAGGTTTTAGTTGTGGACATCCTTGCAACATAGCAAGGGTGAATAAGTTGTGCAAAAAGTTCAGGGAAGGTCACCAGTTATCAATTGTGTGGTCACCAGATATTTCGTGCAGACTTAATTTATGTGTGGTGAATTATGTGGACCAATTTTGTGGCACCAATATTTATTAGGTTCAACATAGCCTGCACACATGCTTTGAGGGTCATTCTCTTCACTATAAGTGGGGAACAATTTTGCTGCTTATACAACAGACCCCAATTCATTTTTTTGTGCAAAATGTTATGGGCAGGTCACCAGATAATACATCAGGGGTCAAAAGATTATTCAGTCAATGTTAGGTTATGTGTGCTCAAGCACTTGTGGGCTAATTATTCCTAAGCTTTTTGTATTAGGAGTGTATATACCTACTCTAATTGTGATTGAGGTATTCCCTGACATCCTTAAGGTTTTAGTTGTGGACATCCTTTCAACATAACAAGGGAGAATAAGTTGTGCAAAACGTTCAGGGAAGGTCACCAGTTATCAATTGTGTGGTCACCAGATATTTCGTGCAGACCTAATTTATGTGTGGTGAATTATGTTGACCAATTTCTTGGCACCAATATTTATTAGAGTTCAACATGGTCTGCACACATGCTTTGAGCCTCATTCTTGTCACTATAAATGGGGAACAATTTTGCTGCTTATACAACAGACCCCAATTCATTTTTTTGTGCAAAATGTTATGGGCAGGTCACCAGATAATACATCAAGGGTCAACAGATTATTCAGTCAATGTTAGGTTGTGTGTGCTCAAGCCCTTGTGGGCTAATTATTCCTAAGCTTTTTGTATTATGAGTGTATATACCTACTCTAATTGTGATTGAGGTATTCCCTAACATCCTTAAGGTTTTAGTTGTGGACATCCTTTCAACATAGTAGGGGAGAATAAGTTGTGCAAAACGTTCAGGGAAGGTCACCAGTTATCAATTGTGTGGTCACCAGTTATTTCGTGCAAACCTAATTTATGTGTGGTGAATTATGTTGACCAATTTTGTGGCACCAATATTGATTAGGTTCAACATAGTTTGCACACATGCTTTGAGGCTCATTCTTGTCACTGTAAGTGGGGAACAATTTTGCTGCTTATACAACAGACCCCAATTCATTTTTTTGTGCAAAATGTTATGGGCAAGTCACCAGATAATACATCAAGGGTCAACAGATTATTCAGTCAATGTTAGGTTGTGTGTGCTCAAGCCCTTGTGGGCTAATTATTCCTAAGTTTTTTGTATTAGGAATGTATATACCTACTCTAATTGTGATTGAGGTATTCCCTAACATCCTTAAGTTTTTAGTTGTGGACATCCTTTCAACATAGTAGGGGAGAATAAGTTGTGCAAAACGTTCAGGGAAGGTCACCAGTTATCAATTGTGTGGTCACCAGTTATTTCGTGCAAACCTAATTTATGTGTGGTGAATTATGTTGACCAATTTTGTGGCACCAATATTTATTAGGTTCAACATAGTTTGCACACATGCTTTGAGGCTCATTCTTGTCACTGTAAGTGGGGAACAATTTTGCTGCCTATACAACAAACCCCAATTCATTTTTTTGTGCAAAATGTTATGGGTAGGTCACCAGATAATACATCAGGGGTCAACAGATTATTCAGTCAATGTTAGGTTTTGTGTGCTCAAGCACTTGTGGGCTAATTATTCCCCAGCTTTTTGTATTAGGAGTGTATATACGTACTCTAATTGTGATTGAGGTATTCCCTGACATCCTTAAGGTTTTAGTTGTGGACATCCTTGCAACATAGCAAGGGTGAATAAGTTGTGCAAAAAGTTCAGGGAAGGTCACCAGTTATCAATTGTTTGGTCACCAGATATTTCGTGCAGACTTAATTTATGTGTGGTTAATTATGTGGACCAATTTTGTCGCACCAATATTTATTAGGTTCAACATAGTCTACACACATGTTTTGAGGCTCATTCTTGTCACTGTAAGTGAGGAAAAATTTTGCTGCCCATACAACAGACCCCAATTCATTTTTTTGTGCAAAATGTTATGGGCAGGTCACCAGATAATACATCAGGGATCAACAGATTATTCAGTCCGAGTGTGCAGAAATATCATATGCAATTTGATTTGATCAATGAATGTTGCTTAGGTGAATAAAGAGGTCTGCATAATAACAACAATAACAGACAATTACTACATTTCTTTAACCAAATATTGTTTGATAGTTCAAAGTACAAACAACAACATTCAATGCGTAATCAAAATTTAAATAGCATGGAAATAAAAGACATCAAATAGTTTTGAGCTAACTAAGTGAAATATTATCCAAGGCAGATGATTCATCCTTAGAGGTCTCCCCAAGTTCATAAGAAGGACTTTGAGTTGAGGGAAGAACCATCTTCTGTAGTATTTTGTCCACATTGACCGACATAGGTGGTGGGTTGTTGGTGTCGACATTTGCCCCCACATCATGATCCATATTTATGTTTTGATTTACGTTTAAATCAAATTGCACATTTGTCTCCATATTTTGATCGACAGTTTTTTTTGGAACATAGTTAAGTCGCACTACAGGCAAAGAAGCCTTTACTTCTTCTTCAGTTGGAGGGCTAATGTCATATTTGAAAACCTATTAAACAGAAAAATGAGAAAAGTGTATCAAATTCAACCACTTGTACAAGTGAAGAAATTACTTATTTATGTGTTGTTATTTTATTTGCCTTGACAATGTTCCTTAGACTGCGCACGGACGGGGGACCTCGCAGGGACGAGGGACTTCGCAGGCACGGTGGTCTTCGCAAGGACGGTGGACTTCGTCGTGCTGGTGGATTTTCGAAACAAATAGTGGACTTCGTGCCTGCGCGATGGACTTCGAAGGGGTGTAGCAGTTCAGAGGCGCAATGGAGCGATGGAGAAGAAAATTGTTGGTATGGAAGTCGAAACACTGCCTGCGAAGTTTCTGCAGTTTCACTTTTTCCCTCTTTTTTCAATTTCACGGGAGGACTATTAATTGACGGCAACACGTGAAAGGGTAACTTAATTTCATATTTCCATCACTCACATGTCACTCCATTTGTTTCAATTAAAAAAAATGAAATATTATATTCCACGTAAGGTAGTAAAATTGGGTAGTCAAATTGGGTAGTCACTGTACCATTTTCCATAAGATAAGGATAAATAGCAAAATAGAATAGAGTGAAGACATCAAACCTTTCCATAGTCAGAGAATTTTAGCGTGGAACCCAAAATGAAGGCTATAATTCTTACTTTCGTAGGCTGGTCAAACCTGAAGAGATATATTTGAAAACAATGTGGAATAAAGGATATCAAAAATTAGTACAAATAAATATTTTTCTAAGGAACATTGTTCTAGAGCTGTCAAAACGGGTCACCCGACCCAACCCGGCTCGACCCACTATGGGTTGGCCACTTAGTGGGTCAACCCAACCTGACTCACTTATTAGTGAGCTAAAAAAATTAGAACCCAACCCGACCCAACACGGGTTGGCGGGTTAAATGGGTTAGCTCGCTGACTCACTTAATTAAAAAAAAAACACACAATTTTTTTCTTCAATCCCAAGAAAACTAAATTATAATTCCGATTAAAATCTAAATAAACTTCAATACAATCCAAATAAATCCCAAATTATATTGAACTCCAAATACAAACCAAAATCATAAATATATTAATTACTATCTAACATCAAATTATTCTTGTCACTTATCAAACTATAGTATTAGAGTCTTGAATGGATAAATCCACAACATTTTCATCTTTTGAGGCTTCTTCTTTATCCCCATCTACAAGAAAAAGAGAATGTTAACTAATAATATTAAAAGATTAAGTATTAAATAATTAAATTATATATAAATATTATATATATATATATATATTAATTTAATATTTAAAATTTATTGGCGGGTTAGTGAGCCAACTCGGCTCATCACGGGTTCAACCCGAATGATCCGGGTTCTTAGTGGGTTGGGTTCATTTTTAACCTGTACTAAAATTTGTAAACTTTTTTCAACCCAACCCGGCCCGAACCCGTGATGAGCCAGTTTAGCTCGCGGGTTATAACCCATTTTGACGGTTCTACATTGTTCAAAAAAGTTAAAATTGGAACTATAGACAAGCAAAATCTAAAAGGTCTAAGATAGAGAAAGCTACAGGATGATTTACATAAATTTGCACCAAACAATGACAATAAGTATAAGAACCAAGCAAAACTGAATATTCCTAAATTTCTAAACCTATTCAATCCCTCCTCCATCTAAACAAAGCAAAATAGAAGCTTAAACTCCTAACAAAGATAAGCCATAGACATCTTTCAATAACTTGAACCATCATGTGGCATCTTGCTATGTCCTCGGCTTTCTGGAGACATCTTTCCATAACTTGAACCGTCATGTGGCATCTTGTTATGACCTCGACTTTTTGGAGACATCTTTCCATAACTTGAACTATCACGTGGGATCTTGCTATGACCTCGTCTTTCTAGAGACCTCTTTCCATAGCTGGAACTATCAAATGGCATCTTACTATGACCTCAGCTTTCTAGAGACATATTTCCATAACTTGAACCATCATGTGGCATCTTGGTATGGCCTCGACTGTGTGGAGACATCCTTCTATGATTGAACCTTCACTTGGATTCTTGCAATGACCTCGACTTCGTGGAGACATGTTTTCTGACTTGAATTATCGCTTGATTCCTTGGCCTATTAAATACCTTGGTTTATTGGAGATCTTCTCCATCCGGGAGGGCACATAACTCTCCAACTTTTGAGCTTCTATCACTATACAATAGGAGTGAGAAAGTTGCTTTTTCAGTAACCGTCGTTTGTAGTTTCCCATACTTCATCATTACTTTTCACCTAACCCTGAATAGGTCACCTATTTAATGAGCTCTTGTTTTGTGAGCTCTCGACATTACTCAACTTCTAAAATTAATTAAGCTAAGTAAGTCAAATAGTTGATGAGCTCTCAACATCAAGCAACTACAATCAAGTAAACTAAGTAGGTCGGTTGGTTTGACAAGCTCTCAACAATAACACTCAAATCATTTATAAATAACATTTAACATCCATTGTACTGAGCAGGTCAACGAAAAGACGAGCTCTTAGTATCAGACTACATTTAAAATCAATTGTACTGAGCAAGTGGACAAAAAGACGAGCTCTCAGTATCAAATTGTTTAACATCAATTGTACTAAGCAAGTTGGCAAAAAGACGAGCTATCAATATCAAACTACATATAAAATCAATTGTGCTAAGCATGTCGGCAAAGAGACGAGCTCTCAATATAAACAGTTTAACATCAACTGTACTAAGCAGATCGGTAAAAAGACGAGCTCTCTGTATTAGACAACATTTAAAATCAATTATACTAAGTAGGTCGGCAAAAAAGGTATAGATTGTTTAACATCAATTTTACTAAGTAGGTCAGCAAAAAGACGAGCTCTTAGTATTACATTTGAGATCAATTGTACTGAGCATGTCGACAAAAAGACGAGTTGTTAGAGTATATTTAAAATCAAATGTACTGAGCAGGTCGACTAAAAGACAATCTCTTAGTATCAGAGTGCACTTAAAATCAAATGTGGCTGCTATACATCATAACTTGGTATGAAATACATAACTAATTCCTAGTACGTGGCTTATCCTTAGGCTCGTGGTTCGGCATCAAACTTCGTGGTCTGACATCAAACATCATGGTCCAACATCAGCCTCGTGGTCTAGCATCAGCCTCGTGGTCTGTCATCAAACATCGTGGCCTGACATTAAACATAGTGGTTCAACATCAAAGATCGTGGTCCGACATCAGACATTGTGGTCCGACATATGAAATTGTGGTCCAGCATAAGACTTTGTGGTCCAGCATCAGACATCGTGGCCCGACATCAAATATCATGGTCCGACACCAGACATCGTAGTCCGACATCAGACATCGTGGTTTGACATTAGACATCGTGGTCTGGTATCAGACATCATGGTCCAGCATCAAACACCGTGGTCTTGCATCAAACATCGTGGTCCATCATCAAACATCGTGGTTCGACATCAGACATCGTGGTCCAACATCAAACATCGTGGTTCAACATCAGACTTGTGGTCCAACATCAAAAATTGTGGTCCGGCATCAGACATCGTGGTATGACATCAGACTTTGTGGTCTGACATCAGACTTCGTGGTTCGACATCAGACTTGTAGTCTAGGATTTATCAAGCACGTAGCTTGGCATCAAGTACGTAGCCTAGATTCATTAGGCATGTAGCCCGAATTTATGGTTTTGGTTATTCTACCCTTTTTTTGAACTGTAGAGATCAACTTTGTAGTAATAGGTGCGAAAAAAATCAATCTTATCCTGAGTTCGGTACATGGAAGATCAATCTTACCTTTTTTCGAGTTGAAGTCGATCTTAGTTGATTTAAACATGATGAATGAACTTTTAATATATCTACAAAATCCCCATTAGTAATTCATATAATATATATATATATATATATATATATATATAACTCGACATATGTAAATGGCAATAGTAATATTTATTAAAATAATTTTATATATAGTTCAAGATAAATAATTGCTATGTAAAACATTTTATAAATATTTTAAATTTAATTAAATAATTTTCACTTATAAAAATTCATGCTAGATGAAGAATATATATATATATATATATATATATATATATATATATATAATAAGATATCACCAAAAATTTTAATATCGTTATATAATAATTAAGTTTATTATTAGAATAAAGTAGCACTAGAAAATATTTATATGTAGTAACAATAAATTTATTCTTAAGATAAATTTATGCAATATAGAGATTTTAGAAGTTACATTCAATCTCAACTAGAGAGAAATTAGCTGCTCATGATGATGAATACAAGATGAACTTGGAGTAGCTTTCTTCCCTCCATAGCTATATATTACTATATTATAATAATTAAACTAACTAAGAGTTTCTCTCTCTAGAATAGTATACAAAACCAGTATACAAAACCAATATAATAATCTCAGGGTCATGCCTTGTATATATAGATTTTCAGGTCTTGTTCTAGCTTCCAAGATTGAAGTTTAGTTATGGAGGTTTCTTCCATAAGTGAGTTTATTCCCAAGCTTGGGCATCCATCTTTTGGAGATCAACAATGGAGGTTTTCTTGCCATGGAGGTTTCTTAAATTGTGGCTTAAGCACCAAATTTCGTTGCACAGCCGCATGCTTAAATTTTACTTTTCTCAGTTAATCTTTCTGGCTTGAGCTGTAACTTTTGGGGCTCAGCACCAACTTCATATTTTCCTTCATTTAACTTGCAAAACAACATAAAATGTATCAAATTCCACTTTTTATAATTTCTCATGACCACAATTTGTATTTATGTGTAACTAGGGCATTTCTAATGATTTTTACATAGAATTAATGCAAGATAAGTGTCTAAATGATATGTAATTTAAATAATAGTAGACATTTAGCAGTGGTGTATTTTTCTTGGTTATTCACTTATATCATGGAAGAGTAAAAAACATGATGTTACATCTCGATCATACATAGAAGTTAAGTAACGCATCATGACTTTGACTACTTGTGAGATTATTTGGCTGTGTTGCTTACTTGTAGATATGAGTGTCTATTTGAAATATCATATTGTGACAATAAAAGTTCTATTCATATTGCTCACAACTCTTTTTTTCATGAGTGAATCAAGCATATTGGAACACATTTTCATTTTACTTGTCATCATCTTCAACTTAACACTATATATTACCATTTTTTCCTTTGACTCTACAGATTGCAAATATATTTACCAAGCCGCACTTCGTTTTACACTTTCATTTTTAATTTGACAAACTCTCAATGCATTTAGCCGTAGCATTGTGAGTTTGAGGGGATGTTAGCACAGACCCATGTTTTAGGCCCATTTACTTGTGGTTTATAGGGTTAGTTTTGTGTGTATATATAACACACATCTTCACCTCTTGTAACATTTTATACACACTCAATAATATACAATCCTCTTCTTCATATATTTCTTTATTTTCTACAATGTATTAGTCCACTCTTTTCCTTTCTTTTGAAAGACAATTTGGTATCTTTATATTTTGGAGGACTTTACATTATGTTATATATGAACTATATTCTATACATATGCCTTTTGATAAAATTTATGTAATTACCCTTTTATTAGTGTTTTGAATGCTATAAATGGGTTGTTACACATGTCTATTCAAAAGTACTTAAGGTCAATGTATGACATGAATGACTCAAAAGATTTAAAAAACATATAAAAACAAATTTGTATATAGGAACACAAGTTTTTCGTTTTAACAAACTATTTCTTTTTATCGAAAAATGTTAGTAATTAGTATGTTGTTAGTGGAGGAGTTGAACCCATAATATCTCAATCTCCCTTCTAAACTAACCAAACCAACCGTATAACTCAAAAACATGAGAAAGTTGAACCCCAAAATGTTTTAACAACATTTTTCACATAAAATTACACTTGTTTTATAATTTTTGAATTTATTTTTTAATATATAATATGTATTAAAAAGTGATGAAAGACATTTTAATAAAAAATCCAGTTAATACAGTAAAAATTGGAATGACAAATAAGGAAATTAGAAAAATGACATGTAAAGGCCAAATTAAATATAAACAAGCAATGTAAATATCTTTTAACGTTTTTATTCCATGTTTTTTTTTATAATATATCATAAATTATTGATGTGGTTGAAGATGTAAGTTTAATTAAGATGTTGTAATGCATAATAATGTGTGACATGAGTTTTATAAAAAAAAAATCTTCATTTTATCTATTTTCTATTAGTTTATTTTTTTCATTTGAAAAATTGTATCCCATATATTTTTAATCAAATTATAATGATTATTTATAATCATATATAATTAGATTCTTGTATTGAATATATACATTTTATATTTATATTTTATCTTTAAACTAAAAAAGACAAAAATATATAAACTGTTTATATACTAAAAATAATTGTCTTTGGTTGTTAATCATGATATTCTTCGTGTTAAGGATGAGTATTTTTTCGTGTATAATCTTAATACTACTAAAGGTCGTGAGCTTTGGATTCTAACTCTTTGACTGAAGGATGTCACTCCCATTGCAAATAATTCTATGGGCTTATAACAAATTAATACACACCATAGTAATTCTCAAACAATCCCTAATTCTTTTACGTTTGAGGAATCCAAAGAAAGAATTAAATTAGCTTTTAATTAGGTTGATATAGTGGATGAAGGGGAAGATTCTACTACTGAAAAAGATCATGCACCAGTTCAAACTATAAGGAAATCCAACAAGGATAAACCTCCAAAAAAGCTAATGTTAAATCCTCCAAAATAGAGGCTTCCAAAATGCACTCACGAGTTTTAGGGTATTTTTAGCGTATGAGGGGGTTGACTAATGATAAAACTCTTACTATGATAAGGAATTTAATTATTGAGCATCAAATCAATTTTCTTTTCTTAGATGAACCAATAACTTATTTTAGTTCTTCTCATGTTATCTTTTTTGTAGTTTGAAATTTAAGTTGTTGACGGTCTCTAACTTTTCTACCAAGGTTGCTAGATCGTGGTTCCTAGGTAGAAATGACTTCACATTTGATATTCTCGATATTACAAGTCAATTTATTTCATTTGCTATTACAGTTAATGGTGTTAAATTACAGGTTGTTGGTGTTTATGGTGCAACTACTTACGTTGTCTGTCTCTATTTGTAGTATACTCTTTTTAATCCTCATCATTCTTGGTGTATCCTTGTTGATTTTAATGTTTCTTCTTTGTGTTGAGGATGTGAAGGGTGGTGTTGTCCCTAGTTCAATTTTGTGTGTTGAGTTTTCAGAATAGATTAATTCTAATGAG
Organism: Vigna unguiculata; assembly: GCF_037176805.1. NCBI lineage: Eukaryota > Viridiplantae > Streptophyta > Magnoliopsida > Fabales > Fabaceae > Vigna > Vigna unguiculata. Next base: position 31,336,562 of record NC_140799.1, on the reverse strand, counting down.
CTTGCTACGGCTCCATCTTATGGCTCCTACTTTACTTGGTTGGACTTTCATGGAGGTATGCATCCTATTGTTAGAAGACTTGATAGAGCTTTTTGTAATTTTTCTTGCCTTGAGAATTGTTATTCTTCTCATGTTAATGTTTTATGCCGAAACTACTCGAATCATCACCCATTGCTCCTTTCTCTTTCTCATTCGGTTAGGGTTTTCAAGCCATCTTCTTTTCGGTTTCTGAAGATGTGGATGTCTCATATGGATATTTGTTCCATCCTCAATAGCTCTTAAAATGCTTCTACTTATGGTTATCCTATGTTGATTTTGCAAAGGAAATTGCAACATCTTAAAGTTTTTTTTTGAAAGAGTGAAATAAAAATGTTTTTGGAAACATACATAAGTTGGTAGATAATCAAGGCCCTTGTTGTGATATTCATCAAAAGATTTTGAATGTTTCTCCCTATGATTTGGATGCTTTGCTAACTCATGAGGTCAAGATAAAAGATCCTTTAAATTTTGTTGTGGATTAACAAGCTATTTATTGAAAGAAAAGGCTAAGATGAATTAATTTAACGATGAAGATATGAATACTGCATTTTTTCATACAATGGTTGGCTAAAGGCATAATGTAAGGGGTATTTTCAAGTTGTGTCATGTTGATTAAATTATTTCTAATTAAAAAATGATTGAGGATTCAATTTTCCCTTTTTATACTAATTTATATGGTGATCTATCTTGGGTGGTTCTAAGGTGAATGATGATTTGTATGTTACTAATATTCAATTGGAAAATAAAACCTACCTACTATGTTTAACTTGGGAGTTTACTTAGGGGAAAATGGCTTGGGATAAAGTCATGCATATTCAATTTCTTAAGTCTAACTATAAGAAATATATGTTCTTTAACTTGCCATCAATTTGGCATGGTATTAAAAATACACATGATATTTTTATTGAAAATACTTTTTGGACTCCAATTAAGGGTGATTGTATTAATCTTTGGAATAAATCGCAATTGTTATAAAATTTGCATATCTAAATTGATTATAATTCTTTATTTTAACAGAGTAAGAGTATACTATATTGTTAATTCATCTTGGACCCGTACTCAATTGAACTTTCCTTCCATATGTGATTTTTCTTCTTTGATGGTCCATGAAGATAAGGGTGTGCCTAATTGAATTTTGGATGATATTGGTGTGCTTTCTCAAAAAGTTGCTAAAAATTTTACTCTTTTGTTCTCGAATGTGTGGATTGGGGAAATTTGATTTGGTTGGATGTTGTGTCACCAACTAAAACTTTGGTTCTTTATAAGTTTTTGCATGGTCATTTGTCTATTGATTTGGAGGTTCAAAAAGGAGGAGTGGTTTTTTGCTCATAGTGCGTGTATGCAAAGCTAAGTTTTAAAAAGGACAATTCAATTTATGTTGGGTTAGTTGTTTGGCTCTAGGCTAAAAATATTCAACAAAGAACTTGCCTTTATCCTTTCCATGTTTTTTTACGTCTTTGAAAATTTTTAGAGAATTGAAACAAAACTAGTGGCAGCTCCTTAAGGTGTTTTCACTCAGCTATATGTCTAGTGTTTGACTGCTCTTCTCACTAGATAGGTGCACTCATCCATGCTGATTTTTTAACTATGATCCTACTAGCTTTTGCTGGTATGTCATTTAAGCACTAGGATTCCTAAAGTTTTGCTTACTATTGCATCCAAAATTTGTATGCATTTCTTGTTCCAACCAAAAGTTAAGAAAATTTTTCTATGCATTTCCAAAAGAGATTAGTTGCCCAAAATAGAAACAAAAACAGAAATTAAAAACTACAATTAAAGACAAAAATTAAAATGTGCAAAAATTTAAAAGAACTCTAATTTTTTGTGGTTTCAATCTTCCATTGCATTAAGATCTTTTGTTTAGCTCCTAGACCAAACCGCCTTGTCAAAGAACTCATCATATTTAAATTTAGAGGCATCAGTATCCCCTTCTGTTATGGCTTTAGTTCTTTGATTGCTTGGCCAACTTCAGTACTGACAAGTTGATGGTCAACTTTAGTATTGACAAATTGATGGAATTGATGGCCGACTTCATAGTGGCAAATTATGCTTATGGTTCAAATCCTTAACTTGTTTGACCAGCTTTAGTATTGGCTAGCTATGCCTTTAAATTAGGGGGTCAAGGATTCGAAGTCCCTTGGTCCAATTCCTTTTGTTGATCAACATCCACAAGTGAGCTCAAAACTTTTCATGATCTAATCCTAAAATAAATTTGAAGAACAATGTTAATAAATGCATGTTTAGTTTCTTCTCCACTTGCTATAGGTGAAATGAAAAATATAAAAAAAAAAGTTAAGGATCTTAGGTACATGGCAAAATCTCCTTAATGCGTAGGGTCTTCACAGTAAAACCTCAAATGATGATTCTATCATCTCCTCTATCAGTTTGATCAATCATCTCACTTATTGAAGAAAAGCTTTGTTTTAATCTTTCTTAGCCTTGTTCTTGCTTATGTTTTTAAAGTGTTCAAAGATAAAATTTTCTGGAAAATAATTCAAAATAGAGTAGAAGTTCAAAGTTTCCTTCAATTTTCCGCTCTGCACCAATATTGATGTTGATTTGCTCTTTCCTTTGTTGATTGCAGCAGTTATTATGATTCTTTCCAGCTTCATTTAATCTTTTTCTTTAATTTCAATGCTTAAAAATGGACTAAAAATCACAACACCTAATTTCACAAGCTAAAAGTTTTGAAAAACACTTAAAATCAGAAATCATAATCAACATTTTTGCAACCTATTTGGTTTTTTTCAAAACTGCACCTTTTACAGAGCTCCAAAAAATATGTTATATCATTCAAATTAAAGACCATTTAATTAGGAAGGTAATGAAAAAAAGAATCAACCCAATTGGATAAATGTGGAAGAAGTTATGCATCAAACAAGCAACAAAGGTTAAGTTGTCCTCTACAGTTCGTCTGAAAATTTTGAAAATAAATTGCATCTTCCAAAGACCTCCAAAAATTATGTTCTTACATTCAAATTAAAGATCATTGAATCAAGAACATATAAAAAATAAGAACCAACTTAATTGGATAACTTTGGAGAAAGTTATGTATCAAAGAAGCAACAAAGGTCAAAGGTGTCCTCTATAGTTCATCTGGAAATTTTTAAAATAAACTGCATCTTCCACATACCTCTAAAAATTATGTTCTTACATTCAAATTAAAGACCGCTGAATCAAGAAAGAATAGGAAAAAGAATCAGCTCAATTGGATTATTGTGGAGAAAGTTATGCATCAAACAAGAAGAGTGGTCAGAGTTTCCATATTCCAAATTAACACCAAATTGCAAATTTTATGCAGAAAATATTTTCCTTCAATCTGCAAAAATTAACGCAGAACTATTCTGCATATTTCCAAAGGATTAATGGCTCTATTGTTTCCTCTGTGAGGTCTCTTTTTAGTGGCACAAAATACAGATTTCCAAACAAGAAAGTGGAATATGTATCTCTTGAACTTGTCTATTGTTTGAGATCTTTTGAAAGCAAATCAGAAAATGAAAATTACCACTTTACAAAATGCAAACTCAAACTATACAGATATGATCTTTACAAAATATGTACATATTCACAAAAAAAATGGTTAGATCTACCAAATACTTAAATTAAATCTCCAGGAACGATGCCAAAAACTTGATCAACAAGTGTTGTATCCGTGGGTATTTAGTAAGTATATTGATAGTTAATTTTTTAGTTTTTCTTTTTTATTTGGATAGAAAGTATGTAAAAATAGATATTAGTTATTAGTTTGAGTGGAGTAGGGGCTATGATTTGATTTCATAGTTTGAGTGGAGTATGGGCTATGATTTGATTTCATCTCATCTTTTTCTACTAAACCATTACTATCTTGTTTACTTACTATGAAAATCATTCAATGTCTTGGGAGTACTCTTTTTATGTAGATCTAGATTCATCTTTGAATCACTAGAATCTAAGGACTTAAAACCCAATGTGATTCCTCAACTCTTGGTGGAATGAATCCTTACTTTAATGTTAAAGACTCTTTCATCCAACATCCCCTCTAGCATCTAATGAAGCATCTAATGTAGGTATGGGGGTACCAAATTCGTTAGCATTCTAATATGATATTTGACTTTTTAGAGTTTTTGGTGGCTTGATCGTCATATCCTCTTTTTGCAGGTACCCTCCTGTTTCATGACCTACACACACGCACACGCACATGCACATGCACATGCACACGCACACGCACGCGCATGAGCAACACACACGCACACGCACATGCACACGTGCACACTATCGAACCACCCATTAATATTTAGCCTCACTTTTCAAATGTCCATAGCTTGATGCTCACGTGCACACTATCGTTTCACTTTTTAATATTTTAATCTTTATAAATTTTTTAAATTTTTAAATTTTTTTAATTAAAAAAATGTTCATATGTCAATAACAGTGTCATCTGTCAAGGTTAGTGACATGTGTCAATGCCACATGTTAGTATTAATATCAGTGTTTTATATTCAATTTAGTTCTTATATTTGTTATTTTTGTTCAATTTAATTCTATTTTTTTTAAATTGAACAAATTTGTCCCTTGGCAAATTGTAACCACATTTATTTTTATATAAATAGTTTTTTATTAAAATATTCCTAATTTAGGGTTAGAGTTGGTTTAAAATTAGAGTGAAAGTTTTAAAAGTGGGGACTACCATCATTAGTTTAAAATTTTAACAGGTTAAAAATCACATAAACTATTTAATACTTTATGTGATTTCTAGGTTAAAAATAAATTAAATTATTTAATACTTAATGTGGTTTTTATGTTAAAAATCAATTAATAGTCTAACCTAAAAATCGATATAACATTTATATAAAAATTAAATTTAGTCTTAATTTAGAAATAGACAAAATTACTTAATTTAAAAACACTTTGAAACTCAATTGAAAAAAAAAATAATGAATATATGAATCAAATTGAATATAAGACACTGACACGTGGTACTAAACCTGACATGTGACACTTAACTTAACACTCTTAACACATGGTACTATTATTGTCACATGGTACGATTCTGGCTTAACACGTGAATATTTATTTTAATTAATAAAAATTTAAAATTTAAAAAACTCACGAATTGACACGTGACACACAATGTTCACATGACATATTTAAACGATTTTAGAAAAAATGACTAAATTGAACAAAGTTAACGAAAATTATGACCTTATTAAAAAAAGACTAAATTGATAAAAGGAACTAATTATGTATTTTAAGCTAACAAAATTTAGGCACTTTTTTTTTTAAATCTAAAGTAATTAGTACTAACAAAAATTTAGACCTTTTTAATCCAAAGATTTTATGGCCTGACTGTTAGATCAAATTTCAAATTTTATAAATCTTTTAATATATAAATTATAGTTTGGATTCCTAATAAAAAAACTATTCTACAAACCAAACATATTTGTAACTATTGTAATTTTTTCAAAAGTTTTAAACTTAATTAAAATAGTTAACAATAATAGATTGATAGATATATCGGTTAAAAAATTCATAAAAAAAAAGTCTCTCAAAAATGTTTCCAAAGAGTAATGTTTTTGAAAATTGTATAACTGAAGAGAAGAGAAATTAAGTGATCTGGCCACTACTTGTCCTTCATTTCAATCAATTTTTATGTCAGATATGATTACATATTTTTATTATTTAATTTTAAATTTAAAAACTCAAAAACATCACTTATATAAAAGCCATAAACAAAGTTATGATGTAGTAGTACTTGATAATTTTTCTAAGTAGAGAGAGTGAGACAAAATATGCAATTTATATCATGTTACTTTATATTTTAATATAAATGTTTGTTGGAAAACTTTATATTCACCTCATTGTTAGCTGAATTCAATTAAACTTTTTTTAAAAAAACAACACATCAAACTTTATTAGTAACTACACATTCAAAGAGTTTGGTAAAGAAAAGTCATACATAGCATCGTACGTTTTCCCGTTATATTGAATACACCGTATTATAAAGAGTTAAGTATGTTTTTAGTTCCTGAACTTTGACTCAAAATTAAAATTCGTTTTTGGTCGAAATTTCGATAAATTTTGGTGTCTAAACTTTAAAAATGAATGAATATAGTCCTTTTAACCCAATTTTTGTTAATTTTTTTTTAAGTTTCGAACGTTTCTCAATAAATATTGAGCCGATAATGTGTCAAACGGCGTAAACAACTCTAATATTAACATGAAACACATCGACATGTTGAAAAAAATCAACATAATTGGGTTAAAAGAACTATATTCATTCATTTTTAAAGTTTAAGAATCAAAATTGATCAAAATTTCGACCAGAAACGAATTCTAATTTTTGACCAAAGTTCAGGAACTAAAAACATACTTAACCCTATTATAAATTATATGACCTTATTATAAATTATATGACCTTGTATACATATAGTTAGATGGATTATTCCTTTCATTTCATCTGTCCACAATATCAAAGGCAGTGATGGAGAAAAGAAGATATAATATACATATATTCAATTAAGTTTTTTTTTCCTTTAAATTTTATTCTAACATTTATTCTCTACGACCAAACAAATTCTTAAATATTCTTAAACATAAAGGATAAATAGCTTTTCAGAATCACCATTTTTATATAAATTAAGAAATTATTTCTTATAATAGAACCACTACAAGAAAATTAATTCCAAATTATAAATTAATTTTAAAAATAAAAATGTTATTAAATACTAATTTATAAAACTAAAAATTTATTATAAACGCATAGCCACATACAACTTTATCATCATTAAATATTATCATATCACACACAATTCTTAACTTTATAACTACTTATTTTTCAAATTCAGAACAATTAAAAACTCAAAAACTAAACACGCACTTATATAAATTTTAGGATTAAATATTTTTTCTTTTAACTTTTAATAAAAATTGAAATTAGTCTATATTCATAACTTTAAACTAATTTAGTCTCTCATCTTTAAAAACTGAGAGTTTAGTTCTTTTAACCAAGTTTTATTAAATTTATTTGACGTTTTAAACATGTTCCTTAGTTAACATTAAAACGAGAATGAGTTAAACGATGTAAACAATTCAAATATTATCATAAACGTGTTTGAACGTCAACTAAACTTGAAAAATTGTGGTTAAAAGAACTAAATATACACATTTATAAAGTTGAGGGACTAAATTAGTTCAAATTTTTGAAAAGAGATTACTTTTAATTTTCATTTTAAAGTTAAAAAACAAAAAACATATTTAACCATAAATTTTATATTAAAGTAGTTTATGTATCAAATATAAAAATAATGTATTTTTAAATTAATTCTTTTATAAGTCCTTTTAAATTTTACTCTTTTTTCTCTCAATCTAAGTTATTTATAATATATAATATATTAGCATAAATACATGCATTATGCACTATAATGCAGGTATGCATTATCTTGTTATAATTTCTTAAATTCTGTTAATTTGATTAATAAATTATAAAATTAGATCATAAAAATGTTTAAAAATAATAAATAATTAATGAAATTATTAAAAAAAATTAATTTTTAAAGTTACAAAATTATGACCACTTAAAATAGAGAAAGTAGGTTAAAAATTTCAAATTTTTAGTAAAAGTAACTAAATTATAAAGGTGAAAAAAAATGTGAGTTACGGAAATATTATTAAATAAAATATAAATAATTTTTAGTAAAAATTTTAATTTTAATTTAAAAGTACAACAAACCACAAAATATTACAAATAAAATATAAATTATTTGTAGTAAAAAAATTAATCTAAATTTAAAAAATAAAAATCGGTTGAATAAATAGATAAACAAATTGTAAAATTGAAACTTGTGACAATTTTATACAATTGCCCCTAACAAATAAATTAGTAATTAAGAATAAAATAAGAAAAAGTAGACAGAATATAGAAGATACAAGATAATTTGTATAATAGAAACTCTCAAAACAAAGCAACCGAAAAATTGACTAATAAATTTTTAGGCTTAAATATATTTTTATTATAAAATTTAATATATAGAAACTTGATATTTAAAATAACAATGTATTAAAATAATTTTTTAATATTTAAATTTAAATTTAAATTAATTTAATTTAATTTATTAATTATTTAACATTTTTTATTTTTAAAAAATAATTCACAAAATATTGATAGTAATAAATATGCATAAAATAATTCTTGTTGCTTTATGTCTATGGAAACATGTTCTAAAGCCTGGTTCTTAGAAAAATAAATAAATGATGTAACTAACACACCTTATTATTATATATTTCTTTTAAACCAGTAACTTCATTAATCTGGTTTAAGTGCAAGCATTTTAATATATTTATATCATTAGGTTTGTTTTTTTAAATACTTTCAACTGGTACATAGATACGGATAAACTTACTATGAGGTGATTAATATTCAACCTCTGAAGAATCCATAATGGTTAACAATAAACTTATATTAAATTTAAATCTATTAACAAGTTATATTTATGCGGAGTGTGATTTTATTAAATTATGTATTTTTTTATTTAGATTTTGAAGAAATTACTGCTATTTACACTTTTTAGACTTATATTTTTGAAGTATAATACATTAGCGTTTATTTTTTTACAGTGTTATTTTGGATAATTTATTTTAAAATATATAAAATATTTTCCTTGAAAAATGTCAAAGGGATAGATTTTATTAGGTACGTAATAATAAATAACAAAGCAGTTCTTTTTTTAATTGAAAGCGGATAAGTACGTACACTTGTTTCGGTCTATTGTCACCCCTCTCAATTCATAACTTATTTCATAGGTAAAATACAGTGTCTTATTTAATTTTCATATACCAGTGGTCCGGCTCAACCATAAAGTAGGTCTTAATTTTTTTTTATTATTAATATTTTTTTATTAAGTTAATTATAAAATTATATTTAAGAAAAAAAATATTTTTATTTTTTTGTACTTGTATATTTTATTAAATTAAATAGAAAATTATGTTTAAAAAAACTTAAAAAAATATTTTATTATTAATATAATTTTATTAAATTAATTATAAATTTATGTTTGAGAATAAAATTTAATTAAATTATTATTGTATTAATTTTTATTGATATTAAAAATAATAATAATAATTTTGTTTATGAAAAAAAGAATGATTAATTATTTTTATTCTTTTATAATCAGTATGGATTCTATTGATCTTTTTGTCTGTATGTGACTTCTCTTATCTTTCTTTACTCCCTTCTCTTCTGAGCGTCATCCTTTTTATGATTTTGGTGAATTACATTATTTGAATTTCATATTGTCTTTATATATCAATTTTTTTCATCCTCATTTTTTTTTTGGTATGTTTTCCTTTTTATTCATATTATTGTTGTTTTTATTCTGTTTTGGTTGTATTAGAATTAGAAATGTGTTCTTTTGCTTAGTTTTGTTCTTGAGTACTTTTTTACTTACAAGTTTCAAAAGTATTTTTACATATATCTTGACAATAAACTGTAATTTTTCTACAAAACTATTATTTAGATTATGGTTTAAGCTCCTTCGTCTTCTCACGTTGATGAGCTCCTTTGCGTTGAGGAGACCCCTAAACAAGGGGCCAAAAAAAAGTCTCAGCCCCCAAAACCCCCTATCAAGTGGGTTAGGCCAGGGCCAAGGTAGGTTTGGCCTACTACAATATTTTAAATAATTTTTATAAATAATATTTTGAGCTTGAATCAAATATTGATTCAAGCCTTCTCGGGCCGGCTTGGATTGAAGATCGAGATTGGACGACAGGCCAAGTTAAACCAAAGACCAAGATGAGTTATCAATTAGTTTGAAAAAAAATTCATTTCTTTGTAAACTCTCATTCAACACTATTTAAATGGGTTATTTGAACTTTGTTTAAAATTTATGAATGTTGTGTATTGTAGTTTATTTGAATTTACGAATAAAATATGTTGTTAAATATTTATTTTTATTTTTTTGTAAATACTCGCGGGTATCGGTGGATATCAACGAATATTAACAAATTATGCGGGTACCCGCATAATGGATACCCGACGGATAGGGTACGAAGGAGCTACTACCCGTATCTTACCCGTCTTGTTGACATCTCTAGTAGTATGTTCCCTGTTTGTTAATAATTTAAACGACTTTACAAAAATACTAAATTAAACAAACCTTATTGAACAAAAGAAAAAATAGGACTGAATTGATAAAAGGAAATAATTGTATATTTTAATCTAAAAAAGATCGAAGCTTTTTGTTTTTTTGGAAAACCTAAAATAATTAGTACTAAACAAATTTGAGGCATCTTTCCTTAAATGCCTAAAGTAAGGATTTTATTTGTGGAAGTCTTGAGTTTGGCTGACTATCAGATCAAATTTTAAAATTTATAAATATTTTTAATATATAAATTATAGTTTATATTTCTAATAAAAAAAATTAAACTACAAACCAAAAATATTTGTAAAATACTATAACTTTTTTAAATATTTTAAACTCAATTAAAATAGTTAACTATAATAGATTGAAAGATAAATAGTTTAAGAAAGGCATAAAAAAAGTTTCTTAATAATGTTTCCAAAGAGTAATGTTTTTGGAAATTATATAACTGAAGAGGAGAGAAATTGTCAAGTGATCTAGCCACTACTTATCCTTCATTTGGATCAATTTTTATGTCACATATGATTACATATTTTTATTATTTAAATTTAAATTTAAAAACTCAAAAACACACTTATATAAAAGCCATAAACAAAATTATGGTGTAGTAGTACTTGATAATTTTTCTAAGTAGAGAGAGTGAGACAAAATATGCTATTTATATCATGTTACTTTATATTTTAATATAAATGCTTGTTGGAAGACTTTATATTCACCTCATTGTTAGCTGAATTCAATTAAACTTTTTTCTAAAAAAAAACAACACATCAAACTTTGTTAGTAACTCCACATTTAAAATGTTTGATAAAGAAAAGTCATATATAACGTCGTTTTCGCATTATATTGAAAACCCATATTATAAATTATATGACACTATATACATATAGTTAGATGGACTATTCTTTTCATCTGTCCATAATGTGAAAGGGAGTGATGGAGAAAAGCAAATATAATAGACGTATATTCAATTAAGTATTTTTTTTTTCTTTACATTTTGTTCTAACATTTATTCTCTACCACTAAACAATTTTTTAAATATTATTAAACATAAAGGATAAATAGCTTTTTAGAATAAACATTTATATTAAGATTTTATTTGTTATTATGGAACCACTACAAAAAATTAATTCCCAATTATAAATCAATTTTAAAAAATAAAAATAATTAGTTAATATAATGACTAATTTAGATATAATTTACAAAACTAAGGTTACTAATTACTATAATAGTTAATATTATGAATAAAAAATTATAATTAGTTACTAAATTGATCAATAATTAATTGCAGACTAATTTAATAACTAATTCCTTTGATAGATAAAACTTTGTTATCTAATTTTTAGAGACCAATTTAGAAACTAATTTAATTGGTAGTAAATTTTTGATAGTTAATTTTAAAAACCAATTTAGTGATCAATTATAATATTTTATTCATAACAATGAATATTTTATTAATCAATAATTTTTAGTTTTGTAAAATTAATATTTAAATTTGGTCACTATAATGACTAATAATTCTTGATCACCAAAGATGGGTTATTATTTAAGAATTTTCATGTCTTAACATTTATTTTCTCTAAACTTATTTTGAGACATATAGCTTTATCATCATTCAATATTGTCACATGCATATAAACACACTCAATTCTTAACTTTATAACTACTTACTTTAATTTTCACATTCAAAACATGAATCAAAGTTCAAACTCAGGAACTAAACAAGCACTTATATAAATTTTATATTAAACCAGTATACTCAATAAGTCTTATATCGTTTAGAAATCAAACTGAGACGCAGTGTAGATATTTTTTCCTCCTTTACTCTCTGAGACGCCTTTTAAGTACGAAACTGTGACGGAACTTCACACTCTATAATGGACAATACCTCAAAAACTGACGATACTGAATCAAGTCAGAACATTCTCAAATATAAAAATAATGTATTTTTAAATTAATTCCTTTTAAGTCCTTTTAAATTTTGCTATTTCATCTATTAACTAAAGTATCTATAATATATAATATATTTCCGTAAATACATGCACTATAGGGCATGTAGGGATGTCAACGGGGCGGGTAGGGTACGGGTAGTAGCTCCCCCGTACCCTACCCGCTGGATAAATATTCGCCCCGTACCCGTACCCATATCCGTCGGGTATCCGTTATGCGGGTACCTGTCTATTTTTTTCATATCCGCGGGTATCCACGGATATCCACGGGTATTTACAAAAATATTTTAAAAAATAAATATTTAACCATAATTAGTGTTTAGATCAACAAGTCCCCTTTCTCCGATTGATTCTTGAAAAACAAACAAATAAAAAATCACTATCAATTTATATTGTAATTTATTTTTGAATAAAATATTAAAGAAATTACTAACTTCATCTATGTCCACCTCTTGCAACATTGTATAAAGTTGCATGTTGTCCAATTTTAATCTAGAAGAGCCTTAAAACATAAGAAGTTCAGTAAAAATTTCTAACAATCACTTAATTAAAATATCTAAGTAAAAATGTTAATTTCATTACCTTTCATGTTGGTCCATAACCAGTCTTAGAGACACATCAATGCCTCCACAGTATATGGTATATGGAAGTAATTTACTCATTTGTGGGGTAAGAATCTGACCATCATTATTGAACGAAGACTCATAATGTTGTTTACTAATATATATATATATATATATATATATATATATATATATATATATATATATATATATATATATATATATATATATATATATATATATATATATATATAAGGTAAAGTTTAGCGGGTACGGGTATCCACGGGTACGGATACTATGATACCCGTACTCGCCCCGTTAACATGCGGGTATCAAAAATACCCATACCCGCGGGTAGCGGGTATCCATTTTTAATATCCATTTTTTACCCGTTGCGGGTTTTATCCGCGGATACCCGCGGTTACGAATATTTTTGACATCCTAAGGGCATGTATGATTTTAAATTGAGAATGTAGGTTAAAAGTTTTAAATTAATAAAAGTAATTAAATTATAAAAGTGAAAAAGAAAATGTGAGTTATAGAAGTATTATCAAATAAAATATAAATAATTTTTGGTAAAAATTTTAATCCAAATTTAAAAAGTAAAAAAAAAACACAAAATATTACAAATGAAATATAAATCATTTGTAGTAAAAAAATCTAAATTAATAAAATAAAAATCAGTTGAATAAATAAATAAAAATATTGTAAAATAAAAACTAATGACAGTTTTATAAAACTGTCCCTAACAAATAAGTTAATAATTATATTATGAGGAATAAAATAGGAAGAAGTAGATAGAATATAGAAGATACAAGATAGTTTGTATAATAAAAACTCTGCAAAGCAATCGAAAAATTGACTAATAATTTTTTAGGTTTAAATATATTTTATTGTAAAATTTAATATATTAAAAATTATTTAATATTTTGATTTTATTTATTTATTAAAAAAAATAATTCACGAAATATAAATAATAATAAATATGCATAAAATAATATGTTTTTTTTGTCTATGGAAACATGTTCTAAAGCCTGGTTCTTAGAAAAATAAATAAATTATGTCACTAGCACACCTTATTAGTATTTATTTTAGTATACATTTCTTTTAAACCAGTAAATAATACTTCATTAATCTGATTTAAGTGCAAGCATTTTAAGGTATTTATATCATTATGTTTATTTTTTCAAATACTTTCAACTGGTATATAGATACGAATAAATTTACTATGAGGTGATTAATATCCAACCTCCGAAGAATCCATAATCGTTAACAATAAACTTATATTAAATTTAAATATATTAACATGCTATATTTATGTAGAGTGTGATTTTATTAAATTGTGTATTTTTTATTTACATTTTTATATTGAAATTATTTTGAAGAAATTACTTTATTTACACTTTTTAGACTTATATTTTTGAAGTATAACATTAGCGTGTATTCTTTCTACAGTGTTATCTTAGATTATTTATTTTAAAAATATATAAAATAAACTTTGAAAAAAAATGTCAAAGGGACAGATTTTAGTAGGTACGTAATAATAAGTAACAAAGCAGTTCTTTTTAATGGAATTATATTATTTTACAAAATTTATATTAGTAAGTTAATTTAATTTTAAATATTTAGTATATGATATATAGCACACATTATATATATTTTATTTTATATTAGTGAAAACATATGTGTGTGAACGTTTATCTTTTTTATAATAATAAAAATAATAAAATTATTATTATCGTTATTATTATTATCATAATTATAAAATTAAATATAAATAATTTTTATAATTTTGATGTAAGTAGTTCTTATTTGTTTTGTAGGTGATTTTTTAATAAAAAAAATTTAAAAATGGTTAATTTAAACAGACGATCACTTAAAAAATAAAATTAAAAAAATAGTTATTTTTCTTTAAATATTTAAAGAGTAAAATGGAAAAGAAAGAACAATTCACTTTATATGCAAGTATAGATATCCACAACATACATAATAATTAAATTACATTATTGTATTTTTAACAAGATGAATATATTTTTCAACAACATCTCCAATAAATAATATCAACTAAGATGTTTTCAATAGTGTTGAAATCTTTATCCACATTCATTATGCATAGTGCAACTATGAGACAATGCATCTTTGTTCATTGAGATAATCAACACAGAAGAAAACGCTTATTTGCATCTTTGGGATTGATTCTATATATAATTCTAATATGGTATTAGAGCTCTTCAAAATAACACTTCTATTGTGCATCTTTATCTTTTCTATTGTGTTTCTTTTTCTTTCTCATTCTCTTGTATTTTCTCTGTGTTTTCAGTCATGGTAGATGAACAACTTGTACACATATTTCTATACTTGTTGTGTCCAAACGAGAATCCTATCATTGTGCTTACTTCACTTGTGCTTTTCTAGGTGTGTTGAGACAACACCCTAAGCCCCAAAACAAACCTCCAGTGCCTTTAAATTTCTTCACAAGACTGCCTGCAATAACTAATTACATGTTTTGAGTCATGGATACCACATAAACTACAAATGGAACTTGTTTTACTTTCATTGTTTAGTACTAGATTTGGTGGATTTGCATTTTATTAGGTCATAGGATTTTCTATTTTTTGAACTTTGTAGGATTTTCTGTTTTTGAACTGTGTTAGTAGTCCTATTTAAATTTGTAAGTTTGTAGGCTGAATACATGTTGGATTATACATAAAATAAGGTTGGTTCTATGTCGTTAGTATATAGTTGAAACAAACACTTCATCATAATCATCATCTTTCGATGGAGAAATATTTTAACTATATATTGTAAATGCACATTGTAAACCTATTTTAGAAATCTAACAATTTATAAATAACTTGTTAATTCGATGAGTGTTATATATATTTTTGTATAACTCAAATATAGATAAATAAATACAATAAATGTAAATAATTGTGGTTGAAAAAATATATATGAATGCATAAATGATAAATGAGTAAAACAAAATAATATTAATAATTTAAAAATCTATGGTATTTACGGAGGTTTCAAAACTCACGGTAGTTAGTAGAGGTTTCAAAATCCATGGTAGTTAACAATGGTTTCAAAACCTATGGTAGTTAACTAGGGTTTTTAAACCAGTAGAACTAATTAACAGAGTTTTACAAAAGGCTAAAAAATCCAAACAATTGATTAACATTTCATTGGGTTCAAAAAAAAAATGTGACGAACACATTTTCGAGGGATGGTTTTGTGGGAGAAATTAGAACCTCAAGTAAATGACTTAGTGGAGGTTTTAACCTTGGGTAATGTAAAAACAAACATTTGTTAAAATCATTTTTTTCTTGTAGTGTCTAATCCAAGAACTACAAAGAAGCCTCCAAAGACAACAATTGGATTAAAGCTAGGAATGAAAAGATTGTTGCTCTTTAAACCACTCATACTTGTACTATAACTAAACTATATTCCAACAAAACCATTATCGGTTACAAGTGGATCTACAAAATCAAACACAAATATGGTGGAAATGAGAACATTAGAAAGTTTGTCTTGTTGCAAAGAGATATACTCAACTTGAAGGATTTGACTTCCAAGATACTTTCATCCTTGTTGCCAAACTCTCTACTTAAGACTTTTCTTTGTTGTTCTCTTTGTTAACAAATGGAGTATCAAGCAGCTTTATGTAAATAACACTTGTTTCCATTGGGATCTTTATAAAGAAGTGTACGTGCAACTTCTTCCTAGTCTACAACATCAAAGTAAAAGTCAAGTGGTCAATGTATAATGTTCCTTATGTGATTTAAAGCAAGTAGAAAGATAATGGTATGCAAGACTATCACAATTTCTAATTGTACATTAATATTCTTTTTCTCCAGCAAACCATTCATTAATTTTAAATCATTCTAATAACTTCATTATTGCCCTTTAGATTTATGTGGATGACATTATTCTTACTAGAGACAATATTAAAGAAATTGTTGATAAAAAGAAGAAATTGTTGGACATTCTTCTTCAAAAAGTTTGTTTTGATGATGATGCCAAGTTCAAAGATGAAATAGAAGCCAAAGAAATTGGAAGACTTTTATTTTTTATTTTTTGCTATATTTTGCCTTTGTAATATCTTTTAATAGTTATTAAGGTATTTTAGACTAAGTCTATGAGTCCCAAAATTGCAGCACTGAAACACATAAGAGATTAATTTTCTTTAAACTACACGATGATAATCAATTATCACTTATGATAATCGATTACTACAAAGTAAAATTATTTTCAAAATCATTTTTCGACAATAGTCAACTATTGATTGCAATAATCAATTATTGGTGGTAGTTGTAACTTAACTCTTCATCCTTTAAACCTAATTTTGAAATTTACTTTAATAAATGAAGTGGGGAGTTCATTTGAAAGATACAAAATTTAGAAAAAGTATGAGAACTTGAAAACTCTCTATGAAAAGCTTTGAAAAGCCTAATGTGAGTAGTGTGTAAATTTCACTAAGTCTGACCTTAGGTGATAAGGTGTTGATGTTTTTGCTAGGTTAAGTTGTTCATCCTTTGTGTGACTCAAATGAGGTGTTCATCCCTTGTGGATTCAATGGATTTGTCTTTCATCTCTTGTGGCTTCAAGAGAGGGACTATCTTTCCTAATTTGTTCGTACTATGATTGTAATATTCAATTTATTTTAGTGTTTGGTTAATCTCTTAAGAGTGATTAACAATTAGACGTAGGATCTTTTGATCTAAACCATTATAAAATACCTTATGCAATTTTCTTTTTTCTTGCTCTCTTTATTTATTTGTTGTTATCATAAAGGAATTGATTTTTGTTGCTAAGTCTAACTTTAAAAAGGGGGAAATTGTAAAGCACAATTTTTATTAAGAAACCAATTCACTCATCTTGATTTTGTCTAAACGCAAATATTCCATTGCGCGACTCTAACAGAAATTAATGGGATAATTGATCTTCTTGATCATAAAATTCATATTTAAAATTTGGGAGGTCACATATTTCCTATGAATTAAAGTGGAAACAATACGAGGATACACATTTCACAAAGAAAATATGTCCTTGTCCTGCTTAGAGACACCATAATGCTTGAGTATGCATCTACTCCCACTCATATGGTTCAGTCTAATCGTCATACCAATAATGAAGAAGATTTAATTGATGAAGACATCACTCTTTACAGAAGACTCATAGAACATTTGGTCTACCTCACAAATACAAGACCAGACATCACTTTTGCATTCAATTATTTAAGCCAATATGTTTCTTGAATAACTACTAATCATCTTCGAGCTACATATATCTAAAAGGAACTTGTGGCGGTATCTTTATCCGCGATTAAAACTATGCAGTTAAAAGCTTTTAGTGACTCTGACCGAACAAGCTGTCTGTAAACTCGTTGGACTATCTCATGATATGCTATCTACCAAGGAGATTTCATTACATCATAGAAATCTAGGAAACAACCTACCATATCAAGAAGCTCTTCTAAAGCATTATATCGTGCCCGCCATTATTACTTATGAGATACAATGTATCACATATTTACTCCGAATTCTTAAAGTTTCCTATGTCAAACCTACTCTTCTATACTTTCATAATAATATGTCGTTCATAGCTTCCAATTAAGATTTTCATGAGCGCACCAAGAACGTTCCTAAAGAATCCAGTTAAGATTTTCATCATCGGAAAAGCCACATGTTCCTAAAGGATATATTGAAAAAAAAAATGATATGTAAAGTGAATAATTAAAGTTTAATAAGATGATAAAGGTTTCAAATTTAAGAATAATGATAATAGTTTTCAAATTAAAGTATATTTTATATAAAATCTTGAGTCTTAATAATAAAAAACAACCATTCCATATTAAAAATATTTTAAAGGAATTAATTATCTAAATATTTAAGTTTCATTAAAACAAAACTGTTAGAATTTGCTTAAAATGTAAAATGATGATACCACTTCAAAGCATTTTAGGACCTGAGAATTTGTATATAAACATTATGAGCTGTGCCCATCCCATCTCTATTTTCGTGTCAATTACTAGAATAACACTGTAAAAACTTACAATTAAAAAAAACAATATTAATAAATTAGACAACATGTAATTATGTAATTTTATTAAAAAAAGAAAATTACAGTAATTATTTATTAAAAACAAATCATTTACATTCACTCTTGAAAAAAAAAATTACACTGACCATTTGAAAGAAAAAACTACTTTTCCTCTTTAAAATTTTCTATTAAACTCCATGACAATAGAAATGGAAGAAAAAGAAAAAAAAAAAAAAGTAGTGTGATTGTTCTATATGAAAAAAATAAAAAATAAACAGTAAAATAAATTTGGTTGATGCGAGAGTGGTAACTACTTGTTGTGTTCACATAACCTCTGCGCATTTAGTTTCTTCTCGTTTCTTCTCTTTCTTCTCTCGCTGATTCATCAGTTTCCTTCATTAATGATCCTATTATCTCATCACTTTAACTCAATCTATAGACTATACCAACTAATAACTAACTCAAGTTTAACACCATTATATAACACAGCTTCACACACACCACACACAACACAACACAACACAAACCTTCTTTTTCTTCTTCTTCTTTTCTTCTTCTTTGTTCATCACAACCACCACCCTTATGGAAGAAACCCAGCCTCCGAGCTCCAAGATCTCAACGGTGGTGCCGGCAACCCCACGCGGCGACGAACAGAGTGAGTGGCAGCTGAGCTCCATGGACCTGCTCCTGAAGCTCCACTACATCAGAGCCCTCTACTTCTTCGTCAACCACGCTGCTCAGGGACTCTCCATCTACGACCTCAAGAAACCCATGTTCCCACTCCTCGACCATGTCACCCATCTCTCGGGTCGGATCCGCATCTCCGAATCGGGTCGACCCTTCATCAAGTGCAACGACGCTGGTGTCCGCATCGCCGAGTCTCACTCCCACCTCACCCTTCGCGAATGGTTCCATCAAAACGGCTCCTCCCTTCATCACGCTCTTCTCCCCGATCACGTGCTTGGTCCTGACCTAGGTTTCTCCCCCTTGGTCTTTCTTAAGGTACACCATTTTCACTTTCTTCAAAATTATTATACTTTTTAATTTATATATTTATACAAAAAAAAAATATGTTTTAAACTGTTTAAAACTTCATTTTTTTATTGCTTTGAATTATTATATTGTTGAAAATATAAAATAAAAGGTATCTTTATACTGTAATTTCTTTTTTACTTTTACTTTTCGTCTTCTGTTATTGCTTTAATTTATTGTTGACAGTTGAGAATGTCTTCAGAAAAAACTCTTTTTATGAATTGTGAAACTTTATTTCACGGACCAGCTTTTTCGTTTTTTATGATGGTTTTTATGTGAGTTGCCTATAATTAACAACCCTAAAGTCCTAATTTTGGGCATGTTAGTTGGGTGTGTGATACAAAGTGTGTTGTTGCGTTGCTTGCTTTAAAGACTTTTTATAATTTGTACTATAGCTTCATGGAAATTTCACCAGTTAATTAATGGCTTTTGTTTCGCATCAGAGATATTAAATTCACTCATCTTTTGGGATAATGAAAGAAAAGGATTAATTTGGAAGGGAATTAAAAGTAAGGTGGTTTAATTTAATGGAAAAATAGGCGAGGGTGTATTTGATTAGTTCAATTAAATTAAATGAAGGTTGTTAGCTTGCTTCTTTTTTTTAATTAAAATTGTCTCAGATATATTTTTTTAAAATATATATATTTTGGTTAAAAAATTAGTGTAGAAAATAAAATAATTATTTGTTAAAAGTATTAATTATTTAATATGTTATTCGTTAATCGTCAATAATTGTTTTTATTATAGAACTGCTTATTTATTACTCCTTATTTAGCTGCGAGATTTGTTTTTGCAAATTGTTTATTTTATTTAACTGTTATTTTCTGATCTTTATACGATATTTTTACTCCATTTTAGTTTGTATTAATCTTACTTTTCACCTAGTTTTAATTAGATTATATTTGTCATGGTCAGATAAAATAAGTAAAATAAAAATTTATCAATGTTTAACTAAGATTTAAAAAAATTATTGTATTCTTAATTTCTTTGAAATAATCTTAAATGACACCTTAAAAAAACAGGGAAAAAACTAAAGGAAAAAAAGCACAACATGTTACTATAAATAATAAATGTTTTCGACATCAGGGGTTGCTAAAAAAATGTTTTTATTTTAATTGAAAGAACTTCTTTTTACAAATAAGATTGAAATTTTGAATATATATAAATAAATAAATTGGAGTGGGGTTGGGAAATAAGAACGTCATCTTCGTATAACAACCGATATGACCTATGAACATTTTTCTCCTAATTTATATATTTGTTTTCCTGTTGCATAAAGTGGTTTTAAATTTGTCTATAATTATTAATATAAGTTAATACAAGTAAGAGGTGTAATTATTAGGAGCAACGTCGATTTAAATATTGGTAATATCACTTTGTATACGATATAAATGATAATTAAAAAAAAATACTTATATCGTAGAGGTTCATATCCTTATTAATTAATAATGTTAACTATTACATCTTACAACAGATAATACAGATTTGTTTGCCTACCTACTTTGTTATCTTAAGTACTCTGCATGATTTGAATAGACAAGTTTTCCCAATACAAATGAATGGCAAATTATTCAATGAAATACAGTTATGGTTTCTGGTTTCGTTTTCCACAATTGCTTTTGCTCTTATCCGATAGGTGTTATCTGTCGTAATCTTCGTGCCTGAATAATGACCACGGTTAGGTGTGCATTCATTAACTCTCAGACAACATTATTGGCTCATACATCGGACAAGTGACAGCAAGAAAAGATAAAACATAAAAAATAATAATAATAGAATTTAAGAAAGAAGAGTATGGTGTAAAAAACAAATCATAACCCAGATGTTAAGTATTTTATGTGAATTTTCTTTATAGATAATTATCGATTATTAATGTTATATTAGTGGATAGAATTGAACTCATAATTTCTTTTCATCGTTATCATTAATCCAATTTTGTCACTTGGTGGACCTTATATGTCCTCGTAGAATTCTATGTGGTACTATGCAACTAACTATCAATGTGTCATTATGTTATTTGTTTTGCGTGCAGTTCACTTGGTTCAAATGTGGTGGGCTTTCTGTGGGGCTTAGTTGGTCCCATGTTCTTGGAGATGCTTTTTCAGCTTTCAATTTCATCACCAAGTGGAGTCGAATACTCGCGGGTCACGCGCCACCCAAAACCCTTCACGTCACAAGTCACAAACCAGCTCCATCCCCACCACAAAACAATGGGAATCACGGGAATCCCATTTCCGTTAAAATGGTCACGACCGTAGAGGATCTCTGGCTCGCCGCAAACGACACCAAGATGGTGAGCCACACTTTCCACGTTACTCCCAACCAACTTAACCATCTGGTAACGTCCATCTTCACATGCGACCAAAACCAGGCCAACGATACCTCGTACTTCGAGATTCTATCGGCTCTGGTGTGGAAACACGTGGCACGCATCAGAGACTCGGAGCCAAAGATAGTGACAGTTTTGACACGTGGCGGTGGCTCGGATGAGTTTCCGACGAACGACGTGGTTATAAGTGTGGTTGAAGCAGACGTGGCGGTTGGAAAATCCGACGTGGCGGATTTGGCGAAGCTGATTGGGGAGGAGAAAAGGGTTGAGAATAGCGTTGTGGAGAAGTTGGTGGAAGAGAAGGAAGGGAAAGAGAATTTGGTGGTTTATGGAGCAAGATTGACTTTTGTGGATTTGGAAGAAGATGGTATTTACGAGGTTGTTTTGAATGGAGAGAAACCGGTTGTGGTGAATTGTGGAGTTGGTGGGGTGGGTGGTGACGGTGTCGTTTTGGTGCTGCCGGGATTGCAAGATGAAGAAGATGGGAAGAGTGGGAGAATGGTGACCGTTACTTTGCCTGAAAAAGAAGTTGAGCAGCTCAAAGAGAAGCTAAGAGAAGAATGGGGCATTCACTCACTTGCGTTTTGATGATCCAAAGCGTAACTTCATAAGCCAGATTACAACTATTAATAAAATTGTTAATGATTAAGATTGTGAGGAATATAAAATAAATAAGTGTTCAACATAAATGTATAATTGCTTGCATTGTAATACTCGAGTAGATATTTTTTAATCCATTCTAAATTCAATAAATTAAATTTTAGATATACTTTTACTCCATTAAATTTAATTAGATTCTCTTATTTAATTTAAATTATATCAAATTAACTTTTTAAAATTATATTTGAATCTGTTATGCTTAGATTCATTTAGGTCGGTATGCGGATAAACTCAACTTAACTTAGATTAAATTAAATTTAATAAATTTGCAAACCCAACTCATTTTGACTTGACTAGACTTGAGCTAATTTAATATGAGTTTGGCCAAGCTCAATCCAAACTAATATGAGTTTGACTCAATTTAGTTTCAATTTAACTTGGGTCAAATCTAATCCAATTCAACTTGACCTTACATAACTTTGACCCAACCTATCTTTACCCAACTTGACTTGACTCGATTTGGATATAAATTTACTCATCTTGACATTATTCTAGGCTGAATTGGTCTAATGTGGTCTTGTGTTAGCTTAATATAATGTGATCTCGGTCCAAATCATCAATTAAGTTCAATGTGGACCTTGGGTGACTCAACATAACTTATGCTTGGGTCAATTTAACTCCAAGTGGACTTAGGGTGACTTAACATGATCTTACAAGGGCTTGTCCTAACTTAACTCGATGTGGACCCTAGGCCAACTTAGTCCAACTTGAGTTTTAGTAACTTGGTTTGACCTAGTTCCTATTAAACTTAACTTACCGTGGTTTTGCCCTCAATTTAGCCTGATGCAATCCTAACCAAATTTGACCAAAGTTAAACTCGATTTGGCATGTCTACTTGATCCAATCTGATTGGACCCAACCCAACCAACATAACGTGTCTCTTGTCCCGACCTAACTTGACTTGGATTTAACCTGATTTAGAATGACCTAAATTTGGTCTAATCCAACTTGACTTAAGACCAACCTGAACCGACCCAAATTATGTTTAGTTTGGCCCAAACTAAGCTAAGAGTGACCTAGTCTAACTTGATTTTGGCATGGCTCAATTTTTATTGTCATAAGTCCAACCTTCCAAGATTTTGGTCTATCTTTATTTGACCTTGCATGAGAGAGCTCTAACCTGACCTACTCATACCTTACTTGAGTTTCATTCGATCCCACATTTCATAACATGAACTATTCCAAAATCACAATAATTTTGGATTTTCAAAATCCAAAAAGTTATTTAATCTAAATTCAATTAAACATAGAACGCCATTTTCGATGTATACAAGTATTAACTCAATGTTGTAAACATTAAAAATAGTAGACGAAGGATGAAAAAGAAAATGGTTTAATATTAAAACGATCATTTTACAACACCAAAATAATCAAGTATTGATTGAAAATGTTTGACTAACTTGAGCACTATTAAAAGAGAATCACATCACTTCTTGTTTACATTCGTAAAAATACATAAATAAATTGCTAAGGGAGTGATCTTCATTATCTTACAAAGATAGTAAGAAATGGAATATTCAATTATTCAAATGGAATTATTGTAAGAAAACTCAATTAGCAATACATATTCAGCAACACAAGTTATTGTTACAAAAGGTGATTGTTTATTGTATCCATTTAAAAAAACAAAATAGGGTCACACTCACACAAGGGGGAATGTTTTCAAAGGTTCATTAGTTGTTGTTGTTGAAAAAAAAAATGGCCTCCATAATACTATTGTGTTTGTTTATAAGTCTTGCTAAAAAAATATGTTCATTTACTAACAAATATTAACTACTAACTATGTATATTTCAGTATGCAAAGTTAGTAGTCATAATACAAGTCATGAATATCACATATTGTTTTTCACAAAATATACTAGTGATATTAATTTATCTATTAGTAATTTACAAAAAATGCAATAAAAATAAAAACCACTAAAATACATTTCTTATTCTAATATATTTATTCTCGTATTCATTATCCTTGTGACCAAAATCTCAAATCAATTTCTCTTTAAGAGCTTTACCAAGAGCTTGACCCTTTAATAAAAACGACATCAACGAAACTAAATTTAGAACCATTAAAATAATTTGAAGAAATTATAGCAGTTCAAAAAATTAACAAAAGTTGTAATCTTTCTAGCTGTTTATTATATCCACTAAAAATAAATTATTAATATTTTTTCTATAATGTGTTTCAATAATCTCATAAAAGTATTATATGTTATTTTATCATTTTCAGAACTTACCAAAACATTTCCAACATCCACTATTTATTTTTCTTAAATAAAATGATAGTTAATCATGAGTTAACAATCCTTTTTGATCCACAATTATTTCAAACGTGGGTTGTCCTTTAAAATGTGAAAAATAGTGTCAACTTAACCAGAAGATTTTGTATATAAGTATTATAAGTTCTATAAGACGATAGAAAAACATGTAGATTAATTAGAATGGATTTTAAAATAATAAATCACGTGAGCTTATCATAAAGGAAAATTGATGCATATGAAATTATGTAAAATATGAAATTTTAATAAAATATTTGGCATTAGGCATCGAGAAATAATATTTAGAATCACTTATTTAATCACAGTTTTATTAAAATAATGCTATATTAAAAAAAGTTATATAATATCTGAAGGCGGGTTAGAATCGACGAAATATTTTACAATGTATTTTGTATTATGGATTGGTTGTGATTTTCAATTGTAAGTGGTATTTTCATTTGCACATATTTTTTAAGGATTTTGGCAGTTGATTCTCTTCTTTTGGAAGTTATCTTCTTTTCTCTTTTTCTTGGAAGTCATCTTCTCTTTCCATGTAAGTCATTCTTGTAAGTCAACTTTTTTATGCAATTTTCTTTTTGGGAAGTGTTTTCCTCGTTGATTTTCTCTTCTCATAAATTATTTTTCTCTTCAAATTCAATATATAATATCTAATATGATATCAGATAAAAAACAAATAAAAACACTTTTTATATTTTCTCTTTTCTTGTTGATTTTTTACAATGGTGAATCATACTTCATCCTTTGTTTCATCGTTTTTCGCCTGTCTCGTCGACTTTCTCCAGGTTTTCGCCGACTTTTTCCATGTTCTCGTGACTTTCTCCTGGTTCTTGTCGAATTTTTCCATGTTCTCGTGACTTTCTCCGTGTTCTTTTCTCTAGATTCTTGTCGAATTTCTCCAGATTCTCGTTGACTTTCTCCATGTTCTCTTGACTTTCTTCAAGTTCTTGACTTCTCCATATTATCGACTTCTCAAGGTTCTTGAATTCTTAAGGCTCTTGACTTCTCAAAGTTTTCGAATTTCTCAAGTTTTCTACAAGTTCTCATCAATTTTCTCTAGGTTCTCGACTTCTCAAGACTCTCGAATTTCTTAAAGTTCTCGAATTTTTCAAGATTTTCAAATTTCTCAAATTTTTCGAATTTTTCAAATTCTCAAATTTCTCAAGTTTTCAGTCTTCTAAAGTTCTCAAGATTCTCTTTCGATTGCTTTCCAAAATTGTTACTTTCAAGTTGGACCTTCATAAGTTACATCCCATCTTGAGAAGGGTGTTAGAGTAGAAATATCATATATCTCTCAATTTAAATCCTATTGATGGAAATATAATATATTTTATTCTTCTCTATTATTGTCGAATATTATATATTATGACAAATATCTTACATTTTACTTTTCTTTTAATATATCATATTGTACTTTATATATTAAATAAATTTTTAATAAATTAATATGAAAAAAAAGAAAATTTTTATTGAGTTGAGTAACTCTTCACACCTCATGTAAATATTTATATTTTTCTTTCTCATAACTTATTATAGTTATAAGGCATAACAACTTCAGAGGTTTTAAAAATGTATAAATATATCTTTATAATAATGTTAAATTTATTTGGAGAAAAAAAAGAGAAAAAATAGTAGTGTCAATTTAAAACGCTCTTCATTTTGATAATTTAGGAAATCAATATTGGTTTAGTTTCCAATCTTCAAATTAACTCTTTTTACAATTGTTATAATCGATGGAGAGATATTTTAAGAATTTATTGAGCTGTTTAAAATGAATCAAACACTAAGAAAATATCGTTTTTATTTTTGGCAACAATTCAAGATTGCGAAGATGGTCCCTCTATTTTCTTGACCATGAAAACAGACGACAATGAATAAATGAAGACGGAAAAGAAATGAAGATAAAAGCACAAAATGAATGACACTAAAAACCTTGAAAGATATTAATCATGACACAGACATACATGACTTTTTCTCAACGTCAAAGTGAAGTACAATTTTTTTATTAAGACAATTCTTTTGTTTCTATATTCAAATTTTTAAATTGAATAATAATAATAATAATAATAATCGTATAGTTATGAATTAAATAAAACCATTTAAAATAAGTGTTAATTCATAATTATCAGTTTTTTTTGGCAATAAAGGTATTTCAAAAGAATATTGTAGTAAATAATTTTGTTCTAACGTTATTTATTTATTGCATAAGTTAAAATCAAGTTCACAACATAAAATATCATTATTAATGTAATTGGCTGAATATATTTTAATGACATGTTATTACCACAGTATTACTCAAAGAGATTTAGTTTATTTTTCTGATTTCTTGACATGTTTTTTAAAACAGTAAAACGTCAAAAAAATTAATTCAAAATTCAAAATATATAATTATTAAATACTTTTACTTTTATAAAAATAAATAAATAAAGGAAGTAATTTAATGTTATTTTTAAAAACTATTAATCATTTATATTATTTTTACTTTGTTATAATAAATAAATTAATAAAATAAGTAATTTATTAATTTTTTTTAATATATTAAATCAATATATATATATATATATTAATATATTTTAATGACATGATAAATAATACCAATAACCTAATAAAAAAAAATCTAAATTTATAAATATTTTTGTTCTAATCCTATTTATTATTTATTGGGTGTATCTGAATAAGACTCTAGTTCAGCTGTCGATCTCATATGTTGGAGGGAGAAAAAAAAATATAAATTAAAATTAATTTTGATTTCTAAATAATATGAAATTTATTAGAACTTGCAAAGTTTCTGACCAAAACATTTTTCAATCAAAGCATGTAACAAATTCTAAAAGGTGATATTGTTAACAAAATACAGAATAATTCAAAGAGAAAAAAACAAATCAAATCAAACAATACCTACTGAGGTGAAATGAAGGACATTACATAAAAATACAAAAAGAGAAAGAAAGAAAACATAGTATGAGGTCAAAAATTCCAATATAAAAACGGCTCAAAAGAAAAGAGTGTTGAATGAAAAAGACAAAGATATTTTCATACTAGCATTTTTTCTAAAAACAGCTTATAATCCAATAGAGTTAGTATTAGTGAGAGACTGTAATTAATGGATTTTAATCAGTGTAATTACATCAAAATTTTCTCATTATTTTTTAATTTAGAGATTTAATACACCAATTTGAAATTGCTTTTATTCCATAAGTGAAACAATTTGAAATTTACTTCTACATGCAACATCTTAATTTATGCATAGATATAACTCCTTCATGTTCATATCCATATTCATGTCCAATTACTACACACTCTCGGTGCATGTGAAAAGAGGGAAAAAGAATCACTACACTAATTATGACCAACTTTCTGCTCATGGGTTGGGGCCAATATCTATACTCAAAATCACTTTATTCAATATACCTTCAAACACAATGCAAAAGTAGTAAACACCTAAATTCAAACACAACATAAAAATGAGTTAACTAATTAGAAAATATCATAAAAGAAAGTGATAGTCATAAATTAATTGATTAGACTAAGATAGAAAGATAGAAGGCTTTTTTGTATTTCGGGGTCCATTTGAACTATAATTTGTAAAAAGGGGTTCGTTGAATTTTTTTTTTTATAAAAAAGGGTCAAGTCGTCAGGGTGGAGGACGACACTACCGGTGAAGTCGTCTTCCACCTTACCGGTTTCTTTTTTCTTTTTTCGAGAAGCATAATCATGATATAAGAGACCGATTTCTATTCATTTGAAAAAGTGAAGTCGTCCTTGTACATGACGACTTCACTTTTCAATTTTTAACGTTTCAGTATTATAACTTACTCTACCATGAGGGGGATCCTCTCTGTAAGCCAACGAAGACCACCTTCAATCTCCTACGAACCCCTATAATTGTCACAACCTTCTGCTTCTATATTTCTTGCCATAAATGCACTTGGAATTATAGTCTTGTATTTCTTGCCATCATGGCATGAATGCACTTGGAATTATAGCCTTTTCTTTCAGAGGTCACAATTTGGCCTTGAAAATTCAGTTCACAGTGCATTAAACTTTTAAGCACCCAGCTGGTGTGCCAATGTGGAAAGGAGCCAAGGTTACTTATTTCTTCATTGCAATGTGCCTCTTCCCCATTGCTATTGGTGGCTTTTGGGCCTACGAAAACCAAATGCCCCCCGA
The DNA here is from genome assembly GCF_037176805.1 of Vigna unguiculata. Classification (NCBI taxonomy): domain Eukaryota; kingdom Viridiplantae; phylum Streptophyta; class Magnoliopsida; order Fabales; family Fabaceae; genus Vigna; species Vigna unguiculata. The sequence continues at coordinate 31,307,399 of NC_140799.1, read as the reverse complement.
GGGATTCTCCTTGCATTAACTTTCCTTCTTGTTGTGTTTAACTGCTTGAGCATTTTCCAGATATATTCAATGTTTGCTTTTGATAGTTTTAAAGCTGGTTACACGAGCAGGAAAAATTGTCCCGTTAAAAATTGAAAAGTGAAGTCGTCATGTACGATGACGACTTCACTTTTCAAGTGAATAGAAACCGGTCTCCCATAACACGGTTTTGCTTTAAAAAGAAAAAAGAAAGAAAATCGGTAGGGTGAGAGACGACTTCACCTGTAATGTTGTCGCTCACCCTACCAGTTTGACCCTATTTTACAAAAAAAAAATTGAACAGACCCATTTTTTACAAATTTCACTTTAAACGAATCTCGATATACAAAAAAGCCAAGATAGAAATAATAGCTACCTCTAAAACCAAAACTTAACAATAAATGCTTACAAAAGTAAAAAATTCATTTTCAATATTAAAATGATAAATATTTTACCATATATTCAATAGAAAATATCTAAATTTATAAAATAATTAAACTTTAATTAAGAAAATAAAAATACAATTATAGATATTCAAAATAAATTTCAACCTCCCAAATTAACTTACCATGGTTCAAGTCAAATTAAGTAATTTAGTTCACTTAACCTATATATATATATATATATATATATATAAATTGGAACAAATTAAAGGTAGAATTGACACGTAACTCATATATAACAACCTTTTATTAGTTTTTATCATTTTTTATAAGCTTTGAATTTTTAAACAATAAAATGTTAATTAATAATATTTAAATAATTTAAATATTTATTTGTTTGTTTGTTAAAATGATGTAAATTAACACTCTCATTTTTAATTATTACGGTAAAATAACGTAAATAATGAGTCGAGTAAATTTTTTATAATTGTATTACAACAAATATAATAATAATAATAATTGAAAAAACAAAATAAAAAATGAACTCATAATCTACAAATGTACCAATCTATGTATAAAATTAGAATACAAAATCTTTAATCCACTAAAAAATAAATCCGTGGAAAACGAGTCGCCTCATTCTACCACTCTTAAATAAATATAATTAACACATAATTATATTTGGCAAGTCACATCACACATATCATGATGTTAGAGCTTGGCTTGAAAGTGCAAAAACAAACCAAACAACAGAACAAGGAGGCCACGCCATGTTCTCTCACCTCCAAAAGCTTTCCTAGTTTGCCACCACCAGTGGGTCCTCATACAAAACGCACCACTTTCGTTTCGCACCATCACGTTCTCTCTCTCTGTATTTCGCGCTCAACGACCTCCTAGGGCTCCCTCCAGCTCTCACTCACACTATATACAGTAAGAGGAGTGCTCTGAGCTCTGCGGGCATTCTGTCTTCTTCGATTCATGGCGTCGAATTACGAGCTGGTGCGCACCGTTTTGGGCGTTTCGGTTTCGGATTCGCTACTGCTGGTTTTCACCACCTCCGCCGCCTTGCTGATTGGACTTCTGGTGTTCGTATGGAAGAAATCTTCGGATCGGAGCAAGGAACAGAAGTCGCTCGCGGTGCCGAGGTTGCCGCTGCGGGAAGAAGAGGAAGATGAAGTCGATGTTGCTTTGGGGAAGACCAGGGTTGTGGTTTTCTTCGGAACTCAAACCGGTACCGCTGAGGGATTTGCAAAGGTGTGTCTGTGTGTGTTCGTGTTTGTGTACTATGACTGCCACTTTCTTTTCTGATGTTAAGCTTTTGCTTTTCGATTTTGTTGGAAATGCGTTGCTGAGTTGACTCTGGATAAGTTTTATATACGTGCGCGTGCAGCACCTTTGTGTTTTGAGTTTATTCCTTGAAATGTGCTCAAGAGAATATTCGTTTGTTTGCATGTCAAGTTAAAGTGATTCCCCGGGTCCACTTGTGCTTAAGAAATGATTCTTCCCAACTCTTTTTTCCGGATCGGTAAGCAGATAGTTTTATGCCTTTAGTTGGAAAGAGGCATAGTGTATAGTTTTTGCTAGAGCTGCTAGTATTAAATGAGTGAGGGTCTTCTGATATGTTTGGATTGGTATAGATGTGTTTGATTAGTCTTGATGCTTGGAATATTGGTAGTTTGACTGGTAAGTCTTTGGAGGTAAATTAATTGATATTATGATTTGGATTTTGGAGAGTGATTAAAATAATGCGTCTTTACGAAACTAAGTGAGTTAGAGAAAAAAATAACGAAAGGCACGTACTTGACACTACCGGGTCTAAACATTGGTACACAGGAAAAGTTAGAGGAAAGATGAAGACAGTACCATTGTGGACTAGAATTACAAGGAGAATGTAAAATGCTCAGAGACAAGAATTAACTTTTAAAAAGTAGTGATTATACACCACAAGTAGAACTGGATACACTTCTGGAAGAAAAGATTTTGGAAGATTTGAAGAGGATAATTCAAAGTTTTCCTCAATTAGAAAATATTCTAGGTGGAGATCTAAACAAATGTTGATAGAGAAGTAAGGATATCTATAACAACTGAAGGTGGTTTTTGTTTATGAGAGCTAAATGAGAAAGGATAATCTATTCTCGATTTCTCAATGGCATATGGTTTAAATAATTATGAACACTTGTTTTAAGATGTGAGAGGAACATCTGAGCATTTATGAGAGTGAGCACTCAAGAATTTTCAAGAATTGCAAGGTAATGCCGCAAGAGCTTTAATACATATCAAAGTTTTGATCTTTAATGTTTGATTTAAGAGTTGTAAACAAAAAATAAAAAAGTTACAAACCTAGAATCAAGTAGTAACAAATTAAGCTTCATCAATCTTGGGTAGCGGCACAAAGTGGCTGAACTCAAAACCATTGTATGTAGCAGGATAATGGATAGTGAGATGACTGCTGTATGAAATTTTATGTACACGTTATATAATCAGCACACGTGCTCTAATAGAAAAAAATACACAAAATTAGTGACATTCATATGCTGTTATGGTAATAGAGAACATAAACCAGAGTTGAAATCATGAAAGACCTGTGTGAGATAGTGTTTAATGAAAGGATACAACAATATGTAAGAGAGAGAGAGAAATAGTGTTGAGAGAGTGATCTGAATAGAAACTAAAGCGCAGAACATTGGAGATGGTGCCTGCCTGAGGTCAGGGTAAGTTCAGAAACACCACGAATTTGCTGGAAAAGGTCAGAAATGTCCAGAGAGGGCACCAGATAATGGCCGATCATGTTTCAATTACACAATGGAGAACAAAAAGTTGGGGATGGTGATAGAGAATATAGAAAAAATAGTCAGATGTATACAAGCTAGGAAGAACCACCAAACTGGGGCTAGGGAACAAAGAAGTGACAAGAAAAGGTGTGAAGTGAAAAAGAGAAAAAATATCAGATTATTATGGAGGACAAGCTTGAGTTTGCCACCCAAAACCCATGAAATGACATGGATTTCAGCCAACAAAGGGTCTCTGGCGATGAATAAAAAGAAAAGGATCTTTGACATGTGAGAGTAATAGAGCTCGCAACAATGTGCAATATTTTGTAGTGAAAAGCACTGCAATGGCCAAGCACAGTGCATCTGAGGTTACAGGAGAAGACGGGAAAATACATTGTGCACTATTGACAATTGTAAGCTCAAGGGTGACATACATTTGATTTTAAGAATAACACTCTATTTCGACAATTTTCTCCCTAAACTCTTCTATAGGAAATAAAAAATAAGAAAAATAAATAAATTTGACTTCTTAAGCTAGTATTAGCTTATATGTAGTTTAAAAATAAAAATTAGAAAGCTATAAGAGAAAGATTTTACAAATAAGCTCATGCATAAGCTACTTTTAGCTTATGGAGAAGATAATTTTATTATTTGATTCCTATTTTTCTTTCCTAAAAGGAGGTTTTGGAGAAATTAGTCCATTCAGACCCTAAGTTACTGGAGGAATGTAATGCTAACATCATTTGGAGATGAGTGCCTAAAAACGTTAGGAAGGTGTGTAAAACAATCTTGGCGAGTTTATAGATTTTAAGATATACATAAAGAATTTTGGTGGTTGAAAGATAGTGTGGAAGAGGAGGTAAGAAACAAAAGGTAGTGTTTTAAGCCCTTTATGTATGGGTACTAAAAGTTAGGCAAGGCACGGGAAGGTTAAAATTGAGACAAGGAAAACCTGTGTGAAGTGTGTGTGTGTGTGTCAGTTTTATAGGGTTGAGTCAAACCTTAACTCAGTTTCTAAGATGACATTGAATTTATTCAGTCAATCGTGTCTTAGTTATATAACCACTATTTTTATGCGTTCTTTATATTGTAGGCTTTGGCAGAGGAAATCAAGGCTAGGTATGAAAAAGCAGTTGTTAAAGTTGTTGACCTGGTAAGTTGCCTGGGCTGAAAGCTCAACAATCCCTCTGTCATGGTTGTAGTGGGGAAAATGTGTCACTTCTCAAAATGTTTGTTTTGGGGACTTCTCGATAGTCTTTTGAACTAGTGACTTGTAGAATTAATCTATATGAACTTCAAATGGTAAAATCTAGCTTGATGTGGCTTAAGTATTTGATATATATAAATTGAACTAGGATGACTATGCAATGGATGATGATCAATATGAAGAGAAGCTGAAGAAAGAGTCACTTGCATTTTTCATGTTGGCAACGTAAGAATTATGCGCATAAAAATGGTTGAAAACTTGAAATTCATTTTGTTCTTTGAAATCCATATTGAATGTCATGCATTTGTTCCTGACATGGCAGATATGGAGATGGAGAACCAACTGACAATGCTGCAAGATTCTGCAAATGGTTTACTGAGGTTTGTATTATTACATCGCTCTTCTAAGATATTCCAAGGTTTAATGTCTTTTTCTCTCTAGCTTTACCTAAAAGTATTCTCAATTTTGGGGACATAATTTTAGGGTAAAGATGAGAGGGGTACCTGGCTTCAACAGCTCACATATGGTGTTTTTGGCTTAGGTAACCGGCAATATGAACATTTTAACAAGGTAAAATTCAGATGATTTTAATTTTGTTCATTTGTAAAAAGGGGTTCATCATTTGATCATGCTCTTTTGAAACAGATAGGTGAAATAGTTGATCAAGAACTTAGTGAACAAGGTTTGTTATCTCATCATCTCTATTTTCTTGTGACTTCAAATGTCAAATTGGTATATATCTCCTTATTGATTGCATATGTTTTATTCATCATTTTTAGTTGTGAAGATTTTTTTTTTCCTCCTCAAAATCCATTTATTTTCTTGTGTAACTTTATTTTGCTAGCTTAGCATGAGCTGGTGCGTGAGTATGTTATATCTAAAGTTTTTAGTATGCATACTGCCATACTAGAAATCTAACGGATGGAAAAACGGTTATTGATGCTTGGAGAAAAAAATTTCTGAAAATCTTACTATTGACTTGTATTTTTGTTGATAGAATTTAATTATACAAATACATTATGTCTTAACAATCTCGGAAAAACCTATAATGCTAAATTATTGATTTAGGATTGTTTCAAATTTATATTTGTGGGAATCGAAAACATAAATCTAAGTTTAAGGTTTATTCAAGATTAAATGGTGATCAAATATTTTTTGACTTTGCATAGATATCTTATATGCAGTCTTGTGCTTGTGACAGGTGCAAAGCGTCTTGTTCCACTAGGGCTTGGTGATGACGATCAATCCATTGAGGATGATTTTGTTGCTTGGTAAGTATATTCCTGTTATGCATAAAATTCACTTTTGTGATTGTGTATATACATACACATATATACATACAGATACACACACACACACACACACACACACACACATATATATATATATATATATATATATATATATATATATAAATTGTTTGAAATGTGGTATCTCGGTTAGCTATTGGCTCTTTTCTAAAATTGTCAAAACAGGTTACCCCAGCTTGACCTAACCCACCATGGGGTTGGTCACTTGGGGAGTCAATCCAACTCAATTCACTTATCAATGAACTTAGGAAAAGCGGGCCTAGCCCAACCTACCACAGGTTGGTGGATTAATCGGGCTAGCTCTCTTAACTTTTGAAAAAGAAATTGCAGCCTTTTTGCTTTTTTTTTTTTCATATACTTTTTTCTAATATGAAAAATGGAACTAAATTCCAAATTACTAGAATAACCATCACACACTTATCATATTTTTATGTATATAATGACTACAACATATGTTAATATATACAAAATAGTACCTGTAAATGGTAATTCTAAATATTAAATTAATGTGCATTCCAAACACAAGCACTAAATAATTCTAAATGGTGCATACTGTGCCTGGCGGTGTGTGCGAGGGGGAGGGGGGTTGGAGGTGTACAATGTTGTTAATGGTAGAGTGTGAGGTGAATTATCATATTATTATGTATATAATGACTACAACATATGTTAATATATACAAAATAATACCTGTAAATGGTAATTCTAAATATTAAATTAATGTGCATTCCAAACACAAGCACTAAATGATAATTCTAAATGATGCCTACTGTGCCTGGCGGTGTATGCGAGGGGGAGGGGGGTTGGTGGTTAACAGTGTTGTTGATGGTTGAGTGTGGGGTGAAAGGTCTACTCTTTTCCATTTAATATGTTTTGAATTTGTTTTTCCTTTCAGGAAGGAATCTCTGTGGCCTCAGTTGGATGAGTTGCTCCGAGATGAGGATGATGTAAATACTGTCTCCACTCCTTATAAGGCTGCTATTCCTGAATATCGGGTGCTTATTCACGATTCAACTGTCACATCATGCAATGATAATCACCTAAATGTGGCAAATGGGAATACTGTGTTTGATATTCACCATCCTTGCAGGTATCTGATGTTGTGCATGTTGATTTATGGCTGTTTGTTATTGTTTACTAAGCATTCTACGATAAAGCTTTTTTGTATCTTTTGTTGAAGGGTTAATGTTGCCGTTCAAAGAGAACTTCACAAACCTGATTCTGATCGATCTTGCATACATTTGGAGTTTGACATATCAGGGACTGGCATAATGTAAGTTGGACTATGTCAGCAAAGAGTGACCTCATTTTTTTGTAAGCAAGGCCCTCAGAAAACCATAGTATATTTTATCTTTTATGGTTTTTTATAATTTTTTGATATAAAATATTTTTAGATTTGTGCATTTATTTTAAAGAAAAATTTAGTTTTAGTTGGTTATGATGAAGTTGGAGGTATTTTAGTTTCTGCCAGGATTTAAAATGTTATTCTAGTATTAGTTTGCACGAGAATAGAGCCAAAGAAAAGGCTCAAAGAGACAACAAGGTAGACCATATTGGAACAAGATAGACTATGTGTGATAACCAGGATGCTTTGTATCTATCCTCCAATCTAGTTTTTCATGAAAAAACAAAATATAGAGGTCTTTTGCCATTTCATCTTACAAAAGATTCTTTTCAGATATGTTTTCTCCAAGATCAACTTGTCGACATCTTCATTCTTCACTAAATCTTTAAAATCTGGATTTAGCACTTAAGTCAACTTTATTAACTAACTTGTAAGGTGAAGATTGTCCAAGAATTCTCCATACAGGCCACATTAAGGTGGGTCAGGGGTACAAAAGGTTGTCTTTCTAATAAACCCCCTCATGCTGAAGGCTGGCATTAATGATGGCTCAACAATGGATCTAGGATTAGACTACTTTAAAATTTGTACAGTGTCTAACTCAACCTTGTAAAGATGTCTTGACAGGTGAGGATTATCCAAGCTTTTTATAAGGACACCACATTCACTACATCTCTACTCCGTCTGCGGCTGCATACACTCCCCTGCACCCAACACAATAAAGGTGCTCCAAAGAGGTTGCGATTAAGGCAGGCAAAGGATTATCACAATTAAGACAACTTTTTATCACATAACCAGCTGTATGAATATAATATATAGACTCAAATTAAGGGTGGGTGTTGAGTATTATATTCATCTAGTGTGATCCTTATTTAGGGTTATATTCCCTTGATTATATAGTTTACTTGAATAGCTTGATCCTAATTCGTAAACTTCAGTGATTTTTATTCAGACCCCTTGTATTTAAATATTTTGTACCAATAATTCATGATACATGAGAAAGTATTCTTCTCCAGTTTCAACTGTAAACAATTAAGTAATCAGGGGGATGGTTTTGTCTGATCTTTTTTCAGATATGAAACTGGTGACCATGTGGGTGTTTTTGCTGAAAATTGTGATGAAACTGTTGAAGAAGCTGGAAAGTTGTTGGGTCAGGATTTAGATTTGTTGTTTTCCCTTCACATTGATAATGAGGATGGTACTTTCTTAGGAGGATCTCTTCCACCTCCTTTCCCTGGCCCTTGCACACTGCGCTTTGCTTTAGCTCATTATGCAGATCTCTTGAACCCCCCACGCAAGGTTTTTATATAATATTCATCGACTGTTTTTCATTTCTTTATCTTTTATTATATAACAGTGTCCTTCAATAGAATTTTTTTTTTTAAAGAAAGGAAGAAACAGTTAGATGTGCTTCTCTTTCAGGCTGCTTTAGTGGCTCTGGCTGCACACACTTCGGAATCCAGTGAAGCAGATAGATTAAATTTCCTCTCATCTCCTCAGGGAAAGGTTGAAGAAACTGCTGAGTTATACTGTTTCTTTTCTCAAGTTGACACTTTTCTATCTTTTCCTCTATTAATAATAATTTGAAAATTTTGGTTTTCCAGGATGAGTACTCCAAATGGGTGGTTGGAAGTCAGAGAAGTCTTCTTGAGGTTATGGCTGAGTTCCCATCAGCAAAGCCACCCCTTGGTGTTTTTTTTGCTGCAGTAGCCCCTCACTTACAACCTCGTTATTATTCTATTTCATCCTCACCTAGGTGATTATCTTTACTATATAAAATATCTGGATAAAGTTTGAGAGAAGAGGCCACAAATAACTTTTTTTTTATTTTCTAGGTTTTCCCCTCAAAGGGTACATGTAACTTGTGCATTGGTATGCGGTCCAACTCCTACTGGAAGAATTCACAAAGGAGTATGTTCAACCTGGATGAAGGTATAAACTTTTGATGGATTCACCTTGTGTTATAGAATTCTTGTTTTGACATCTTGGAATATTTTCTTAATTGTTTGAATTTCCCCCCTCCTGAAAGTGTACAGTTCTCATTCAAGCTTGGTTATATCTAACCTGAAGCTCCCTCATAATATTATCAGAGTGCCATTCCCTTGGAGAAAAGTCTTGAGTGTAGTTGGGCTCCTATTTTTATCAGAACATCAAACTTCAAGTTACCGGCTGATCATTCCATTCCTATTATTATGGTTGGTCCTGGAACTGGCTTGGCACCTTTCAGGGGATTCTTACAGGTACATGAACATTTTACAGATAGTTTAGTTTTTAAATATCTATCGAAAGCAGGTACTGAACATTCCTTTATTATTGTCGTAGTTTTTATAGGGTATACTGATTTTCAACTGAAGAGGGGAGATTTTGGGGGAAATGGAGAATAGAGAGTGAAGGACAGAGAGGAATCAGATAGAAACTACCTAAACATGTAAATCAACCACGATAATTAGCTAAAATATAAAAAACACAATTCTTATTCTTAGAGAATTAGAAGCTCCAATTCAAGTCCTAGTTTATCGTAAAACTGTAGTTTACCTAAATGATTAAGTGCTCGTTTGGGAAAATAGATTGTTGTGTGAAGTACTTATTTTTCAAAATTTTTTCCAACAAATTGGCAAAGATAATGATTATTTCTTTAAAGTAAATTGGACCAAATACACAATAATTTCTAGATTCCCCAAGTGTTCCTGAATAACCTGATACTGTTGATTCCATCAACTTAATTTATGGTAAGATTCTGCCTTTTAATTCTTGCATTGTCTTTGACTTAATGCAGGAAAGATTGGATCTCAAAGAGAATGGTATTCAAATTGGACCTGCTTTACTCTTCTTTGGATGTAGGAATCGACAAATGGTAAAATAATTACTTGGTGGGCATTGAATCCCAATGGAGTTTTAGCATGATGTGGGGTTTTCCTGTTTATAGGATTTTATTTATGAGGATGAGCTAAACAAATTTGTGGAACAAGGTGTTCTGTCAGAGTTGATAGTCGCGTTCTCAAGAGAGGGACCTGAAAAGGAGTATGTTCAACACAAGATGATTGATAAAGTAAGTGTCATTAGCTGCCTACCTTGTAGGCAATGGGTGCCCTATGGATAAATTTTTCATTGCATTAATTTTCGGGGTGCAGGCAGCAATTTTGTGGAATTTGATTTCTCAAGGAGGATATCTTTACGTCTGTGGCGATGCTAAAGGTATGGCAAGAGATGTTCATCGGACCCTTCATACCATTGTCCAGCAGCAGGTGCTGATTGTCTCTTTTCATCCATTCTTTTCCCCAACACTTAGGCTTGGAAGCGTCTCATTTTTTTAGTCCCACTCATGTATATAGAGTGTCACTTTTAACTTGAGTGAATATATATATATATATATATATATATATATATATATATATATATATATATATATATATATATGCTTAGAACTATGTCTACAACATGTTTATGAATTTAATTTTAATTTCAGGAAAAAGTGGACTCTTCAAAAGCAGAGGCTATTGTGAAAAAACTCCAAATGGATGGACGTTATCTTAGAGATGTTTGGTAAATTTTCTGGTTCTTCATTTGTCTGATTGTGACATCCCTGGTATTTCGTTTGTTAAGTTCAAGATGGGTTGAAGGAATTTGATACTCTACTATGACGAAGTTTTCTGACACCAATGGCGGAGGCTGAAATTTCCTGTGAAAACAAATCGTTTTGGTGGACATTTGTATGGTTTCCTTATATTTTTGCCGTCTTAATATATTCTCTTATGATGATATTTGATCTAGGATTATTTTTAGGATGTTGATATCAGATGATTTAAAACACGTATACGTCTCGGTTATTTCCAATGGGCATGTATCTAAGTCGTAGGGATAGAGGTAAGGAATTAGAACTGAATGCATGAAATAGTTAAATATTCTTCTAGTTTGTATCTAGATATAATAATTTTGCTAATATTAAACAAGGAAGGTTTTATCAAGATTTCGTGACTTGTTTTGACGCTATTTAGTCCCAGTTTGTTTTTTGTTTGCAACATCTACAGATTGTGTGTTTTGTTTGGTGGTGTGAAAAACATGGCTATTAGAAGCTTATAGCAATGAATTAGCTATTGGTACCTTTTCTTAAGGTTACATTGAGTGGCGTAAATAAGGAGGTGAATATATAGATAGAAGATGAGGTGATGGAATGGAAATAGAAGTTGAGAAGCCATCTCTGAATCGGAAAACGAATTAGCGAGGGAGTTATATAATTTGTTTTGCTAGGTAGTGTTGAAGTAGAAGACAAGTGGGTTTGGAGAGACCCTCTGAAAATTGAATGATATGCTTGGAAAGCTTTGAACGGGAGAATAACAACCAATTTTATTCTCAGAAATATAATGCTGGATTCTGTACCCTTCGTATGAGAATCATTCCAACGAAAAACTTTGACTGTTGTGCATTGGATTAATTGATTAAAGCAATAATTTTAATAGGATTCATTATAGAAGCTATATCCCTGTATCCAGACTAGCTTCTGCAACCATCAATATAGAAGAGCTTCACACATCTAAATTTAGGATTTTTAGTATATTTTTAATAAAGCATAAAGTGAGAATTTTAAAATTTGGGAAGGTACAACAAAAGAATGTCCTTCCGCTGAAACACATCATACTTTTTCCAATTTATATTTTATATTTCACATGAAAAAATATATAAATATATAATGTCTAGTCAAATCAAAATCATCTTTTAAAATGTAAAAGGTTAAGTATATTGTTCCAGAATAATTTTTATTTTTAATCTTTACTAATAATTGAATTTAATTATCATAATTATAAGATATTAAAGATTTATTAAAGATTTGTTGATGTGATAAATAACTGTCATGTCATAGACAACTTTGATATAGACTCACACGGATCAATCTATGAATATAAGTGTCATTACATAACCGCATATGTTAATATATGAATACACATGACAACACTTGAATCCAAATAGACACACATGTAGTCATATTATCAGACACATAATCTTCGACTGCTTATGAAAATTAAATTTATTCATTAAATTTTAAAAGATAAAATTAATTCAAAATTTGGAAACAAAATAAAATGTAATTTTATATAAAAGTTAAAAATATATATTTAATCTTATTTTCTCATGAAAGATAGGAAACAACATTGTACTTTTCTATAAAAACTTCACCGTATTTTAATAGAAGTAGATTGATAATATTTATTTTAAATGATAAATTTTCAATTGAATTTATTAACGGTTATCGCAATTGCAATCAAATGTAAAAAAATATTTATAATTTATTAACTAAATGTGTTACTATAAAAAAACATAATTTCTTTAATTCTTATATCATATATAACCATTATTTTATATTTATTAATATATTTAAACAATATTTAACGAGAAGAGTTTCAGTAAGCAATCATAAATTCAGAAATCTATTAAATATTTAAAAAATAACAACTCCAATTTTTCTAATCCTTTAGGAGATTTTGTTTTAAAGTGATGAATAATGGTTTTACTTTGTAAAGAAAGAAATAGAAATACCAAAATAAAAATAATAACGATTATATTAAATACTATAAAATAAAAGTAATAATTTTTAATCTATTTTTGTAAACTTTAAAAAATAAAAGATAACAAATAAAATATAAATTTCAAGAAAAAAAATCATAAAATAAAAATATATTAAAAACTCTTAAAAATGTACTGCCAATCCACATCAAAGTTAAAATCATAGTTTATTATCAATCCATACTTTAATTGTATAATTGTCTCCGTGTCATTTCTTTTTTCTTTTCCAGTCATAACTAATATAATGAAAGATAGCGGACAACATTGTACTTTATTTATATAAAAACTTAATCATTCTTCTAATAAAAATGAATTGGATTAATGGTATTTATTTTAATGACTTTTTAATCAATAAATTTTCAATTGAATCTATTAACAATAATGTCACCACAATTGCAATCAAATGTAAAAAAAAAATGTATAACCAATATAAAAAATAACATGATTTATTTAATTCTTACATCATATATAATCATTTTCATATTTATTAATATATTCAAAACAATATTTAACAAAGGAGTTTCAATAAATAATCATAAATTCAGAAGTGTACCAAATGTTTTAAAAAACAACGACTTCAATTCGTCTAATTCCTCGAGAGATTTTTGTTAAATGTGATTAATAATGGTTTTACTGATTACATCTTCTAAGAAAAAAAATAGAAATACCAAAATACAAAATAATGAATAAATTAAATATTATAAAATAAAAATAATAACTTTTAATTTATTTTTTGTAATCATTAAATTAAAAGATAACAAATAAAATAAAAATTTCAATCAAAAAATCTCATAAAAAAAAAACTCACAAAAATGTACTCATACTCTACATCAATATTAAAATCTTATTTTATTATATATGAATACTTTAATTCTATAATGGTGTCCGTATCATTTTTATTTTCTGTTACAGTGAAAATAAATTCTAACAGTAAAATTCATAACAAAAAAATTAATATATATATATATATATATACTAGTGTAAACACAGGCGCTATCGCGCCTGTGTGTATTTTTTAAATATGAATGATATTATATTAGTAGATGATAATAGTATAATGTTATTAAGTTAATATATAAAATAAATGTATATTTATTAAAAATAAAATGAAATAAATAGAGAGAATAATTGTTGATGAATAAAAAAAAGATAAACAATTTTATAAAAAATAGATAAAAATAATTATTAATTTTAAAAAATTAATAAATAATAATATTATAAAGGGTATATTTGGTATTATGAAATGTGGACACAAAAGAGGGAATCCTCTTTATATATTGTTATATATATATATAAACATTTCATTATATAAGGGTGTTTTTGTAATCTGCAAGTTTCCCCATCCCAATCAAAGGATTTGTACTATCCAGTACATCCCTTCCCGTATATAAATGTTCCCAAGTTTATCCAAGGCGCACAAATTGCGTGGCACTAGAGAGAGAAACTGATTCGCCACTCAGAGTACAGAGAAAAATTCTTATTCTGCAACTTCCATTTACTCCATGGCTAGAGAGGTTAACAAGCAAGGCAGAGTTAAGGTTCCTTTCAGCGGAGAAGACACTGCTTCTCTGTTGCAACGGTCTCATTCCTTCGCTATGTTTTTATTTCTTTTTTAAATTATTTTCATCTCGTTTTGCTGTTTATTGTTGATCTGCGTGATACATCATGCAGATACGATGCACCAACGGTTTTGACGTTGCTTCAGGAATTGGCGAATTATCCGCATTCCAAGTTTAACTGGTATGATTTGGCGGCCAAAACGTCAACCGGAATTTCTAAAGCTAGAGAGTATCAAATGCTGTGGCGACATTTGGCGTATGGTCACTCCATGGAAAATTTGGACGACGATGCTCAACCTTTGGTTTGTACGCTTTTTAATTATGTGTGAATATGTTCTTGTTTAAACTTTGATTATTTGCATTATAATTTCTATTATCATGATCTATCTCTTTTTTTCGTATTTTTAAGTTACATTTCTCAGATTAAGCAGCAACGTGTTTTTTTTTTTTTTTTTTTTTTTTATTTCTACAAATTTTGACCGAGTTTTCCAAAGTCATTCATAATTCTGTCATTAATTGAGTGAGATGTCTGAGTTCATTGCGTGACTTGATGAGTTTCATCGAGAATGAATCTATTGTTACTATTAGTCTTGCTCTCAGAAAGACAGAATTTATGTTAATTGTATTTTTGGAATTTGTTAAGCCACAGTTTGATCAGCCAGAGACTTTAGCTTAATAATGTCTCAAGCATTTATTCCTTTATACTACTGTTTGATCATGGAGAAGATAGAGTTATTTAGGTTAATTATGATTTAGGTATTTAATCCTTTGGTAAGTGAGCAATGCAGGTAGACGACACATAGAAAATGCTTCAATAATTTATAGGGATTCAGTTTATGATTTATTATTAATTATTACTATATATTCAATCTTTTAACCTTCGTCTACCTTTTTTGTCTATCATGGAATCGGTCCCTTATTCTCTCTTCTTTTACTTTTTTTTATGCTCTTCTTATATCTTTTTTACGTCTCTTTTCTTTCGTACCTTTCTATCTACATTGCTTTGCCTACATATTCATGTCCTTCATGTCCATATGCTTGTACGCATTGTGTTTTACAATGCAAAAGAAAAGAGTCCTCTTTTTGTGAAGAGAAAGTGAGTGTTTACCTTCACTATTTTAGCCAGTAATCAAACACATTTTAAAAGAAAAAAAAAAGAAAAGCGAAATTGTTTCGGTTAAAGTAAAATAAAAAAGGTTAAATATATTTTATTTATTGTTAATATTTTTATTATAATAATATTATTTTATAATAATAAATTTAAATATTAATAAAATAGTTTGATTACGTTATAGTTATTTTATGACATAGTTGAATACATAATTATTATAATATATATACATAATCATTAATATTTATGACCTTTTACTCAAATCTTTTCCCTTTCCCTTAAATGCGAAAATAAGCTTACTTTCAATATTTATTAATAATTTTATTTCTTATTTTTTGTGTTTTTCTTTTCTTTCTTTACTTTTTGTATTTAACAAATCAAGCCTAAGAGTCCTTCTACCAGGACTTATAATTGTGAATGTCACCCCACCAAGCAAATTAATGCTATGATGTCACTTGCCTAAAAAAATTATGGGATATGTGGTAGCCTTTTATTCAAATTTTCCGTGCTCTTAATATCTTAGATCAAATCTAGATATACTATAAATTTCATAAATTCATAAGTTTCATAAATTCATAAATTTTCAGGCATTAATTCTTGCTGAAATTGCAATTAATGTTACTCCATACTATGATTTCTTTTTCAAGTATTCCATCCTAATAAAGTTTTAATGTTATTGCAATAAAGATAACAGTGTTTATTGTACTCAAGTAGTTATAGTTGTCATGAATGTTCACCGCATGCAGATTCATGAAAATTGCATCTCAGATCAGTTTAATACTCTCCGCCTGCGTTTACTGTTTTTTTTTTGTTTGCTCCATGCATTGAATTTGTATATCACTTTTATAGATTCATACATATTTGGGGGCTTTTTGTAGGATGATGACAGTGACTTGGAGAACGAACGAGAAGCATTACCCCGCTTAAACAGAGAAACTGCAACCGAAGCTGCAGCATTTGTTAAGGTGTGTTATAATAATCTACCAAATTACTAAATTTTATCCAGGTATGTTGTGCAGCTAATTGCATATTTGTTTCACCCAACACTTTCCAACTTTTAACTAAATATTTCAAATTTTGAAGATTGTGCACAATATTTTCTAAAAGATTATTATTTAACTTGAAAGAAGAATCTATCGTATGGGCTTCCTCCCATCTTTCCATTTTTTTTCTTTTCAATAAATTTCTTTCTCCATTTGAAGATGAACCAAATGGATTTTGGAGTCAACTTTTATTATTATTATTATTATTATTATTATTATTATTATTATTATTATTATTATTTTAACTTATAAAGAAGTCTAGCGTACCTAGCCTGAATTCGGATTTTTTAGTGTTATTCAATATTACTAGGCTGGTCTCATCCATTTCGAGCAACAGAAGATTTATATTTAAATCAATAATTCATAAATATTTTAAATTCCACATGGCTGCAGGAGCAAAATGAAAAAAAAAAATTAATAACATTTATAATGAACAATAGAAAGTCGTAAGTTTTATGAAATATTATTGGACCATGGGACATTATTTTTCTCAATATTATTGTAGTCAAAAGTTCCGTATTCTCAATTAGATAATCTAATTGTGTCATTAATAAAAAAGAACGGTTACTTTCGAGTTGTCATTGTCATAATTCTATTACCTAAATATTTTTCCAATTATATTAAAGCATATCAGTATCAGTTTCAGAAGAAGTGGTTCCATAATTTCAGAAAATTGTTAATAAACAGTTTTGAAGGTTGGTCACACAAATACTCAACATAGGCCAAAAACTTGAGAAAGCATTTTTGAACGGTAGTAATCAGAGTATGAGGTATATAGATAGATAGATAGGTTTTGTGAGCATCAATGTAAAGCTATGATGGGTCATGGGATTTTGGGTTTTGTTGGATTTAAGCTATAATGGATATTGGGATTTTGGTTTTGGTGTATCTAAAGCTATTATGCAGGGTTGTAAAGCTAGGATGGGTCCTTAGATTTTGGTTCTGTTGGAAGCAATTTTGCATTTTGTTGGATGAGACTGGACTGTTTTGATTGTGTGGCATTCAAATGAGTGTTGAGGCATTTATATTGAGTGAAGATAAACATAAATATACAGGAAGGAAGTAGAAGAAAAAAATTCAGAAAGTCATTCATATGTAGTTTAAGGAAAAAAGAAAAAAAGGATCTTCTTTAAAGAAGAGAAAGTAAGATAACAAATGTTTTATGACGGTTAATTCAGTTCACAACTGTATTAAATAATTTATAATTTATTCTTTAGGTAATTATTGCATCTTTTAAACTGGGTGAATCCAGTCCTTCGAGTTCAGTGATTGAAGCTCCGTTGACTATAAATGCTCTATCTACCACTGATAACAATGAAAGTTGGAGCAACACCGATATTATTTTTCCAGTAACAGTGAAGAGACAGACACTGCCAAATACATCATCAACCAGAGTTGTAGAAGCCAGTGGTTCAGTCCGTAGTAACACATTTATTAAAAAGAAAAGAGAACCATGGTCGGAGCAAGAAGACCTGCAATTACGAGATGCCGTTCAGAGATGGGGTGAAGGTAACTGGGCAACTATGATTAAGAAAGATGACTTCCCTATCAAGAGGAGCACCTCACAATTATCTAAGGTGTTTTATCGATTCTAAACTTCTATAACATTATCAACATTCGCTTATTTATTAATCAAGAAAGTAAATTTTATTTTAAGGGATAAAATCTAGTCATTATGTAATCTCATTATTAATAATTATTATAACTTTTCATGTTAGATATTGTCAATGATAATTTAAATACTTGCAGAGGTGGAGCACATTGCGAAAGAGAGAAGGCGACATCAATTGATATCACAACCTACCCCCTGAACTCACAACTGATCACTCAATTTTATTTGTCCTCTTGATGAACAATTCATTACGAATTATCAATGTGATTTTGATTGTTTTTAGTTCTGAAAAATTGCACACCATCTCTAAATTCAATATTTGTCTATAGTCATTTTCATGAACACAATACTTCATAGACTGAATCAACAAGTTATTTGTCTAATATTTCAATAAGAATTAGTTGGATAAAAACAATGTTGCTATGAACTTCACAAAGTGAAACCATAGTATTAATAATATAACATTGAGATGCAATATATCAAAAAGACACTTGTAAAAAAACTGTTTTTCAGACTGCCATGCCTGTTAATGGTTAAATAAAAAACACATAAGTATTCATAATTATTTGGCAAGGGGAAACTTCTGCCATAAACAACTACAAAGATAAAGAATTTTATATTTAAAAATGCATGTCATATCATATTATGAAACTACACATGCAGAAGGCTACACCCTGAAATAAAGATAAAATTCCAATTGCTTTTATACAGATGAACCCACGCACTTTAAGAAAGGATTGTAAGTCAATCTTGCAATTAGAAGCAAAACCAATTCTGAAATTAAAAAAGCACGAGGACTCAGCTTTTATATATTATCACAATCACAGTGTTACATAATTTAGAGTTGAATCCAAGTACTGGTGGAAAGTTGTTCTAAATTGGAGCTTGTGCTTCATTGAAACTGTGTTGTCTTTGCAATGATGGGTTGACACATGCAAACAGTGAAGGATGATTCTTTTGCTTCTTTAACTTGACTCCAAACAAGAAAGACCTCAAGGGTATTCGAGCACGACTACTGGATTTTTTGATCTGGGCGGCACTCTTATTACTAACACCAATAGCTTCATCTAGCTCATCAAGTGTCTTCTCAACATCAACTTTCATTCCCTTCACAAGGCTAAGACCTGCTTGCAGTTCACTTGCAACCTTGTTGTTCTCTTGCTTCATGTTCAGAATCTCACCTTGAAACTTTGCAGCTTGGTACTTGCTAATGAGCTCAGCCTGGTCGGCTCCGGATCGGGCGTTCGCCGCTCGTGATATCTCATCTTGGATGTTGCTCAAAGATGAGTACCTTCCTTGCAGTTCATCCTGAAGCACTGCATTGTGTTCCACCCACAGTGATAACTCAGTTCTTATTTCTCTAAGGTGTCTGAATATTGGCCTCAGTTCAGATTGCATATGTTGTTGTTTATTATTTGTATGCCCTTCTAACTTGTCGTTTCTTTCCTTTATCATTTTCAGCTCAGCTTTCAAGTCCTGAACAGAGTTTTGGAATTTCTGAATCTGATGAACTGAAGTGCTAAACCTCAACCAGAACTCCAAGTTCTCTTCCATCAAGTCGTCGATGGCTGAACGGAATTTCTGTTCCATGTTCGAAAGGTCATGGCGCTTATCCTGATTTTCCATGAGCCTGCCAAGTGTCATTTTCAGAGATAATATACTTCTCGTGCTTTCAGTTTCACCGTGATGTTCTGAGTAAGGGGTGACTGCATTTGCATCTGCATTTAAATTTAAATGTAAAACTTCTGAGTCTGACCCATACGCTCTTTGACTTGCTCTTCGAAGATTTGCTTCATTGGGTGTATATTTGTATTCCGTGGTGTTGGTGTTGGGACTTTCATCAGGATTTGCATCTGGCCAGTTTAGCTTCTGACGTAAAAACTGTATCTCTTTGTCCTTTGCCACAAGAGCATTCTTCATCTCTCTTAACTGCAGGCAAAATTCTACATCTGTAAAAGTTGATATCTAATATAACCTTATTCGGAAGTAAACAAATAATCTCTTACCTGAAGTGTCAACTCAAAAATGCTGTCCCGGCTTCTCTTTTCCACATCATTGAGCTTAGCCCTGACCTCCTTATAGTTCATTAAAACTGATGTGTACTCCTCCAGCAGAATCTTTTCTCTGTCATCTAATCCACTCATAAACATCTGCCTCCAGTTAGGTTGATCTCCCTCACTAGTGTCCAAATCCTGTGATTCATTGTCAACAGTGCTCACTGTATCAGATGAATTATCATTTTCATGGAATGGCAGCTTCTGAATCCTTTCATTAAGAAAACTACTCCCAATCGAAACAGACTTCTTATGAATATTTGCACGACGGTTTTCCCTTATTTTCTTGACATCTAAGTTATTAACTAACATGTTAGCACCATGTTTTTCAGACTTTTTCAATGGTATACCATCAGAAGCAGTTCTCTTCTTCCCGTAAAGTACCAAGTTCTCCTCCTCCTCATCTGGTTTCATGTAAGTCAATTTTCCAGAAAGGTGCTCAAGGTTACAGGTAGCTTCAGTAAAGTGCGTTTGGAGGGTGTTGTCTTGACTTCTGACACTTCGGTTGAGCATTTTAAGTCTCCACAACTCTCGCTCTAATTCCTTTAGCTTCTTCTTGGTAACTTCTGAGTCTTCTCTGAGCATTTCCTTGTCTTCTTCCAACTTTCTTATGTTTGTCTGAAGTCCATCTGTGTCTGATCTCAGTCTCTTCACCAAGCCAGTCTGAGATGAAACCGCTGTTTCCAAGGTACAAACCTTATTTACAAGCTCATCAATGCACTCAGCCATTTCAGTCACAGTGAAGGAATTCCTTGAATCTTCCTCCAACTTTCGTTTAATCTTCTCTCTCAATAGCCCCACATCATGCGCCTCCTGCTCCAACCGATCCATCTCTTCATCTATGCTTTTTTGATCTGTTTCTATACTCTTACACTTGTCCCCATCATCATGCTCTAGCTGACTCGTCATATATTTAGAAATGAATTGGTCTCTTAGGGTCTCAAACATCTCGTGAGCCTTCTTAACCCTTTCATACTCCTCTTTAGCTTCTTTGGATGCTTGAACCTGTATCTCTTTCAACTTGTCCAGAGTCTCTTGGCATGATTTTAGAGCTGTGGCTGCCATCAAAGTTCTTGCATCATTGTCTTCTATCACTGTCCCAACACCAAACTCATCTTGCAAGCTGCAAACCCTTTTCTGTGTTGCTGCGATCTCGTCTTCAATTGACCAGTACTTTTGATAGGCGCGTTCATACAAACTCCTCACGAACTCTTTCTCAGTTTGCTGCGACAATATTTCTTTCTGAAGATTGTCAATTTCTACCAAAGCTTCCTCCTTGGTCAGGCCTGAACATGAAATTGTTGGAAGGTATTTTACAGAGCTAGGAGTCTTCTTAAGTGTGGCCTTTCTGGAGATCAACATGGTCTGACTTTTAAAATCCTTCTTTGGGGTTTTTGGAACCTTAGGAATGGATGGTTTATCATGTGTTTGATTGTTGGGGTCTGATGATAATGAATTAGTTCCTGTGTCACTTTCTTCTTCCTCATCTTCTTCAATAGGACATGGGACTTGGTCTGGGAAAACACTGGCTATAGTGCGGTTCGCACTTTGAAGTTCCTTTGATAAATGATCATATCTGTCTGCTAAGGCTTTATATGCTCGAAAGGTTTCTTCCACAAAATTTGCCAACTCTGGTCTCTTCTTGTAATACATTTCAGCCCTCTTAGCAAATGAGTCCCCTTCATCTCGCAGCACAACGAGGGCTTCATTCACCTTTTCTTCCATATCTGTCATTATTTTTTTCCCTCATCATTCACTCAATTTTATTCCAAAACTTAAAGCATAGCAATAATGAATATGAGAATGAGAACTTCTGTTCTTATCTATTATGCACCCATGAAACTGATAGAACTAACTATGCCATTATCCTATTTCATTCTTAATGTCATTAATTAATTCATTTCCCTGTGTTCCTATCATTTTGCATCCCTTTCTCTAAAACCATGTCTTGTTAAGTGTATGCATATTTAGTCCTGAGAAAATGGTGCATTGAAAAAAATGCAGCTACTATCATTGAAACGAAAAGCTTCATTTTTTATGCATTCAAATTACCGGCTGATCATTCCATTCCTATTATTATTGTTGGTCCTGGAACTGGCTTGGCACCTTTCAGGGGATTCTTACAGGTACATGAACATTTTACAGATAGTTTAGTTTTTAAATATCTATCGAAAGCAGGTACTGAACATTCCTTTATTATTGTTGTAGTTTTTATAGGGTATACTGATTTTTAACTGAAGAGGGGAGATTTTGGGGGAAATGTAGAATAGAGAGTTGAAGGACAGAGAGGAATCAGATAGAAACTACCTAAATATGTAAATCAACCACGATAATGAGCAAAAATATAAAATACACGATTCTTATTCTTAGAGAATTAGAAGCTCCAATTCAAGTCCTAGTTTATCGTAAAACTGTAGTTTACCTAAATGATTAAGTGGTTGTTTGGGAAAATAGATTGTTGTGAGAAGTACTTATTTTTCAAAAATTCTTCCAAGAAATTGGCAAAGATAATGATTATTTCTTTAAAGTAAATTGGACCAAATACACAATAATTTTGTGGAATTTGATTTCTCAAGGAGGATATCTTTACGTCTGTGGCGATGCTAAAGGTATGGCAAGAGATGTTCATCGGACCCTTCATACCATTGTCCAGCAGCAGGTGCTGATTGTCTCTTTTCATCCATTCTTTTCCCCAACACTTAGGCTTGGAAGCGTCTCATTTTTTTAGTCCCACTCATGTATATAGAGTGTCACTTTTAACTTGACGTGAAATCAAAATCATCTTTTAAAATGTAAAAGGTTAAATATATTGTTCCAGAATAATTTTTATTTTTAATCTTTATTAATAATTGAATTTACTCATCGTAATTATAAGATATTAAAGATTTATTAAAGATTTGTTGATGTGATAAATAACTATCATCGACAACTTTGATATAGACACACACGGATCGATCTATGAATATAAGTGTCATTACATACCAGCATATGTTAATATATGAATACACATGACAACACTTAAATCCAGATAGACACACATGTAGTCATATTATCAGACACATAATTTTCGATTGCTTATGAAAATTAAATTTATTCATTAAATTTTAAAAGATAAAATTATTTCAAAATTTCAAAATTTTATATGAAAGTTAAAAATATATTTAATCTTATTTTCTCATGAAAGATAGAAAACAACATTGTACTTTTCTATAAAAACTTCACCATATTTTAATAGAAGTAGATTGATAACTATTTATTTTAAATGATAAATTTTCAATTGAATTTATTAACGGTCATCGCAATTGCAATCAAATGTAAACAAATATTTATAATTTATTAACTAAATGTGTTACTATAAAAAAACATAATTTCTTTAATTCTTATATCATATATAACTATTATTTTATATTTATTAATATATTTAAACAATATTTAACGAGAAGAGTTTCAGTAAACAATCATAAATTCAGAAATTTATTAAATATTTAAAAAGTAACAACTCCAATTTTTCTAATCCTTTAGGAGATTTTTTTTAAGTGATGAATAATGGTTTTACTTCGTAAAGAAAGAAATAAAAATACCAAAATAAAAAAATAATAAATATATTAAATACTATAAAATAAAACTAATAATTTTTAATCTATTTTTGTAATCTTTAAAAAATAAAAGATAACAAATAAAATATAAATTTCAAGCATAAAATAAAAATATATTAAAAACTCTTAAAAATGTATTGCCAATCCACAGCAATGTTAAAATCATATTTTATTATCAATCCATAATTTAATCGTATAATTATCTCCGTATCATTTTTTTTCTTTTCCAATCATAACTAATATAATGAAAGATAGCGAATTGTACCTTTTTTATATACAAAACTTAATCATTCTTCTAATAAAAATGGATTGGATTGATGGTATTTATTTTAATGACTTTTTAATCAATAAATTTTCAATTGAATCTATTACCAATAATATCACCATAATTGATATCAAATGTAAAAAAAAATATGTATAACCAATATAAAAAAATGACATGATTTGTTTAATTCTCACATCATATATAATCATTTTCATATTTATTAATATATTCAAAACAATATTTAACGAAAAGAGTTTCGATAAATAATCATAAATTCAAAAGTGTACTAAATGTTTTAAAAAACAACAACTTCAATTCGTCTAAATCTTTGAGAGATTTTTGTTAAATGTGATTAATAATGGTTTTACTAATTACATCTTTTAAGGAAATAAATAGAAATACCAAAATACAAAATAATAAATAAATTAAATATTATAAAAAAATAATAACTTTTAATTTATTTTTTGTAATCATTAAATTAAAAGATAACAGATAAAATATAAATTTCAAGCAAAAAATCCCATAAAAAAAAAATTCATAAAATTGTACTCACACTCCACATCAATCTTAAAATCTTATTTTATTATGGATCAATGCTTTAATTACAACCACAACCACAACAACAACAACAACAAACACAATTACAACAACAACAACAAACACAACTACAATAACAACAATAACAATAACAATAACAACAACAAAGACTAATATAGTGAAAATAAATATTAACGGTAAAATTTATAGAAAAGAAAAAAAAACTAATATATATACATGTCATTTTGCATCCCTTTCTCTAAAATCTTGTTAAGTGTATGCATATTTAGCCTTGAGAAAATGGTGCATTGAAAAAAATGCAGCTACTATCATTGAAACGAAAAGCTTCATTTTTTATGCATGTGAATTGAAAGACATCTTAATCAACAATTCTCCACAAAGTTTAGGAAATCAAGAGAAAATGAGAATGTGGGTAATTCTAAAATCGCCTAAGATTGATGATTTGCTACATTCTGGTTCTTAATATCCAATATATGATTTGATGTTACTAGAGAATTTTAAAAATAAAATAATAGTCGGATTGATTATTGAGGTTTCATACTGAGAAACGTACCTTGGAGGCTTTGATCCAGCCATTTTGACTGCTTTGTCCTGATGTGGCTGGCCCACCACCATGAATATGCATTGCTTGCTGCCCTTTGCAACATGTTTGTCGTAGGTAGCAATCATGCACTTTCAACCCATTGAAGTAAAATGTTGATGACGAAGATGTGACACAAGAAAATAAGGTCCCACAACAGAATTTATGATCTGAGTACAGGTTTGATGTTCTTTAGGGTAGTGATTAATGAAATCATGGGGAAAAGAAAAGCATAGGTTGGCGAAAATGTCCTCATATGAGGATAAACATGGAGAGGAGTATACTTCGCCCCATACATACGTGTAAGGTGTTGCTCCTTTGAAGAGCACAAACATTGGAGAGCTTAACTTTTGGTTGGTTCCCAACCTAAAAAAAGGAATTTAACAAACTTTGTACAATGCCAAAAAAATGAATTTAACAAGAACATGAATATGAACACTTTCAGTCTCATTTTTCTTTCTTTTGTTATTTTGGGAAAGCAGTTTTCAACTATTCAGTAACAACCAGCTAATTAGTTCCAACTTTCAAAAAAATTGGAAGAAATTATCTATTACAACAATGCTATAAGTTACAAATTGTTTTTCATGCATTAGGTAAGAAGGGAGATATCTTTTTCTACTAACCTAATTTATAATAAAAATTATTAATGGTAGCATTATTTTTATTGAACAGGATTGATAAAAATAGTCTAAACAAATTCTTGAGAATATGCAACACTTTTTTTTACTAGTAAGCACACTAATTACATATAAGGTGAATTTAATTAAGATGCATTCATCTAGCTATTTATCCAATATTCGATTGAATTGACGCAAAGATGTATTTAGTGTTAGAAATGGAATATAATTATAAATAGGTATATGCCTAATTGGACTCTACACGTTACTCGTGTGTTTTCTCAAAAGTTGCAAAAGAAAATTTTATTCTTTTGGTATGAAATGTATAGATGGGGATAACTTGATTTTGTTAGATGAGGTATCATTGGCTAAAATTTTAGTTCTTTAGAAATTGTTGTATGATTGTTTATCTATTGATTTTGAGGTTAAAAAAAATGAGTGGTTTTATGCTCTATATGTTCTTCGTGTGGTTAATAATCTTGAATTTTTCTCTCATTTGTTTTTCCAATGTTCTATTACTAAACGATTGTGAAAAAGATTGAAAGAAGTTTTTAAGAATTTGCAATTTTATTCTTTGGATTTGGTTGTTCAGTTTATGAAGTCTCCTTGTTGTGCTTTGCTTAAAGTGATTAAAATAACAATTATTACTGCAATTATTTGAATGATCTAGAGGATGAGAAATCACAATAGATTTCAGAATCCAATTGCGAGATTTTTCAAATTAAGGAGTTAGTGCTTATGGCTGGGAATAAATCTAAGAAGCACATGAGTAATACTGCTTCTGATTTTTTGGTATTGAAAATTTTCAATATTCAAACTAGGGAGGGTAGGGTGGTTTCATTTGTGGATGTAATATGACAAGTTTCATATGCTAATTGACTTAAAATGAATATTGATGGTGCAAATAGGAGTTGTCCCGGTTTGGCTTCATGTGTTAGTATTTTTAAAGGAAGTCAGGTGAATATGTGGGTAGTTTTTCAATTTTTTTAAGGGTACATACTTCTATTTATGCTGAGTTTATCAAGACCATTTATCCTTTGTAGCATGCTTAAACACATAGATTTTGATTGGAAAGTGATTATTCTTTAGTCTATCATGGTTTTTAGATTAAAAGTTCTTTGGAGTCTTATAGGAAGATGGTGTCCGTGCTTAAATGTTTGTACACATATATAGTTCAAAGTTTGTCATGTTTTTTGTGTGATATGTTAGTTAATTTAGCTTTCATTAATATAGAATAATAGAAGTGATTTAATGTTTTATACTTCCATATATTTATTTAGATATTTTTCATAATACATTTAGTTTGTCTATGTTTCGTGAAGTATAAATTTTATCTTGGGTTTGGTGTGATCTCCTATGCTTTCTATTCTTTTGTTTTATTTTTTTTTCTAATAAATTTTCATGTAATAAATGATTGATGAACTTTGAGATGTCAATATAGCTAGAATGTCAAAGTAATAATGTCTTATATGACATTATTTGAATATATATATATATATATATATATATATATATATATTGAAATAGTGTAATATGTTTTGAGAACGTTATATTACTGATAAAACTGTTACTAACTATAGATGACTAAAATTAGGGAATGTGAGTTAATAAAAATTTTATGAACTATACTTTTTTAAATTTAAAATATATTATACTAAAGAAAAAATAATTGATGGATTGTGATTTTCATAAAAATGTTATACAATAAGAATAATAGTTTATCTTATTTATAATTAATTTAAATGGAAATATAATTAAAAAATTCATTTTATATCTTAAATTAATTTATTATAATCATTGATAGAAAATTATTTTTACCAGTTTTAATCATTGATGATATCATTAAATAAAGGTTTAATTAGTCATCTGATCTCTGTTTTTAGCTTAAAAATATCGGCTTGGTCCTCCAATTGTTTAGTCTCAATTTAGTCCTAATTCATAAAAAATAATGCAATTTGGTCTTGATTTGTGAAAATTTGATGCAATTTGGTCATTTTCATTAAATTGTTTGGAACAGGTTAATGATTTTTTATCAACATTGTCATTAGGAATATGTTAATTATGTCAACATAAGAAACTACCCCTATTAACAACTTCTATTTTGATGAAAAGTCATCAATCTATTTTAATAAATTTAACACAGAAATGACCAAATTGTATTAATTTTTCACAAATCAGAATCAAATTGCATCAATTTTCACAAATCGAGATAAAATCGAGGTTCACAAAAATAGGAGGACCAACTAAACGTTTTTAGATGTAAATAGGAAACAAATAACTAATTAAACCTTGAATAAACAATATTATGTTATACTATTAAGTAGAACAATTAAATAATTGGATACATTTTTGTATCAATATGTTTTTTACAAAAACAAATTGTAGAAATGAAAAGAGGTCAACTTAACAAATTATATAACCTTAGTAATATTCTATTAATAATAATAATAATAATAAATTTTAATGAGTAAATATGAATGGATTAAATGAGCTGAATTAATTATTTAATGTGTATAGTATAATTTACAAATCAATGTTGTTGTTAGGTTTAAGGTTGTCATTAGTGTTAAATGATGTCTTATGCTTGTTATAAATGTTTGATGAGATAGAAGAAGTTTTTGGTAATTATGGGATGTTGTATAACATTTTCTAATATATATATATATATATATATATATATATATATATATATATATATATATATATATATATATATATATATATATATATATATATATATATTCTTTAATCGGGAGATTTTCACTTAAACTTTGGTCATTTCTTTTATGCTATATTTGGATTTGAGGATGGATTTGAGAGAGTGAATTTAAGTAGATTTGAGAAAAAAAGAAGATGAAAGTGTAGTTGTTTAGGTTAAGGGGAAGATGGTGAGAAATGAAGGAATTAAAAAAAAAGTTGATGAAAATTAGTGAATGATGTGATAGATTTAATAAATTAAAAATTATTATGAATCTTTTGGAATGGTGATCGATGTACATGGGACTTACCATGGAGGAGAGAGTGGTTTGAATGGGAGAGGAATATGTTGACTCTTTTCATGTGTGAGATCAAAGGGAGAACTTTGAATAGAGATAAAGAGGATGAAGGGATATGGAATGATGGGGAAACAGATGATTATACAGTAAAATCTGCATATAAGATGTTAAATAGTGGAATTAAAGATGAGGAAGCATTTTTATACGACCTCTTTTGGAAAACAAAAGCCTTACCAACAACCCCACACTTCTCTTAGTGCATCATTATTAATGAGATTGTCACACGAGACAACTTACAACACATGGGTGTAGAGCTGGATAATAGAATGTGTGTCATGTGTCAATCTTGCGATGAAACAGTTTCAAATCCATTCTTTACCTGTAAGATAACTACACACATATGGAATTTGTGCGATTTTGGGCAGGGTCATCTTCTGTGTATCATAATAGTGCAAAGATACATTTTTGTCATTTGAACATCTTTGTTTAAATAAGAAGTATAATACAACGTGGAAATGTATGAGGATGATAATAGTTTGTAGCATTTGGGTTCATAGGAACAACATAATTTTCATAAATGTAATAGCAGATGCTGAGGAAATTTTTTCAGTTACACAAATTAGAGCTTGGGTATGGATTTCTAATAAATATTCATCAACTAGTTTCTCATATTCTGATTGGTTCATGTGCCCAACCACATGTCTAAAATCATTACGCATTTAATCACATAAAAAGAAATTATTTTAGCCTTGTTGATTATCTTCTTCGATTTCTCCTTCATTGTATGATACATGTTTGTGTTGCTTTTATCTGTGTGAGTGGTGGTTGTTGTCCTTCTCTTTCTAGGTAGATTCATTATCTGGGTCTTTAACTCTCCATGGCACCATTTTGCGGACTTGACAGACCCAAGTTTCAAAAACCATGAGCCAAAATGATGCCCATGGAATAACTCATCTTTTAATTGCTTCTTTAAATGTTTGGCTTTTGAAAATCATGAAGATATTAAACAACAAAAGCAATAAAGTGAGAGCGACATTAATAATAGAGAATCCAACAAGTCCTGGGAAGTTAGTTTCAATGGGAATCATAAGGATACAAGACAATCTAAAAGAAAGTTTATATTATTGTAACTTTAGATGTGAGAAACACTTTTGACATTTGTTGGACTATATGTTTTTTTGGTTGGTATTGTAATTGTTAGAAATTTTGTGAGTATGATTTTTGCAAGAAGTTTTTGTCTTCTGTCCTGGGGTTGTTGAGGGAACTACCCATTGTTATAAATATATATTTATAAGTGTATTGCAAAAAATATTAACATTGCGGTTGTTGCAATGTTCGCAAGCTTTCCTCCTTTTTCGGTTTGGTGCATGCCGTTGCAACAAACTTTCCTCCACAAGTTGATCCCACTTCCACAAATCATGGAATATTTGCTTTCATCACCAGGCTTTAGATACAGAGCATGGGATTTTTTTAAACCCATTCATCATCTATAAATAGGTGCTTAAATCCTCTTCCAAAACACACATTTTCTCATCTCTCTTTTTCTTGTCTTCTTTCTTTTCTCCCTTCTCTTATATCTTGGTTATACATACTCTATTTATGAGTTATCTTGCTAGTTTCTGAGACCTTCGGAAATTCCGAGAAGTTCCTGTTGTATCTTAGGGGACTTGTGTAATACACCGCAGATAAGTCCTTAAGGTAGGGAATCTACACGCCTCGAGAAGTTCGAGTCATGATTTTATCAGTTAATACAACAATCTTAAGGACTTATGACTGACAACAACAACACATCCTCTACAGAGAATCCAAATATTGTTTCCGAAACTCAGACGGTCTTTGTGAAACCCTTTCCGGATGTGTCAAAAATCGAGGTATTCTTTGGATAGAGCTTCCGACACTGGCAAGAATGTGTTTCTACCCTTTTAGACATATATGGAGTTGTTACTGCTCTCACATCTTCAAAACTCAACTCCAATATCCTTTCAAAACAAGTTAAAGACTAGATTCGTGCAAACAAGGCATGTCAACACACTTTACTTAGTGGATTTTCTAATGACCTGTTCGATGTGTATTGTTCATACAAGGAAGCAAAAAAAATTGAGATTCTTTGATCCTTAAATATATTGCTGAAGATATAGTCAGACAAAGATTCATCATAGGAAACTACTACTGCTGGGAGATGATTAAAGATAAGGACATTAAGATTCAAATCAATGAATATAACAAGCTGCTTGAAGATATCAAAGCAGAGAACATAATCCTTCCTTATCAGTTCGTTTCAGAACTCTTGATCGAGAAACTACCATTATCTTGACTAACTATAAACAACAGCTGAAACACAGGCACAAGAAGATGTCGTTTCAAGAGCTCATTACACACATTGTAGTCGAAGATACCAACAGGCATGAATGTGCTACTGCAAGGGTCAAAGCATTATCTACAAAAAATAACATTGTAGAAGAAAAACCTGCTCCAAAAAGGTACGAGAATAAACCTGGTCACAATAAGAAAAATAATTTCTGAAATTCCTGTCCCAAAGGATCTAACCCCATCTTTAAGAAAAAGGGAAATTGCATCGTAGGTGGGAAGCCTGGCCATCATGCACCTCAGTGTAGGCATAGAGCAAGAAACAACAATTCTCCTAGGGCAAATATAGCCCAAGGGGAAGATACTATAGTTGTGGTCATTTCACAAAAAAATTTGATGACCAATGTGAGTAAGTGGGTGGTAAACTCTGGTGCTACCAGGCACATATGTGCAAACATAAGTGTTTTTACCTCTTATACCAGTGTAGGGGATGAAGAATAACACGTCTATCTTGATGACTCCAGGATAACTCATGTCCTAAGGAAAGGAAAGTTTCTTTTGAAACTAATATCTAGGAAAAATCTAGCCTTGAGTGATGTGCTGCATGTGCCCTCTATTAGAGTTAATATGATATCTGTAGCACTACTTGAAAAAGTTGGGGTTAAAGTGTCATTCAAATTTGACAAGATTGTAATGACAAAAAATAATGTTTTCGCAGGGAAGGGATATTCTGATCAAGGTCTCTTTGTACTCAATATTTCAGAAATTATTAATAAATCTTCTTTTGCTTATATCGTTGACTCATATGATATGTGGCATGCTAGATTAGGACATGTGAATTCTTCATATGTTATGAAATTGCAACGACTAGGATTAATTAATATGCATGATAAACAAAGTGGTAAGTGTGATATATGTGTAGAATCTAAAATAACAAAGAAAACTTGATATCCTGTAGAACGTCAATCTGAATTGTTAAGGTTGATTCATTCTGATCTAGTTGACTTAAAATAGACTATGTCTACAGGTGGTAAAAATTATTTTGTAACCTTTATAAATGATTATTCTAGATACATCAAAGTGTACTGAATCAAGCATAAATATGAAGCTTTCGATGTGTTTTTAAAGTATAAGGTAAAAGTAGAAAATCAATTGAATAAGAAAATTAAGAGGATTAGATCATATAGAGGTGGTGAATATGTTTTGTTCAATGAATATTGTGTTAGAGAATGTATCATCCATGAAGTAACCCCACCATATTCACTTGAGTCTAATGGAGTAGCTGAGAGAAATAATACAATTAAGGAAATGATGAATGCCATGTTTATTAGTTCTAGTGCACCTGATAACCTTTGGGGAGAAGCCCTTCTTACTGCATGTTTTTTTACAAAATAGGATACCTCATAAAAAAACCGGTAAAACACCTTATGAGTTGTGGAAATGTTATCAACCTAATCTTAGATATCTAAGAGTGTGGGGATGCCTAGCTAAGGTAATGTTACCCGATCCTAAGAAAAGGAAAATGGGCTCTAAAACCTCTGATTGTATTTATTTAGGCTATGTTGAACATAGTGCTACCTATAGGTTTCTTGTTCTTTAAAGTGATATGATTGAACATAATACTATTGTGGAGACAAAAAATGTTTAGTTTTTTGAACATATATTTCCTTTAAAGGTTAGTGAGACATCTATATAATCTATAAATAATAATAGTAGCTGAGAGAAAGAATAAAGTTGTTAAGGAAATGATGAATGCCATGCTTATTAGTTCTAGTGCACCTGATAACCTTTGGGGAGAAGCCCTTCTTACTACATGTTTTTTTACAAAATAAGATACCTCATAAGAAAATCGGTAAAATACCTTATGAGTTGTGGAGAGGTTATCAACCTAATCTTAAATATTTAAGAGTGTGGGGGTGCCTAGCTAAGGTAATGTTACTCGATCCTAAGAAAAGGAAAATAGGTTCTAAAACCTCTGATTGTATTTTTTTAGGCTATGTTGAACATAGTGTTGCCTATAGGTTTCTTGTTCTTAAAAGTGATGTGATTGAACATAATACTATTGTGGAGACAAAAAATGTTGAGTTTTTTGAACATATATTTTGTAAGATCCGTAGAATTTAATTAATTAAATAATTAATTAATTAATAAATGCGAGTAGGTAGTGTATTTATGACATTAAATTCTAATAGGTATGATGTGAAAAAGTACTAGCTTAAGTGGTTGAGAGAATTGTGATTGTGTGAGAGGACTTGGGGTTCAAGTCCTATGTGTGCCAAATTGGGTGTTGTTTAATTATTATTGTTTTAATAATATGTTGGAGCATGTTTCGTATGATATAATACTTGAATTGTGTGAGTTAGCAAGAAACATGAGTGGGCTTGATGGTTTAGTATTGATTTGGCTTTGGCATGGTTGTGGGTTCGAACCTTGGTGGACTCAAATTTAACTTTCTTTTTGCTAAAAAGTTAGTGTGGCCTGAATATGAAAGGGTAGAGACAACCCTAGCAGAAGGGGCAACCAAGGGGCTTAAAAATAACCAAAATAATGGGTCTTGAATAGTAATTAAAATATCATTAAGGCTATTTTCGTTTTTGCACTTAACACCACTATTAAGGCACCTATAAAAGGTCAAAATTATGTGAAAAGAGGGTTTCTGCAGTTCGGGTTTTGTTTTTGAGTAGGGAGCGAATTGGAGAGGATTAGAGACTACCTAGGGCAAATTGTGGGAGCACTAAGGGATTTTGTGTTGGGCAAGAAGAAAAGTTGTAACATTATACTTTTGCAAGAGGAAATTTCAGGTTAGGGGAGTTGAACCCGTAATATTATGTTTTGGTCTGATTGTATGAAATTGATGACTTTATGCCATGGATTTCGTGTTGGTCATGTGATGAATTTGGGGTTTGGGTGGTTAGTACTGTTTTATTGAGACTTTTACCTAATTGCATGAACATGATGGGTATTTTGTGCTAAGTATGCTGCTATTGTGCAAATTTGGGGTTGGGGGCCTTTATTGCGTCTAAATTATGCTTGTTTTGTTGGTACAATGTTGTCAAACTGAATTGGTATGATTTGGAATGTGTTTTGGGTCTCTGGTGCAATGTTTGTGTGCATGAAACAGTGTTAGAGTCTGCAATTCTCACTCAAGCGAGCAAGGCTCGCCTAGGCGAGATATGCAGGGACTCGTACCTCTTTTCTGCTCGAGGCATTCGCTCAGGCAGAGGGTTTTTGGGTTTGGGCGAAAGGTCATCTCTCTTAGACGAGTGAGTCTCGCTTAAGCGAGAACTCGAGAGGGTTGGGTGATTTGGCTTGGCATCCCGCTCAGACGGGGATCCCATTCTTTGAGCGAAAGAGTCTCTCGCTCAGGCGAGAGTCTCTCGCCTAAGTGAGAATTCGAAGAATGTTCTGATGTTGGCTTAACTCCCAACCAGGCGAGAGATGTGATTCTTGGGCGAAATGTGATCTCGCACAGGCGAGTGTTCAAGGCTGGTTTTGTGCGTGGTGCTCACTTAGGCGAGGTAACCTAGCCTAAGCGAGATGAACTGGAGTGCTTATAAGAGAGCTGGAAGTTTAAGCCAAGGATGGATGGATGATGGGTTTAAAGGCAATTAATTTTGCGGTATTGGATTGATTTGGAGTTTGAATGGTGATGCGTGGTCTATAAGGCTTCTAAGATATCTCGATGGTGGGCTTGCTGGTTTTCCATGGGTTATGGCCCGGAACGTATCCTTGAGTTGTGGCTCGAGATAGGGGTTAAGCACGTGACATTCTATGGGTTGTGGCCCGGAATGATTGAGTTGTGGCTCGGGATAACGGATGAACACGAGGAACCTTTGAGTTATGGCTCGGGTTGGCGAGTGTTGCCGGTGTGAGTGTGCTGGTTGTGGCCAGTACGGATGGGTCCAAATGGATTGCCCTCCTCAGTGATTCGCTGACGAGTTTGGTAGTCCTGGGACGTTACAAAATATGTTCATATTTGGGAACTCCACCTGGCGTTACGGTGTGTGATCTGTAGCATGATTCCTGCATGTGCTCTATCGGTTGTAGCTGATAGGTGTGGCAGCAAGGCGCCTTGAGATACTCACTAGAAGATGTAGAACACTGTTAGCATGGTTGTGGCCATGTGCAAGAGCTGGAACGAGTCTCCTTGATGTGCACTGATACTACATGGTTGTGGCCATGTGGAAGGAAGGGAACGAGTCTTCCTTGATGTGTATTGATATTACATGGTTGTGGCCATGTGATAAAGAAGGAGGAGGTTCCTTGGTGGTGAAATGATATCATACATGGTTGTGGCCATGCGGGATAAAAGAAGAGATTTTGTTTTGATCTATTTTATGATATATATATATATATATATATATATATATATATATATATATATATATGTTTGGTGTATATTTATGTGTTATCTTTTTAGCTCACCCTATCTGTTTGTGTTTGGCGATGATCGTGTACGCGGTACACGTGAGCAGATGATATTGCAGGTGGAGCTGGTGAGGCTTAGGCTCGGAGCGTGGGCTAGTTTTGGAGTTTTTGAGGATTTGTGATTTGAATAATAATTTGTAAACATTGTGGATATTTTTATAAATTGTGTTTATAAATTATGGAATATTGGACTTTTCATAGTTTAATAAAGATTTAAATTTCCCGCATTTTTTATAAATGAGGTATTATTAAATGCAGTGTCATTATTTATTTTCTTTATTTTATTAAAATTTGTAATCTCCTGACCGGATGTTACATATTTCCTTTAAAGCTTAGTAAGACACCTGAACAATCTACAGATAATAATAGTGATGCCATGTGTGAAGTCTTGAGAAGAACTAAAAGAAAAAGGAAGGAAACTTCTTTTGGACATGACTTTTATACCTATCTAGTTGAAAATGATCCAACAAGCTTTCTAGAGGCTACTAGAGTTCTTGATGCAAAACAGTGGGATAAGGCCATTAGGACTGAAATTGAATCAATTCAGAAAAATAATAGTTAGACCTTAGTAGATTTGCATAAAGAAGCAAAACTCATTGGTTGTAAGTGGATCTTTAAGAAAAAGTATCACCCAGATGGATCATAGATAAGTATAAAACAAGGTTAGTAGCAAAATATTTCACTCAAAAACCCAACATAGATTACTTTGATACCTTTGCCCTTGTGACTAGGATTTCCTCAATTGGAGTTTTTGTTATCCTTAGCAACTACCCATAAGCTAGTGATACATCAAATGGATGTTAAGACTAGAGATGGCAAATAAACCCGCCCCTGTGGGTATTGCCCAAACTCGTCCCCGTTTTGACGGGGAATCCCATCATTGACTAGGTATGGGTATGGGAAATCTCTGACTTTTTCAATTGGGTATGAGGATGTACATATCCCCGCCATAATACATGTCTCCGCAAATTTTCGTTCCGTTTAAATTATTAAAATCTTCATAATTAATTAAGTAACCATATATATATATATATACTTTCTATTTTTTATTTTTTCTAATTATTTGGTTTGTATGAAACTCATTCGTATTCAATATATTTTTCATCTTATCACAAATATTTATGTAATTATGTTAAAATGATGTATATAATTGAAATTTTTTATGTCTCACATTTGAATATTTCTATTATTTTTTTAATATTTTGAATATTTCTTTTCACATGAGAATATTTAATACTCTCAATTTAAGTGTTTAATAGCATAAACCTTTCATTCACTAGGTAATATAAAAAAAGTTAATTATTAATAATTTTTGTTTCATTTAAACAAATCTTTTGTTTTGCTAAAACAATTTTTATTATTTCTCGACCATTGAGTATATATGTTGATATTTGAAAAAAAAAATTAGATCTCTAAGGTATTTTTCATTTTATCATACCCTTAATTATACATTTATTTTCCTTTGTGCGATTTCTTTCAGTAGTCTCTCAAATTGTTTGTAAGACACACATTTGTTAATGTAAGACCCACTTTTTTCTACATTATAATATAAGGGCTTAACCTTGTCTGTTGGGCCTAAGGCCAACCCATACGGTGCCCAAAACCCTTTACCAGCCTTTGTCCAAAGGCAAGGGAACCTTTCATTCCAACCCTAATTCACTTTTGGTGTCTCATTTTCTAGAAATGGACCAGCTCCCTCCTCCCTCTTAGAACTGCATACGTGAGCTCTGGTAGGGCACAATCAGAGCACTCACTATTTCACTCTAACGTCTTCTCCGGGTAAGTTGAACTTGAACTTTACCCCTTTCTTTCCATT
The DNA here is from genome assembly GCF_037176805.1 of Vigna unguiculata. Lineage (NCBI taxonomy): Eukaryota > Viridiplantae > Streptophyta > Magnoliopsida > Fabales > Fabaceae > Vigna > Vigna unguiculata. The sequence continues at coordinate 31,270,270 of NC_140799.1, read as the reverse complement.
CCAATGTCTGGGTTCTACCTCGGGTTGACATTGAAACCTTATGCTAGCCTCTATGCGTTTGTTTTTCTAGTTTCCCTGCACTGGTTGGAGTTACAGTACTCCTCTCTTCTCCTAGGACCGTTGTGCTTACGTTTTAGCTCCACTCCAGGTAAAGGAAGCTAGGGTTTTCAAGTTTTGTAGCATATTGTTTGTTTTATTTGTGATTCGTGTTTCTAATGCCTAGTTGATGTTGTGCTTGCATGAAACTGAGTTGGATGTGCCTTGGACTGTGTTTCTGGATGTTGCTCACGTGAAAACAGGAGAGGCCTGCTAAGCTTACCTAGCCGAGTGTTTCTTTTGCCCAAACGAGAAGCTCTCGCCTAAGCGAGAATAGCAGTAGCTCGCTCCCTTCCCTGTTTCGAGTTGTCGTCTGAGCGAAGGACTCTAGCCTAAATGAGATAGGCTAGCTTGAGCGAGAACTCGAAGTGCCCTTTGTTTGAAATCTCGCCTAGGCGAGAGCTATTAGCTTGGGCAGGGGATTTCTCTCGCCTGAGCGAAAGTTGTTAGCTTGAGCGAGGTTGACAGTAGTGTGCTTGAAGGTGTTTATACTTCCATGTTTTCAATTGTTAGTTGCATGATTTGTTTGCATTACCTTATTTAAAGCATGAAGCGTGTGAATATGCATGTATTATATGATTTATAGACTGGAATTGATGATTTTGGTATGAATAAGTGCATGAATCATGATTGGTTGGATATTGGCATGAGATTGTTATGCTTGATAAATCTATGGTTGATTGGTGAGACATGGCTATGGTATGAGATTGACGTAATTCCATGAAACTCTTGGTGAGATTTCATGGTGGTGTTGGATGTGATGGACGAAATTCCATGAACCTTTTGGTGAGATCTCATGGTGGTGTCGTATGTGATGGACGTAATTCCATGAATCTCTTGGTAAGGTTTCATGGTGGTGTCGTAGTGTATATAATTTGGTAAGTGTTGGCAAAAAGAAGGAAGTCGAGTGATTTTGAATGATGATCAAGCACTAATGAAGACAAAGTGTTCAATTATGCAAATGTTATCTTGTAAAATAAAATAAGTGTATTGTAGAATAGTTTAATTAAACTTAGAATCAGCAGCATGGCATTCGTCTTTCTAGAAGGTTTCTTATTTTTAGAAAAACTACAGTGATAATCGATTATCACTATTGATAATCGATTATCTGTACAGAACTTGTATTTTTCGAAAACCTACTGGAATAATCGATTATCTCCTGAAATAATCGATTATCCTGTTCAAAATTTGCTTTTCAGGAAACCTACTGGAATAATCGATTATCCTTAGTGATAATCAATTATCCTTGGCAGTTGGAACATAAAGATTCAGTTTTTAACTTAAATTTTGAAAACCTACTGGAATAATCGATTATCCTTAGTGATAATCGATTATCCTTGGCAGTTGGAACATAACGGCTCAATTCTTAACCTAATTTTCGAAAACTCTATTTAAGGAACTGCAGTTCAACTTCAAACATACCTTTTTAAGATTCAGAGTTCTTTGGCTGTGACTACAAAGTGTTGCTCTGTGAGATTCTTAAAGAAAGCTTTGAAAAACCTAGTGTGAGTGAGCGATAACTTTTTCTAAGTGAGTTCTTAGAAGATTGAGTGATGTGCTGTTGCTAGGAAAGCTGGTCACCCTCTGTGAGATTCAGGGGGAGTTTTGTTCATCTCTCGTGATTGTTCAAGAGAGGTGTTTTCTAATCTTTTCTCTTATATAATCTGTTGTAATTTTGATTATTATAGTGATTGAGTTAATCTCCTTGTTTAAGAGATTAACAACTGGACGTAGGGTCTTTTGATCCGAACCAGTATAAATATCAGTGTGCATCTTCTTCCCTTAAACTCCTTATTTATCTGCACTTGCATTTAAAGTAACTATTACTTTAAGTTAATTAATTAAATTTTGAGAAAAATTTTAAAACCTGTCAAGATTTTTAAAAATCCAATTCACCCCCCCTCTTGATTTTTGACCATTGTTTAGTCATTCCGCTGCGCGATACCAACAGTAAGGATTCAAGTAAGGATTGCATCCTGAAACTCTAAAGAGTTAGTTAGTCTCACGTAGAGTCGACTGACTCAAGTGGTGAGAGTAGCAGGAGGCCCTAGTCTTTGGCAGGATAATGGCCTTAGATGTTTGAAGGCTAACCTTGTGCATGGTAGGGTGAAACACATTGGCAATGGCTCTGCAGAGCAGTAGAGGCCACCACAAGTGCAAGCATCCGGTGAATCCGACCTATTATATGTATCCGGATAAATTGAGTCTTAGAGTCTTGTTGTTTTCTATCACATACTTTGTTGATTGATGTGTTCTTGACTTTCAAATTGCATGCTTAATTGTATGATAAAAACCTTTTACTCAAGCTTACCCTTTTTGCTTGTGTCTGTATTCTTGTGTGGTTTTTCCTTTTTGTAATGATTACCAATTCCTTGGTGTGAGCAGATATGGGAACCCTTGGTGATCGCAGTGATGATGGAGATGATGTTGTAGCGTAGTTGTCATGAATTGATGTTGAGCTCACTATTGAGCTCATGTTTGGAGGACCTTTGTTATATTGTAATCCCTTGCTTATGAGCAAGCTTGTGGGCATCTGTTGAACCTTTTATGTTTTGTTTCTGGCATTGTGTAGTGCCTTTCTCTCCTTTGGTATATTTGGATGACTGTAAAATCCTTTATACGTTAAACCTCGTGCTCTTTAGATATTATAAAATATGCGATGTTTTATTTAATTAGATTTATCTATTAAATGGGATGTCACAATTAATTTTTTAATATTTTTATTTGTTGTTTATTTTTATCATGTAGATTACTATTTTGATATTTTCTAATATATTTTATCTAATTTTTTTTTCTAACTCATTATCAATCATATTGTAATATTTTCACTATAATTGTATAATTAACTTTTATTTACTACAATATAAAAATTTAATGTTATTGTCATGAATTTTTTTTATCATCATCACACATATATTGGAGTTCAAAAGATCCAAGATCTATGTCAAAATTTTATTATTATGCTTATTATTTGTTCTTTGCGTCATTTTGATCAAGTGATGTATTATAACTTTTATTAGTGTATAAAAAATATATTGATTAGAATTTAAGAAATTGAAGTAAACAAACATTTAAATATATTTTAATTTGAATTTTTTTTTCTTTTGTATTTTTTTAAAAATATTTTTAAATTTTATCAATTAGGTTTCATTAATGTTTGTAAATTTAATAAATGTTTTGGTTCTAATGAAATTTTATTTGGTATTTTAATCTAAAATATAAACAATTATAATTTATTTCAAAGTATTTGATATTGAAGAAACAACCATCCTCTTAAATATTTGATAATATTATGATTTTTTATCGTAAATTTTTATTATTTTATAAAAATTAATATTGAAGTAGTAAGAAAACGGGTACAAGTATGGGTACTAGATTATACTTGTTACGTAGTGGGTATGGGGATGGGACATAAGTTTGATACCTGTTGGGTTTGGGTATGGGGATGGGGATGAATTTTTTTTATGGGGATGGGTATAGGATAGTGAAACCTATCCCGCCTCGCCCCATTGCCATCCCTAGTTAAGACTGCTTTTCTAAATGGTGATTTAGAGGAGGAAATCTATATGGCTAAACCTGAGGGGTGTGTTGTCTCTGGTCAAGAAATAAGGTATGCAAGCTTTTAAAATCCTTATATGGGTTAAAACAAGCACCTAAAAAGTGGCATGAAAAACTAGATAGTGTCTTACTATGTGATGGTTTCTTACCAAATGATGTTGATAAATGTGTGTATTCTAAATCTGAAAATGGTGAATGTATCATTATATGTTTGTATGTGGATGACATGTTAATATTTGGTACATGCATTGATATAGTTTCTAGAACTAAATTGTTTCTAGGATTTAATTTTGAAATGAAAGACATGTGTGAAGCTAATGTGATTTTAGGTGTTAGAATCATAAGGAAGGAAGATAGTATATTACTATCCTAAGATCAGCACATTGAGAAACTTCTTAGGAAGTTTGGATATTATGAGTTCAAACCAATGAGTACCCCGTATGATGCTAACTCTAAATTGATGAAAAATAGAGGAGAATCTATTTCTCAACCTAGTATGCCCAGATAATTGGGAGCTTACTATACTTAATAAGCTTTTCAAGACCTGATATTGCTTATGCAATAGGTAGACTGAGTGGGTACTCTCAATGTCCTAATCAGGAACATTGGGATGCACTTGCAAAACTTATGAGATACTTACGAGGTTCAATGGATTATGCCATTGAATATAGTGAATTTTCCACTGTACTAGAAGGGATTGATGTTAACTAGATCTCTGATTCATGAGACAAAATTCACTAGTGGTTATGTATTCACACTTGGGGGTGGTGCGATTACATGGAGATCAGTCAAGCAAACAATTATTGCAAGATCAATAATGGAATCTGAATTTGTTGCTCTCGAAATGGCTAGTAGTGAGGCTGAGTGGTTGAAAAACTTCTTAGCAAACATTCCTCTAGGAATGAAACCAACCTCATATGTGTCAATACATTGTGATTGCCAATCGGCAATAACTATAGCTAAAAACAAGAACTACAATGGAAAGAACAGACATATACAATTGAGACATAATTTGGTTAAGCAGTTGCTAAAGAGTGAAATTATTTCCATTGATTATGTGAGGGTCGGAACAAAATCTAGTAGATCCTCTGACTAAACCCTTGGGAAGAAACATGATATTAGAAACATTGTGGGGGTGTATTATGATTGATAAACCGCTAACATACATCAAGTGTCCTTGGTTCTTATAGCTTGCTACACCAACTACACTTTGTGTTAAGTTTCTCAATCTAAGAATATAGCTTGTTATACCAGCTCTGATGCATTACATCTTATTTGAGACCCAAGATTTTCTTTCTTTCTTTCTGTCTCTTATATTTTTCAGTATGTGGGGGATTGTTATAAATATATATTTATAAGTGTATTGCAAAAAATATTAACATTGTAGTTGTTGCAACGTTCGCAAGTTTTCCTCCTTTTTTGGTCTGGTGCATATCGTTGCAACAAACTTTCCTCGACAAGTTGATCCCACTTCCACAAGTCATGGGAGATTTGCTTTCATCACCAGGCTTTAGCTACGGAGCATGGGATTTTTTAAACCCATTCATCACCTATAAATAGGTGCTTAAATCATCTTCTAAAACACAACTTTTCTTATCTCTCTTTTTCTTGTCTTCTTTCTTTTCTCCCTTTTCTTATATCATGGTTATGCATACTCTATTTAAGAGTTATCTTGTTAGTTTCTAAGATCTTCGGAAATTTCGAGAAGTTCCTATTATATCATGAGGGCTTGCACAATATACCGTAGATAAGTCTTTAAGGCCAGTAAATATACACGCCTCGGAAAGTCTTTGAGTCGTGATTTTGTCAATTAATACAACACCTATGAGGTGATTATCTTTGTTTTTTTCTCTTTATTTTTTGTTCTCTTTCTTATCTATTTATGTTTTTTACAAGGATTGTGACAATTTTATTCTTCTCTTTCGATTTATTTGTTATTATTGATAAAAAAAATAATATCTATTTTCTATATTTTGAATTCTAGACTTGCTTTTGAAGAGTACGTATCAATATTAATAATATCAGTATGAAGGGTTAAATAGCACTTTTAGGTGCCACATGTATATAATTTTAATGGAGCATGTGTAATTTAATGGTACATGTGTCAAATAGTAAACGATGTTTTAATATTTTGTTATGTACACATAATTTTTTAGTTCTATAATTTATAACCATGTATAATGATTGTGAGATGTATATAATTTTTCTATTGTCAATAATGCTTTAAAGTTATATTTACAAAATTTACAAATAAAATATATCAATGCAAAAACATTAAAATATACTGAAGTAAAAGAAGAAAATAGAAAAGAAACTGGTGTGAAGAGACTTTCATATGAAATGAGAAGCAACTTTTTTATTGAGATCTTCCTTGTGCGTCAATATAATAATATAATAAACACGATTACCACACGAATTGATATCGACTTTCTTTAATATTGTAGCCAGAATCTATAAAATTGACTCTTTCTTTAAATTATATAAAATTGCAATAAAACTATATGTAAGGTCTTGAAATTGCAGATAACTATCATAAAAATCTCTCTTTAAGCACATGGAATAAGGTTTTTCAAATCAACCAAAAATAGTTAATGTAATATTTTCAAAACATCTAATTCAACAGAAGAAAAATAAAGAATATAAAGAGAAATGTAACAAGATCACAAAGGATGTCAATGCAATTTACTATTGTAGGATAGAGACTATCTTATCAACATATTTACACAAAATTGTGGTAATTTATACATAGAAACTCCAACAACACACACATGATGTTATACAAAATTTATATACAGTTATGTACAAATTTGAGTACACGATGAAGCATTCAACCAATTACACCATATTTACATGAACGAATAGCAAGTTCCAAAGTCACACTTGAATACACCTCTAAATTCAGTCATAATTTTTGGACTCTCAGAAGGAAGAGAGAAGAACAGCAGCAGTTGCACATCATTCTCAGTGCCAAAGCATCACATTCACAACTACTTCACTCTTCACCATATCTCCTCCTCTTCTTATATTTCAATTAAAATGTTAACCAATCATATTCTGACATAACATCAAAGCTCTTTTTTTTTTCTTTTTACAATATTTACATTATACAATCATTTATTAGCTATGGACCACCAAAGAGGATTTTTCTCACAATGATGAATGGTTGTGCATCAGGTATTTCTAAGAGAAGAGAGCCACTCTTCCACATATTTTTTGCTCTCTGCAGACAAGGGAGAAAAGGCATAAATGTTTCAACTCTAACCCCACCAGAACAGAAAATCTAAATGCAATGTAATCAACCACAAATATATGAACAAAGTCCAAATTAACATTAACTTCACAAGTCACATCACATATCATACTAGATATAAGTCCAAGAACACTTTCAACTGTATCAAAAAGTCCAATTCATGTCGTCATTGTTAATAGGTTTGTTCATTCCAGCTAATGCCAGATTCATAAATCCAATAGCAAATCTTATTTTCGTTTCAAAGTAAGAAAACTTAGTATGATAACTTGATAAAAAAGTTCAGGTAAAAATCGTTTCATTCCCATATCATGTTTATCTCCTCCTATGGACTTTAAATGTAAATGCAGCAAGATTGATGAATTTTCTGCTTATCTTTATCTTTGTTTATAAAAAATGTGAAGTAACTTCCTCTCACAGAAAAATGTACTAGAAATGGCACTAAATGCAAAATGGTATGCTTCAGAATGGTGAAGTTTAACCAAAAAATATATCTGGCTAATCTTTTTCTTAACTGATACAAAATTCATGATGAACTTCAGCAGCAGCTGGAACCAATTTGACAGAAATCAGTATGACAAGCACAAAGCAAACAAAAATTATAGACAACCAACATTTTGTAGAGCTTTTACATTTTCAACTAATGTTTATTTGTTCAATCCAAATCCATGTATTCAAATGCTAAAGTGCTAATGATTCATTAACCAAAACAGAACAGAGAAAACCAAATCAAAAACAGCACAAATGTGATTCAGAAAGATGTGTTAATAAAAAAAACTCACCGTCTGAATAACTATCTGGAAATTTCCCAACACCGCTCAGCAAATTACTTTTTGGATCCTCCACTATTCTTCCATAGTCTCGTCCATAACAGGGAACCAGTACAGCAAAACTGTTATCTGCTTCATCATCACTTGGGAAACCAGGTCCATGAGGCTCTAACCAGCCAATTGACCAGTCAGAATCATTAGACTCAGAACCAGAAACACATCCACCATCAGATGGAACCAGAACAACATCATATTCCCTGTCCACTTTCCTCTCTTCCCTACTGTGCCATTTGCGCTTCACCTTTCTCGATGAGGACCCCATATTCGTCTGAACCAAAGGAAACCTCAAAACATCTGATTCCCACAGATTCGAATCAGCAGAAGAATTTATAGAAGATCCATTTGAGATTCTTGGCTCTTCATGCTTCCCACTCCACAACCACCAGGACAGGTTAGTAAAAGCCACAGACATTAACACGATTGTGTCGATTTCTTGCAGCAAAAACTCTTTCTGAGCAAATGAACACAACCTCTTCTTGAACTCTGGTTAGGGAATCCTATTAAGAACTCAGTTAGCAACCATCTAAATTGAAGTGAAAACAATTTTCACATCAGAAAATTAGGAAATCTAATGACTACAGAAGCACAAACAAAAACAACAGCTAATAAAAAACCGAGTTGTTTAAACAATCATACTCAGAAAATGATTGGTGACACTTGAATTTAAAACGCAAGAAGCCAGAAGAGCTGAATTTTCTAGCTGCGTTTTTCACATGTTTTCCACCTCGGAAAGAATGACTAACAAGTCATAACAAAGGGCAATTCAAATCATTAACAACCATTTGTTACTAGTTATAACAAAAGGCAATAGCCGCAAACATTGTACATACACCAAAAACCAAAACCAAAACATTAATAGTACTCCAAAGTACATTGAACAAAGACACCCATTTTTTCTCAACAAGAATCGAGAGGAATAAACTCATCTTGACACATAATCCAAATAATGACAGATTCAAAACAGCAATCAAACTATTCACAGCAAGAACAAAAAATAGTAAACCTCAAAATAGCCACACAAACAAAATCCCAACGTGGCCACCATCAAGGTAACCGAACCCATTTTTCACCCCAAAACAATTACACATGTAAACATTTCAACAAACACAAAAAAACGTGTCTTTACTCGAAAATCAGATAAAAGAGGTTGAAAAACAAACAACCCACAAGCTGAAACGACAAAAGCACGAACTTTTGCCAAAGATTCAATCATTCAGAGTATCCACAACCCGCTATTTAAGGAAAGGAAAAAAAAAAAAAAGTGAAAACAAGGAAGAGAGAAACGCTATTAATCAATCAGTGTATACCTCAAAAAGGTTAAATCCTCAGAAAGTAAAATCTGTTATGCAAAAAATGTTATGGGAAACGAAGCTTTCACGAATAACATAAGGCTTTTAAGGGAAAAAGGGTACACAGATAGATTGACAGAGAAGAATGAGAAGAAAAACCAGTCGCAATTGCTATACAGTTTCCAGATACCGTTGGATGATTCCAAATCATACGTGGCGCATTGAAAACCGTTGGATCTGTCCAACCTGTTCCAGTAATAATTCACTTGGCACAATACACATTACTATCAAGTAAAAGAGCGCCACGTGGGCGATGAAGAGAAGAACACGACAAAGAAAGTATTATCCGCTGTAGCCAGTTCCATGATAAAGTAGATGTTGAGTACACGTGGCTAGTGCGGGTAGGTGCGTGGCGTGGAGGAAAAGGTGGCGGTCAAAGATGTGGTTGTGGTTGGCGCTGAGATGAGAAAGTAAAATTGGTGTAGCCAACAAGATTTGGTTTTGAATTTGCGTGGATGTGTGGTTCAAGGAACATTACTTAGAAGAAATTAATAAAATAAAATAAAATAAAATATTTACCCATTTACACTTTTGTTTATGCTCCATCATTAGAGTTTAAATCTTATGGTATTCTATCTCTGTTATTTTATTATTGTTGTAATGAAAAGAAAAAAATGGTTAAACTGGTTCATTAAACATTTTTTTATTCTTATTTTAATCGTTTTTAATTTCCACTCGCGATTTTTGATTCTATTTCTATGATAACGTTTTCTCTTGTTAAGATATTTGTACATTTAGAATTTGAATTCATAATTTGTAATTAAGTTGTAATAATTGCGTCGGTCAATATTCATATTTTATGTTCAACTCTGCTTACATATTTATAATCTTTACAATATATATTTACTTTTTAATAAATTAAAATAAAAGTAAGTTTAAGATAATACAATTAGCAGTTGAACAATTGTACTACATAATATTAGAAGATGTTTATTTTATTTTTTTCGCAATACACCTTTTTTTCTAAAAATAGATATTCACTATTTATGAAACTAGATTCAGTTTGAATTGAGAATTCATTCTCCACAAAACCGAATTTCAAAACTGAATAAAGAATTTCCACATTCAAAATTTGGGTCACATTTTGGTTTTAGGTAGTCAAATTCCATTCACAGTTTTTCAATTTATTTTTGAAATATGGAAAAAGAGGGAAGATAGGAGAAAAAATAATTGAAATTAAGATAAATAATTAAAAAAAAATAATCTAAATACATTATATAAAAAATTCAGTATAAATTTTGTTTTAAAAATGCAATGGGAAATATAAAATGAGTAAAATTATAAAGTAGAATTTTGACATTTTTATTTCCATTTTGTGTGTTTAATAATGAAATTAAAAAAATTAAATATTTATAAACATAATAAATACCAAAAAATGTAATGAATAGAAATTATTTATTTTTATTATTGTGAACTAAATTAGTTAACAATTTTATTACGATGAATCAACACTTTTAACTTAAAATATGGTATAAAATAAAGTGATACAATTATGATTAAAGATTATTTTAAAATTTGAAAATTAATATTAATTTAGTGTTGTGTAATAAGGTTAGGATGACAAATACGCTATAAGTTTTATTTGAATTTTTCTTATTGAATTATTTAAAATCGTTCCTATTAGTATATATCCTTCTTGTTTCCAATAACATAATTTAAAACATTTATCTTTTTAATTTATTTTCATATATGTTATTATTCTCATACTTAATCTATTTGAGTTAATTAGGTAACATTAAAAAATTATTTTCACATTTCTCTTTAGTATTTTGTTTCATTTAATTTAGAAAATTATTCTTTTTTTTTCTTTTGATACATAAATATTTATTCTCTCTCAACTTGTTCAATATCATATACTTCACTCATATTTTCATGATATTTTCCCTTGTATCATAAATTTGATTATACGACGTTTTCTTATGCATGATTTTGCTTAGATGATATATTGCATTTTAAGAAACACAAATCTTTATTTTACTTAATTAAATATTTTAATGTTTAGAGTATACATTTGATTATTTCTATTTATTTAAAAAAATTATTTATTGTTTTGTTCACATAAGAAAATATGTGATTATCTACCGAGTTTACTAAAATCTCCAAGCTATGTTTCCTCTCATCATAACCTTCATTACATATATTATTTTCTTATTGAGATTTTGTTTTAATTAAATATCTCAGAAAATATAATCTACAATTTCATTGAATTATGTTTTAGATCAATTTTATTTTTTAAATGTTTTATTTTATATTTATGTTACGGATAAGAACGTATTTAGTTCCTATACTTTAATACGAAATTGAAATTCGTCGAAATTTTGATATATTTTAGTCTTTAAATCTAAAAAATAAATGGATATATTATGTGTCTGAAAAAAGAGTGTGTATGTAAACGATATCTCAATACTCAAGTCAAGAGTGTGCATCAACGAGAATAATAAATACATGATTATTTATCTTATAAATTGAACTATTTAGAATAAATTTGTGGATCTTTAAGTGACTAGACTAGACAATATAGATAATCACCTTGATTAATTTTCTTAATATCTTTATAAACCTTAACTAAACACAATTCGACCTTACTTTCGCAAACTATTGATCGAATATTATGATGCCGGCCAAAGAGATCTCAGTTGTTTAAACGTAACCCAAGCTGGAATCAAGTACTCAATATGGCTTGAGCTAATATTAAGATTATAGACCGAAATAGTCCCAGAGTACCATGCATAATACACTTACACAATAAAAATAATATTTATTTAATTTAAATAATTTTATTTTACTATTTATTTTATTGTTCGAAAGTCCAATATTAAACTTATACTCAACACTTTCAATTATATATTCTAATGTGTTTTTTAATTCTTTACTAAAAATGATTGCTAAGAAAAAAAAAAGTAGTGTGGAATTCGGTTACAGAAAACTAAATTTCAATCAACCTACTATGTCAGAAATCACTGTACAAAACTTAGAATTCGATCTTCGATACCCAAATTGTGAACGTAAACATATATTTATACCTCTCTTTGTAAATAGTATATTGCTTTTGATTCGGTATGCATCAGTGTAAGATCCACTTTTTTAATCTTATGTTAAAGGACCTGACCTTAACTTTTGGACCTAAGGGTTAGTCCATAAAGTGTTCAAAACTCCTAAACCAGCCCTAACCCTTTTATTTTCTACTCTTTTTGCAAAAACAACCCCCTTGCTCACTTCCTTGTTTCCCTCAACAAAACTCTGTTAGGGTTGGTATCTCAAACGTGTCCAAGTTAAGCTCAACTCCACTTTCATCTCACGTAAGTGTTTCTCAACCGTACATTTCTCTCTTTTAGCTCTGTGGTCATGATTCTAACTAGGGTTCACCTTGGTAACCCATTTTGAATTTGTCCCCCTATTTTTCCAGTTATTAAATATGCTCCTAGAGTTGTTGTGTTCGTGGACTTAGGTGCTAGAGTCTTTTGACTAGCTTTTTCCAGGTAAGGGAAGCTAGAGTTTCGAATTCTTATGTTCTTCTGTCTATTTTTGGTCTGTTTTATGTTCTTGGTGCTTGAATGATATTATTGATCGGGTGAAAATGGCTTACTTGTTTTCTTGGATGTTGCTTTGTGTTGTGCTTCTGCCCTGTACGCGTGAATAGTGGCAAGAACTAATATGCTCGCCCAAGAGAGCTCGTCTCGCCTAGACGAGAATAGCAGGAACTCACCTTGGTTCTGCTCGAGCATCTCGCTCAGGCAGAAAGCCTTTGTTTTGAGCAACAAACCATCTCGCTCAAGCAAGAGTGCCTCGCCTAAGTGAGAACTCATGGGGAACCTTGTGTTTTCTGCTTGAAATGTAGCCCAGGCGAGGGACTTTTGTTTTGAGCAAAGAGTGATCTTGCTCAGGCGAGAGGGTCTCGCCCAAACGAGAGCTCGTAGAGTGCTATTGTAACGCGCTCGCCCAGGCGAGGGAGCCTAGCTTAAGCGAGACAGTCCTTGTCGCTTGGGCGAAGGCTTCTAGCCTAAGCAAGGACAATACATGTTTTGTGTTTTACTTTCCCAATTTAGTTGTGGCTGGTTGTTTACCTTGAAAATGCATGAAGTATGTTAATATGCATGTAATGTATGATTTTGGTGCCACGAATATTGTATGAGATTAAATGGGGGATAAGATGTTGCTATGTTGAACATGAAATGAAAAGTGTGAATTTTGTTGGATGGTTAGTTATGTATATTGGCATGAGATTGGTATGATTGATAATTTTATGCTGGTTGGTGAGACATGATCTTGGTGTGGTTTAAGATGTAATTCCATGAATCTCTAGGTGAGATCTTATGGTGGTGCCTCATTGGTCAGGACATAATTTCACGATGGTTTCGTGGTGGTGCCTCATTGGTCAGAACGTAATTCCACGATGGTTTCGTGGTGGTGCCTCATTGGTCAGGATGTAATTCCACGATGGTTTCGTGGTGGTGCCTCATGGTCAAGATGTAATTCCATGACCCTTGTCAGTGGGAGCTCATGGTGTGTCATGGTTAGGACGTAATTCCATGGAGATTTCGTGGTGGTGCCTCGTTATATAATTTAGTGAGGATTCAAGTAAGGATTGCATCCTGACACTCTAAAGAGCCCGTTAGTTTCACGTAAAGCGTATTGACTCAAGTGGTGAGAGTAGCAGGAGGCCCTAGTCTTTGGCAGGATAATGGCCTTAGATGTTTGAAGGCTAACCTTGTGCGTGGTAGGGTGAAACCCATTGGCAATGGCTCTGCAGAGTAGTAGAGGCCACCACAAGTGCAAGCATCTAGTGAATCAGACTGATTATATGTATCCGGGTAATTGTGTCTTTGAGTCTTAGTGTATTGTTTGTCGATCATTATATGCTTGGTGGATTTATGTATGTTTGACTTTAAATTGTATGTTCAGTTGCATGATAAAAAACTTTTTACTCCAGCTTACCCTTTCTGTTTGTTTGTATGTTCTATGTGTGGTTTTTTTTTCTCCTTTTGCGATGATCATCAATTTATTGGTGTGAGCAGATGTGGGAACTCATCGTAATCGTCAGGGTGATGGAGATTCTGCTGCGTAGTTATTCTTGGGTTGGATTCCCTGCTCTGAGTGTTCTTTAAGGCTGAGGCCAATGTACTACCTTGTATTTTAAGTACTGATCAACTTTTGCCTTGTTTAGTTAATAGTATCATCGTGTGCCTTTATCTAAGTATTTGAGATTTATTGTAAGGAATGATATTTATACTCCAATGTTGCCCTTTATAATACTTTGTATGATGTTTAATTTAATTATGTTATTATTTAAATGGGACGTTACAATCGGTATACATCGATTTAATCTTTATTAATATAAATTATTTTTTTAAATTTTATACTTATTTTTTCTAATTTTTTTTAAATATGCTTTTTCAATTTAATAATATTTTATTTTAATTATAGTTAAAATAATTAATTTTCTTTTAATAAAATTGGATATACACGAAAGCGAATGCATTTCCATTAATATAAACAAGATGAGGAGAGTGTATTTTCATATATTTTTAATAAAAGGTTTATTGGAAAAAAAAATCAATAATAAGTACCTGAAAAACTATTTAAATCCTATGGGTTACAATTAAAATAAAAAGATATTTTGAATTGCCAATCGGTGAAAACAGAGAGAAAGGGACTATGGTCGTGATCTGTCTTATATTTCTTTTATAAATAAAAATATAATTTTATTATTATTCTATTTTTTGTATTATAATCTTAATATATTATGAAAATTAAAATCGAAAAAAAAAACTTAATAAATATATTTTTCATATTTCAACTATATTGCGAAGTTGAAATTATGAAAGTAATATAGGGTGTCAGTTTGGTTTTAGAGAATTGATTACGAGTGAATCAATTCTTCAATGTAAAAGCAAAAATTATTTATTTTTCATTTGACATCAATTTTTTATCTTTTAATTAATTTTGGAAATCAAATATATATTCATTATACGTTAGAAAATCAATTCTACATCAATTCAATGCAAAATCAAACACACAGTTAAATTTTTCTAGTGTTAAACTTTGTCTAATGTAACAATACCCATTTTGTAGACATGACAACCTTCTTCCTCCTCACCATTTTTACTAGAGTCCTCAAAATGGGTTGGAACCCGCGAGCTAACTCGGTTCACTATGGGTTCGGATTGGGTTGGATTGAAATTTTTTTACAAATTTCAATACGAGTTGATTTTTGACCCGACTCATCTAGAACCCGACTCACCCGGATTGAACCTGTGGTGAGCCGCCCACAGATAAAAGGGTCACACAAGTATTTTTTATTAAGTTGAGTTTTACATTTGGGTCATGTTAGGTTGTTTTTTTTAGTCAACACATAAATAATTTGTATTTTTTTATTTTGGTTTGTATTTGGATTGTATTAAAGTTTATTTATATTTTAACTAGAATTATAATTTAGTTTTGACTGAACAAAAAATGTATTTTTTTTAATTAAGTGAACCTGTGAGTCAATCTGTTTAATCTCCAAACCCGTAGTGGGCCGAACCAGATTCGAATTTTTTTAACTCATTAAAATATGAACCGGATTAGGTTGACTCACTAAATCATCAACCCATGCTAAATCAAGCCGAAACTAATCAAATTATCCGTTTTGACAGGTCTGATTTTACACTCTTCCTGATTCGTAACTACTCTTCAATGAGGTTCGGCTTCAATTCCCATTTCGTTTATCTTCTTCATTCTGATCAGAGTTTCCTTTTAATCATTAGTTTTCCGAATAGTGGAGGAACGCATCGTATAAGAGAGAGATTAGAGACTATGTTGACCGTTTCTTCTTCTGGAGATGGAAATGGAGGAAACCTTGGTTTCATTTTGAAGAAGATGAAGCAGCAGCAAGGCCCTGCATGTTTTCTAAAAAATTATTACATTTGAAAAATATTAAAAAAAAAAAACATGTGAACAACGTGTTAACAGTATACATGTATGTCACCGTGGAACGTTATTTATCACGTCTAACAAAATTTAACATAATTTGAATAAAGGAAACTAAATCTATTATTTTTTAAAAGAAACGATCAAACATAATCAAAATTTCGAACATGACTAATTCAATTTTAAGTTATAGTTGAGAGAATAAAATTATATTTAACTTAAAAAAGTTCTCATTATATATTGTCAAGAGATTATTTCCCAACATTATTTTTCTCACTTTTACATCTCTCATTTTTCGAATCTTTTTCTTCTAGTCTCATTCATGTCAATTTAAAATCTCCTTAGGTCTTTTTTTTTTTTTCATTTGTTGCATTTTGGTACCTTCAATGTGAACCAATCATTAATATTCTATGTTCTATTTTATGTCTATCAATAGATAATAGGATGATTTATCATAAAAAAAATAAAATTTAAGGTAATATAAAAGAAAAAAAAAAGGTTCAATTTCACTCTGCATTATTTTCTATTCCTTTTTGTTGGTTGTTACTGGTTGAGAAAAGGTCAAAAGAAAAGAGAAAGTGAGATTTGGTCCAAAATCTTTGTCTTTTTGTTTGTGTAGATGCTGCCAAATCAAAACTCCAAAGCCGAACAAACACTTCACTCTTACTATTCCTCAATCCTCAGCCACATCCAATGTGGCAAAAAGCTCAACTTCTTTTATTTATTTTTCAGTACAGAATATTGTTATCCCTTTCTCAAAAGAGAAGGTCCACAAATTTCCAACAATGAAAACAATTGTTATCATTATTATTAGCTTCATGTTTATGAGTTCCTTTCTCAGCCATTCATTACAAAGATGCTTACACATCATGGGCCAACCAAATCACATGTGGCATGTGCAACTTGGTTTATGAATGGACATTCAAATATCATTATCCAACTTTTTGTTGTTGGGTTGGTTTAGTTTGGCCCATAACCAAACATAATAATTAGAAGATGCTTTATTCATTTAAGCCTGCAATTCTCAAACATCATCTTTCACTTCCTCCCACAATCCAACAATCACAATAATTATAATTATAATTATTATTACTATTATTTTATTATAATTAATATAATAATAATAATAAAATACCCTCCTCTTATGTTATACATGTCTTCATAAAAGTTAATTTTGGGTGAGTGAGATATAGTTTTGATGCTACTAAGATTTTCAAAATGTAATATCAGTCTTTTTAAAAACAATATTTGTTTTCCTTCTTTAGAAATTATATGGATCATGCTTTATAAAGGAACAACTATTATCTATATACCACGTGAAAACTAAAGTGGTATATTTTAAAATTTAATAAAGAACCAGAAGAAAGTTTAGAATGATTGAAAATATACTTTAACTATTATTTTTTTCAAAATAGTTTTAATCAATCAAGAATACATTAATTATTTTCAATAATATCTTTATATAGTATTTTAGCTAAATAGCTAAATAAAATTACCTTTTACCCTATAATTTCAAAATTGACATTTTTAACCATCTAATTAAAAAGAGTTCGTTTTAGAGTATCTTTACTCAAACGTCTTCTACCTATCAAAATAAATATCTTAAGTAAAAAAAAATTATTATTATTATTATTATAAATGTAATAAAAAATGAATGGATATAATCATTTTAATCTAATTTGACAAATATTTTTAAGTGTAAGGCATATATCAAGTTGTCATTTGAGTTGTTTATATTTTTTGACATATTCCAATTCAAATGTCAATCTGATATGTGTTTAACAAGTCAAATAAAGTTAATGACGCTGGGTTAAAAATATTATTTTCATTTATTTTTAAAGTTTAGATACCAACATATATGTAACAAAGTTTAGAACAATAACAAATTTTAATTTTATATCCAAATTTAGAAATTAAAAAAATATTTAACCCTTATTTTTTTTATTATATATAACAATAATAATACTAAATTTGTGTACCCTTTCTTCTATTTTCAAATCAATTTGGAATTCAAGAATAAAAAAAAAACAACTAGTTTTGTTTATATTTACTTTATGGAGACATAAAATAAAGTTATTAAATTATAGGATTAAATATGTTTGTAGTCCTTAAACTTGAATACAAACTTTGAATTTGTCTTTATCCTAAACTTCGATATATTTTAGTTTCCAAACTTAAAAATGAATGTATATAGTTCTTTTAACCCAATAACATTAATTTTTTTTTTGTTAAACAATAATCCAAACTCTTATTTAAGCTACAATGTGTCAAATGATTTAAACAACTCAAACGTCAATCTAAAATATTGTTTGTCTGTCAAATTTTTTTTACTGAATTGGTTTAGGAAGATTATACTTTTTTTTTTAAGTTTAAGGATCAACTTATATTAAAGTTTGGAATGAAAAGGAATTTTTATTTCACATTCAAGTTTATCGATTATAAATATATTTAATTCAAAACTAAATTAAATTGAAAAAAAAAGGCTTGGAGTTTGTAAATCGATTAAAATTTGAAGGGAATTTTTTCTAAATAGATATAGCCAATGTTAAACATAGTCACGCAATGTTTAAAGGAAATTAAAAGTTAGACTGCGTGTTTCAACTTAAAATTCAAATACATCTGAAGTGAAGTGGATCAAATAAAGATTATTGCTTTATGCACCCATCAATTTCTAATTGCACCCTTACTAAAACAGGAAAAGTCTAAAACACCTTTTACCATTGCACCACACGTTGTCACCAGTCCCGGCCATGGCTTCCACCATCATTTTGAAATTTGATTGTGTGGTGCACAAAGAAATCGATGGGGTGCATGAAGTAAAAGCCTCCAATAAACTATCTATTGCGCATAATGAACCCATAGTTCAATTTAATTTACATATTTTAGACATTTATTAATAAAATATTTAATTTATAAAATAATAATAATTTTATGATGATAATTATTTATAATTTTTTATGTTGACAATTTTAATATATATAATTTTAATTATTTATATAATAATAATTATATATATTAAATATTATATTTTATTATTTTTAAAATAAATATATCGACATATTAAATATATGTATATCCTATGCAAATATTGTATTAGACGTGACAAATGGTCTGTCCAACTCAAAAAAACAACTGCCAAGTATGTAGTTCATCTGTTTAGCCTAAGCATCGTAAAAAAACAAGCCTATTTGATCAACAGTTGTATATTAGTCACGTATTTATATTTTTAAAAAATAAATATATATAATTACTATGGTTGTAAAACTTAGTCTCAAATGTTATGATCTTCGGACAGATCTTAACATGAACGGGTTACCTATCAAATAACATGTCCAATCATTTTTATTTAGGCGTGGTTTACCATAATCACTGAATTATACCCTTGAAGCAAAGAAAAATATTTGTAAAAAGTTATTTATGGATAAAATATGTTTAGTTTAGTTCTCCTTAAATTGATCAATTATGAAAAAGTTCAAAAAAAAAAATGATAATATTTGTCTGTACAACCATTTACTTTTCTGCCTACTTCAAACGGTACGAGTTTTAAAGTAATTTAGTCATTTAACTTTTTTTCTTCCTTTTAATTAAAAGATATAATTATTGATTTAGTAGTTTAATTTTTTTAAATTCAATTTGTTTTTCATATTTGTTCAATTTAATATTCCAATTATTTAAAAGGATTCAATTTGGTCATTTCTGTTAAATTGGAAATAACAATGTGTCCATACAGAACACATGTCAAGCCGTAAAATTTTTAATTTTTTTTTAATTTATAATTTTTTTAAAAAAATTATAAACGATCACGTGTCAGATTACCGTCGTGCTACGTGGTAACTTACAATCATGCCACATGATAGTGGTAATAGTTGTTTTCAATTTAGTCTTCTACTTAAATTTTTTGTCCAATTTAGTATCTCAATTCTTTAAAACGATCAAATTTTGTTCTTTCCGATTTGAAACCAAATTAATAACTAAGTTTAATTATAACTTATATATACATATTAAAATAATTATTTTGAATTTATACATCAAATCACTACACCTAAACATTCAAATTATTTTATTTCTTACAAGTGTATAAAATTTAAGGTGTAAAAAGTTACAAAGGTAAAAAATAAAATAATTTAAGTATTTAGGTGGAATGATTTGATGTATATATTAAAAAGTTACAAAATTTAAATATTTAGGTAAAATGATTTGATGTATATATTAAAAAGTTACAAGTGTACAAAATTTAAGGTGTAAAAAGTTACAAAGCTAAAAAAATAAAATAATTTAAGTATTTAGATGAAATGATTTGATGTATATATTAAAAAAAGTTATTGTAACATGTATGTAAAAGTTTAATTAAGCTTATTTACTAATTTGATCTTAAATTAAAAAAGACAAAATTGAATTGTTTTAAAGAATTTGGATACTAAATTGAACCAAAAATTTAAATAAAAGACTAAATTGAAAATAATTATTACCATTGCCACATGTCATGATTCCACGTGTCATGATTGTAAGCCATGTGACACAATTAGCCGTTTATAAATTTGTACAAAAAAAAAATTAAAAAAAAAAAATTCACATCTTGACACATATCCTGTACAAACACAATGTTAATTTCAACTTAACAGAAAGAACCAAATTAAATCCTTTTAGATAATTGGGTACTAAATTGAACAAACCAAAAGTATAAGAACCAAATTAAATTTAACAAAAAAAAATTGAGATACCAAATAAATAATTATACCCTATTAAAATGAAGGATATTGGAATTAGTCATTAATCCATCACATTTCATAAGCACACACCAACATTAACTTTCTTACTCACAAGCATTTACGTTTAAAATGTTTAAGGAAATTGCAAGGACCAAATTACTTATTTAATCTTTCGCAATTAACTAGCATTTGATTAAATTCTATGTTCAAAATCATTAGTAAAATATATTCGTGAGGATTTATTTGAAAATTCTATGCAACGCTATACATAGTGGCATACATAGAAAAGAAATTAAACCTTGACAACTGATTGTGAAGATTAACGAGGGAAACAATTGTTCCCGCTGAACAACTCAACTAATGATCTTTGATATACAAAGTGATTTCACTCCAATGCTATACGACGAGCACCAGCACAGAATTCTTTGACAAACCATGTCTGATAAGCCACAAAAAAAAAAGCCAAAATAATATATTTGTCTGCTGAAGGCAAACGAAAGTTAATGATTGATACAACAGATACACCATAAGAATATGGTGATTGCATGCACCTTAGATTATGGTCTTCTAATAACGTCCACTGTTCTCTTTCTCCAGGGTTCCCTTTTGTTTCAGTGGACTTCTACCTTCACTTACTTCAGACTCCTTGTTGAAACATTCATCTGCCTTGCTACTACCATTCACGTCTCCCAGTGGAAGACCACCACCATTTGATGATACCTGTTTTCGCATAGCTCGTGGTATTCTCAAAGGTATATCTGTCTCAGTTACATTTTTCTCAACCTTTGGGGCTGCCGGAACATTTTCAGGTCTAGAAGAGAGCACTTTTTGTGGTACGTTCATAGATATGTTCGGTTCACTGATGCTGTTGCTTTCTTTATTGGGGATTTCAGCATTATCTGACTGCGCGGACGGTGGATCTGGAACAACAACTACTGTGGGCACTGTGGACTTTCGCCATTTCTTTCTTTGATTAGCCTTCTGGGCGTTTGATTTGGCCTGCAAAAAAGATCCAGTAAAAGCATAAAATAATAAAACAAGAATGAAGTAATTCATCTGAGTGGCATCCAGTTTACATGTAATGACCATAAAATAAATTTATGACTGACACGCACCAGTGTATTTCCAATATCAGAAAGGGGTTTTCTTGGTCCATGAGTATCAGGGTGGGCATCAGCAGGCCCCTCAACCAGTGCACCCTGAAGCAACTCGGCTCCTTGAGCAGCAAGAAGGCGGTTTTTGTCAGATTCCTCAATGCTGGAATCATTGCCACTCCCTTCAACTTGTGCCTCACTTGAGATTGATGATCTGTTGGCACACTTGGATACTAGGCAACCACAAGAACTCCCACAAGTGCCACCCATAGCTCTGCATTTGCACTTGTTTGTTTTGCAAGATGAAGATTTACTACAAGAGCAGCACATATCTGATGCAGTTTCCCCGGATGCACCTCCATTTCCTTCTGTTGAATTATCTTTCCCATCTTCTGAACTGATATTTGACGGATTGTTTTCCATGCTTACACTGCTTCTAGACTTTCTTTTCTTAAAGTGCAATTTTTTCACAGACTGTACCCATTCATCATCAGTGACATCTTCTGGAACATAATCATCTTCTGTATCTGATATTGATAAATCCATATCCTCTAGTAAAATTGTAGATCGCCGGTTTTCCTAAATGATGACAAAATGATAGTACCATAAAAGAAGTTATTCAAGATGAGAATAAACCATAGTTGGCATTTTAGAGATCTAGCGATATGCAAACACCTACCATCTTGCGCAAGTCATACTTATGCCCTCCGACATTCATGTCATGATACCCCACAGATTCAGAGTATCTCATTGCATTCTGTCATAAGTTTAAATAAATAATAGGGTTAAACAGAGGACCATTGTTTCTTCAATTTAACAAACTGCAGCTTAAAGTTGGAAAGGAGAAAAAAAAAGTTTCATCATTTCTCAAGCTTAATATACTAACCATCAATTTCAACTGATGAATAAGTTCAGACTTCTGCATTTCCAATTGTCTAACTGAACAGCTCAACCTTACTACTTTTTCTTTTAGATCTCTGATTTCCATGTCCTTCTCTCTGCAAGTAACTTCTCTATCTCGCAATAAACACCTGAAATAGAAAAGCAAAGAAAAACATTTAGTCATATCATGAGAAAAGATAACTTGCTACAGATTAACAGATTGCATTTGCGCAGAACATAAATAATTTAACTTTAAATTTTATAGGCAACTTGGTTAACCGTAATGACCAAATTGCAGACAAGCTCTACTACCTAGAGGAAGATGCCAAGTTGAACAAATGATTCATCAAATTCTTGGCTTCAGCCAGGGAACGGACTTGGTTCCAACGTCCCTTGCCACTGAAAACCCGTTCCCGCTCTTCTGCCTCTGACAAGTGAGATGCCATCGAGAGCAATGTTGTAGAAGAAGAAGCGATCATTTTTTCAAGAGCATGTATCCTTGAATTTCTTGCACCCGGAGACATTGATACGACGCCATCACTAAATTTAGCAGTCAAGCGAGAAGATGCTGTCAATTGAATGTTTCCAAAAAAAAAAAATTGTAAAATAGATTAATGCCTCCGGTATTTGCAAAGCTTTTTCACCTTGAATTGTTCATCTTCATCATATCCGCTTCTTCCTTTAATCTAGCAATCTCGTTGGCCATTTTAGCCCTCCTGTAATGAATTGTTTGTGACATGATAATCAGTAAATTGGTTCAACTTTTCCTCCTTTTAAATTCAAATCATATAGACAAAACATAGGTTAGCAAACTTTGCGTACACATTGGAATAAATACAAATATGACTTCATCCAATATCTCTCTAGTCCATGTTTTTAATTTAGAGCTGAGTGAAATTAACATAAAAAGGCAGATATAAAAAGCAGTTTGACTTTTAGAAGAAATCCTTCACCATATTACTCAAACTTAAGCTCATTAGATTTAACTAGTATAACAGCCTACTCAGTCTAAAGGTTTCAGATGAAAAATCAAAGCTTAAAAGTAGAACATACTCTTCCATTTGACGCTCATGTGCTGAACGTACTTCATGCACTCGGACTGTGACTTCAAGTTCATGCTCAATTGCCTGCATCAAAGCCTTCAAATACAAATAAAATGTCATGAGTTTAGCTAAATAAAACACCAAGACATTATTCACCAAAATGGCATGATGGAATTATGATATTAAAAACAACTTATCCTAGATCGCCACCGTACACAAATTAGAAAAAGGGTGGATTGTTTAGAAAAATTGCTTTTAAGGAGAAAAACTATTTCGTCCTTGTGAATCATAAGAATAGTACCTGAATTCCTGGACCATTCCCACCTACAGCACCTGTGTATAAAGAAAGAACTGCCAGTTATTAACAAGTACACAAAATAGAGAAAGCTGCGTGGCACAGTAAATCTCTGAAGTCATACTTTCACGTGAAGAAGTCTTTCGAGATTCCAAGAGTTCTTTTAGCCTTTTTGTAGCCAAGGACGCTTCTTCTGTCTTCCTTTGTAATACCTGTAATGAACTCATGAGTAATGGGAATAACCAGCACAACGAGAACAAGTTATTTGAAAATCTTTTTACCATCTTTTGCCTCTGATTCAATGCTAACAGCTTATGCATCTCGTATTCGTTCCTCCTTCCTTCTTTTTTAAGCTGAAAATGGCAAAAAGGTACATTAATATTAGAATATTCACTAATACCTGATCACTTTCAAATTAGAAAAAAGCGGTCATTCCTTATAAGCAGAAGGTCGCAAATAACCTATATACCTAACAATGTAAACAGAGACAACAGTGTATTATTATTATCGAATGGAAAAACGAATTCCAAAAGTAAATTTTTCCCTCCACACAATTACAGAAGAATGGAGTAATAAAAAGGAATATTTGTTGCTAAAAAAGTTGAAGAAAATTATTCTGTGATGAAATTACCTGGAGAACTTCTTTCTCGCGTGAAGCTTTCCATAATCTAAATTGTTCTGATTCCTGCTTAATCTTATGTTGCAATTGAACCTGAAGAAAATAAAGATTCGGAAATGACTCTAAAGGAAAAGAAAAACAAAGCACAGATTCCTGCTACAAACTGAGTACGAAGTCCCATTAGCAGGTCATTGCACCTTGTGAGATTTAATTCTCTGGATCTCATCCTGCAGTCGTTTAGCTGCCTCATCACTCTTCTGTTTTTGTCTCAACAGTTGAGCCTGAGCTTCTTGTTTCTTCTTCAGCACAGAGACCTGGAAAAACAAAAAATCAGTTCACCTCCCAAAGTGGCCATTCAGAGTTAAGACATCCCAAATAATTGCGGACCTGTGCTTCAAGAGCATTTAACTTTTGGAGATATTCCTCCTTTAACTTTTGAGCTCCGTCATCAGAGGTAGATGAAATATTTGCAAGATTGCACCTTAGTTCCTCAATTTCTTTCTACAAAAAATACAAACGTTGTTATAAAAACAATCATTGAAACACAATATAATTCATGATAGCAGAGACCAAATACCTGCAAAAATTTCTTTTCTTGTTCTAACTCAAGAACTTTCTTTTCATAATGATGCTTAAGAACTGAAGTATCAGCATTATTAAACATCTTCATTTCAGCCTTCAACATAAGAAAAAGAAAAAATATAAAACAATAAGCATAAAAAACATTTAAAATCAATATTAACATGTAATAAAATGCATATATAAAATATTTTGCAACTTTGTCAAATTTGATAGGCTATAAATATTTTCAAAACAAAATATTCAATGTCTCCAAGAAATTTTTACCTCCTTTTGTTCAAGTTTCTTATCCAATTCTTTGAGCTCCCTATCCAACTTTTCTTGAAGAGAAGAGTGTTCTATTTCCTTTGCATGATCTTCCATATCATCTGCAAACAGGTTGCACAAAGTTAAAAAATTATATATTGTTATTTAGGAATAAATATCAATTCACAGTGATAGAAAAAATGCATACAAAAAGATTGGGTGTCAAGAAGTCTAAATGTGGTTGCAAAGTCTAGCTTTGAGAAATCAGACATCATTATCTCATATATTTGATGTACATATCTCAAGCATATGAAATAATATTATTAATTACATCAGTGTCATGGATTAACAAACAAATAAAAGATACACTGTATAATACATAAAAACTACTACCAAGGTTCTACCTGCTATGTCAACTGATTTGTCTTCACAGTCAGAAGAGTACTCATTACCACATGCAAATAAAACATTCTTTGACCGGAATCCACTATCATATGTGTCAACCAAATCGTCAAAAAGTCTAGATTTTGCATGCGAATTTTTCAAACGCTGTAATTCCCCTTCCAGATCTTGGATCTTTGACACATAAGATTTCACCAGGTCATAATCCTAGAAAGAGGTAAGACCATGAGTCAGTTGTGGATTGCTTCATCAGAAAATTGTAATTATGCACTAGCAATGAGTTCAAACCTCGTGTGAATCTGATTCAATTTCATCCCAAGATTTACCATTTCGAATTGATTCTATTTTCATGACCAGTCGGTCTTTTTCAACCTAAATTCAACATATTGGGTTAGACGGAGCAATTTGATCTCAAATAGCACAAAAATGATACTGGAAGCAACTAACAACATTTATCTTTTGACAAAAACACCTAACATTCTATTAGAATTAAGAACATAAAAGGATAGAGGAAGACCTGAGCATCACATGCACGTTGTGCTAAACTCTCACAAGTAACTCGTCGATCTTGAAGCTCCCGCTGTAGTTCTGCATTGCTTGCTTCAAGTAAGGATATTTTGTGTTTGAGAATCTAAGGGAGAAAAGAACAGGAGATCAGAAACCTACACCCGGCAAAAGGAGGGATAACTTCAGAAACTGCCCAAAATTATGATGTACCTGAAGTTCATCAAATGCCCCTCCAGTATCACCTTTGTATAGTAGAAGCTCAGTCTGGAGTTGCTCAATCTGACTTCGCATTCTCTGCATCTGAGCTCCCACTGGATCACGATTAATCTAAAAGAAGAAGATTTGAAATCATCAAACATCTGAGCTACCACATGAACGATTGTCATTGTCACTCCCAATTTAATTTAAGAGACAAAATGAAACAAACATCGAGAACACTAATATAAAGCACTTACGACTGCCTTGTTCTGAATGTTGCGAGCACGGTTTGCATACTTCAGAGTGTTCAATGTCTCTTCAGCATTGGTGTCAGCAGGACTAACACATGCTGCAGCATACCCAAACAAATTTAATGACTCATATGATAATAAATGAAAGTGTAAAATTTTTGAAATCCACCAAGTATTATACCTATCATAACAGTTTTGCTGTTTCCTCCAAGAGAGTCCTGCGTATCATTAGCCAATTCCTCGTCAGGATGATATATGAATTCATGGTATAGAAATCTCAGAAGTAAGCACTAAAACAAAAATCTAGTATTACATTTCAGTAATAATGACTTTTGAAAACAAGTTTCAAGATAGGAGTCACAATACTTCCAAAAAAAAATAAAAGGGATACTTCCTTTCCCAACAATACTTTTAAATAATGAGCATAGAAGTCATCACTCCATCTGTCATGGACTGACATATAGAAAGAACCATACATATCATAGGCAGAGCTGTTCAAAATAAGTATACTAGGCGTAATGCTTTAACAAACACAGTGCAAACCTGTAGTAGTCTTGTTAGTTTACTATCACGATATGGCACATGGCCACCTTCTTTTCGCTTTCTTTCATCTCCCAGTGCACTTATTACATTCCCAAGAGCTAGTAAACCCTTGTTGATATGAATGCCTTGACAATGGAAAAACTAAATGATCATTAAATAGCTTAAAAATTGCATTTATAAAACTCAGTCAGTAGCAGAAATGCATTGCAAGATTTTAAAAATTATACTGTGATGGGCCAAAAATATGAAATACTCTATATTTGTGTAATAATGCTATCCCTAATCTTAACAATATGTTTTACACATACAACAGATTACCTTCTTTCAGACGCATGCCATCGGCACCAGTTCTTTTTGCACGTTCAGAACCAGCAAGGTCTACCAAATGTAGTTTTGCACACAAGACATCATCACCACTCTTTTGCTCCATGGTGATTGTGAATATAGCATGTGATCGACTATACAAATAGCATAAATCACAGTCATCATACTTTAATAAAGCAAGAGTCTACTTCAGTAGAGAGGAGATATGTAAATTTTGATATGCTGTATATTAGAGCGAATTTAATCAATTCACAAATCAAATAATATAAAGTTACTCTCTCCTAAACAACATTGACCCCTTGACCCCACAGACTAAGTATAACAATTTACCTTGACTGACTGTTCATGTTTGTACTCCCAGTGGCGCGTGCCAGTGAACCACGAGAAAGATAAGATGACATTTCTTCTTTAGTCTTTACTTCAGCCTCAGTAACACCAGCCAACGTTATTCCCCCATTCACTGTTTCCCTAATCTGAATGGGAACTCTGCTGGGCGCAGCATACTTCGCAGTAGAAGCCACATCCCCTTTAGATTGATTGGGATCAAGTAAATCAAATACCTCTTCCTTGAATATCTGTAATCAAGTTATACAAGTTCACACTTATCTATGTTTCAAAGTCTGACCACAATTACAGAAAAAAAAAAATCATTAGGATTATTCTTTACCTCGATAAACGATACCCTAATCAAAAACTCTGAGGATTCCTTCATAGTCTGAACCCTCTTGAATATTGTCTCCATCACCTTGGGTATAATACCACCGGCATTTTCTTCTCCGGTGTAATTGGTGCCCATGGTGTATGTCTTTCCAGATCCGGTCTGAGAATAAAAACCTAGTTAAAACAAACTAAATATAACAAAAAAAGCTTCTCAAATAAAAAGGTTCGAATAACCAAAGTCAAAACCATATGAAGAACGTATACCTGTCCATAAGCGAGAACTGTTGCGTTGTAGCCGTGAAAAAGCGCATCTACAAGTGGAGCTACACAATCATTGTAAATTGTGGACGACGGAGATTCCGAACTACCACCATAAACATAGTCATAAGTGAAAGCATGTGACCCAATTTGCACCTACACAGCGTCCAGAAACAACAATTACACATTAAATTCATAAATGCCCGCATATTTCAACAGATTCAAAGGAAACCACTTCTTCTACCTGAGGTTCACCAGGAACAACGGTGATACAATCTGTACAGCCGAGCATAAGCTCCGACGTGATCAGAGGCCGGACGTTGACGGCAACACGTACGCACTGCGGTGCATCGTGGCTTTCCATCTCACACCAATTTGAACCCTAAAACCAAATGAGTGTGAAAAAACTCTGAGAATCGAAGCTGGTGATTCAAAATGGAATTTGGAGTGTGATTTGACTACTTTACCTGATGCGAAGGAGAGAAACAAAGAGAAAGAAGAGGAAGAGAAAGAATAAGGAAAAAAATGAGTGTAAGAGGAAGTAGCAAGCGTTCTAATTTTGAACAGAGAAGAGAGGGTAATGGCTGCAAATTTGAATGTGGATGTGTTGGGTTAGATTAAAACGGATTTGAGAAAACGGCGCTCGGGTCCGAATTCAAACGAGAACCTTAGTCACGCGTGGGTCACGTGCCACTACGAGTGTCAATGAAACTCCAACGGTCAAAATATTAAGCAAACATAGAAACCCCACCCAAAAATGGATAATTATTTAAAGCATACTCCATTAATGCCTCTTGCTCCAATATGCAACACTTTAAAATATGCACACTATTGTTTCTTTTTTACTTTATAATAAATTTATTTAAAATTATTTTTGATTATAATATTTAATATGATTTTGGTTTAATCTATAATGGGCTGTTCTTTTTAATTTTTTATTCCTTAAAGACATTTATTTGAAGACAATTTTAGTTCTAGTATTATTGGAGGTCAACATTTATTTACTAAAATAAAAGACAAAATTGATTATAGTTTATAATTTAGTTCACTGGCATTAATTCGCTAAATTGATTTCGCATTGATCTAATAAATAAGTAATGCAATTTTTATAAATAGGATTCAATATAATATGAATTTTAAAATATTATTTTTTAATCTTTTTTATTTTTTAAAATTATTTATATAATTTATCAATACTATTTTATATCGTCACTTAGTATAATTTTAATTTTTGATTTTCCTATGCTACACTACTAAAATTTTCTATTTGTATGTAATATGTAATCTTAGTATTAATATTAATAATAAGGATAATTTGTAAAAGTTTTGAACTAAAAAAAATACAAGTTATGTATTTAGTATAAATAATATTTACATTTCTTTCAATCACAATGTAAGAAAAATTATTCACCTCTCAATAACTATCTTGAAACTCATTTAAATTATGAATTCCGATAAATAATGTAAAAACAATTATTGACAATATATAAATATTTAAATTTAAATTTTATTAGAACTAAAGTTAATAAAATTAATAATATCTATAAAAATTAAAAATATACGTCAATATCTAGATTCAACTAAATAATTAATATATAAAAATATATAAAAGAAAACTAAATGTATTTAAAATATTAAAATAAGAAAAGAGAGAAATAAAATACAAATTGGAAACACCTAAGAACGCAAAGGACAATGCAATAGACTTTAAAAAATAGTAACATAGAAATTGACGCAAGAAGACGAGGGAGGAAGGGTAACAAAAATTTCAGAGACATAAGAAAGGACTGCTTGTGAGGTTTTATTATATGTCTGGATTAGAGTATTTTTATATGAATTTTATTGAGAAATTGAAATATTTTACAAGAAATGAAATATTAGAAATTAGTATTAGTAATTTAATAGTTTAAGGGAAGAGAATTCAAAATTCACATTAAAAAGAGTATAAAAAGAGTAGAAGTTTGAAAATTCTTATATTATTTTCTCTTATATACATATGCTTTCGGTTAAATCATTCCAGAGGTCTCTATTTTTGTAGTGAAATCTTAAGTAAATTTCCTCATTTTTATTGACTCAATTGAATTTCTATTTTGGAAAATTCGTTGCAATCAGGTCCCCATTTATATATCTTTTGGTATTCTAATTTATTTTATCTACCTTACAGAAGGAATCCAAATTCATAAACAATCGTAATATTTCCTGGATAGGATTGAATAAGGTGGCCAGCAAAATTATGTTATAATTGGAAAAATTATGTTGGCAAAACACCTTGCCCACTTTATACAACATATATGTACTTTGACAAATTTGATGAATCAAGTGGAAAGCAAATAACCTATTAAGTGCTCCTCAATACAAATTGGATTATCACTTTTAATTATATTAGTAATAATATTTTCTAAGAGCTCTTCAACATGTTTAGTTGTTCAACATGCTTAGTTGCCACACTTACAAACTCTAACAAGATGTCAAGATCATACCTGCGAGTATAAGTTCAAATAATATCATCAAGTACAAGCCAAAGATAACTTGTCGAAATCAATCTCTGAACATTTCATTGATGTCAAAACGAACTAAAAGGTACAAACAAGATCGTAACCAATAAAATACAAATTAATGGCAAGCTCAAACCTGTCATCTTACACATAGTTCACTAAAGCATGATAGAAGTATTTTCTCCTCAAGTTCTTCTTATATGAATATTTCTTTAGCTCAAACATATCATCTTACACATAATTATTTTGTATGTTCTATGATTTATCATGTCATCTAGTTGGTATTTCAACTTTAAAGTTGTATCTACTCATACATTCTAACAACAAAATTAAGTAGTAATACTAAATAACTAAACATTATTAGTTAGATAATAATATAGTTCCATCTTTAACATCAAATATAATACCCTCACTACAGTGTGTAATAGGTGAAATTTTCGAAAACATTCATTATATTGCTCAAAGAATTGCACTACTACAAAAAATAAGGTGTTGAAAATTTGGATGATGCTTTTAATAAACACCAAGCTTCATTATATGTTTTCCATTGATTGCCTCCAAAGCAACAAGAGCCTGATCTTTGGTTTCATACTTCAAAAATGCATAACCCACCACAAAAATACAACTATAAATAACACTTTATAGCTAAGAAACGTCAAATCCCTAAATAAAATGATTAATTAAGGTACAGAAATCAGTACCTTTACTTGTTTGTTGTGAACCTCTTAAAAACCTATAATTAATCTTGTATGGTTCTGTACTGAAAAGGCAGTGAGTATGTTAAAATGATGTCACAACTACCATATTCAAATTAGTTCAGCTTTTAAAAACATATTAGAAGGAGAGGGTGATGAAGAAAAATAATAATAAATAAAAAAAACTCAAAAAAATCATCATGTTCAGTATAATAAAAACCTAAAAAATAGCTCTCATTCTTGTTTCTCCAGCTAGAGAGTGATTAACCTCACTTTGTGCGCCTTCCATCACCTCCTTTTTTTCTTATCCCCCATTTCAGTTCAAAATGCACAACATAACATGTAAGTTTTAAAATGGTTGAAATGCCAAGAAGGGGGGCGAGGTTGAATTGGCTAGTTAAAAAATATGATGTCTTTTGAAGGTTTAAAACTGTTTTAATTTGAATCAATTCGATCACCAAGTTTGGATGCAAACACCTCTGGACAATACACTTTTAACTGATCAAAAATATAGTTAGTCAATTGATTTTACTAGACAGATGTTGTACTAGTATAATCAATCGATTGAATTCGAAAATAGTCGACTGAAATACTGGGAAAAATACAGAAATGCAGATTTGTGATTTAAAGCAAGAACAATGTAAAAGATTAATCAAAACAGGTTCCAATGAGTTATACAAACATGCTCAATGTTGCAGATGCCACCAAAATAGTCAAGAATATCAAAAATATGGTTTAAATCCAAATTCTTTAAACTTTGAATGATAATGCAAGAGAGAAGGGTTAGAGAAAATATTGATGCAAAATATTTTTATATTGGTTCACTCAAACCTGAGCTGCATCCTATTTGTCAAGGCAACTTGAGCTTGACTTTGCACTATTTCAAAAGACTTATAAAGTTTACACTCTTACACTTTTAAAATAAGTGTTACGAAATTCAACAGGTTGATTTTCAAATCAATCGGTTGATTTCACTTAACTTAAGTGAAATCAGTCGATTAAAAAATAAATCAAATGATTGAATAAGTCACAGTTTAAGACTACTACAACTAACCTTTTAACCTATTGAAAATTTATTCAACAAATTAAAAAACACATTTTAACCTATTGAAAAATATTTCAATAGATTAAAAGACACAATATAGATCAATTACATCAAATTAATGCTTCAAGGTCTATAATGTGAATTACAAACATCAAGCATTCTTTTCTAATGATTGATCCATGTGGAGGGCACACGTTCAAGGTTTATTCAACATGAATACCATCAAATCTCCATAACTTCATCAATGTAGGCATGATTCCAAAGCAATTGCTTCAAGTTAGTTCAACAAAGCTTCATCAAATCTTCATGAAACGCACCATCTAGGCTTCACATGTCAACACAACATGCACTAAAGTAAATCATCACCTTGGGATCAGGGAAAAGCTAAGCCTCTTAGAGAAAGGTTCCAACTAGATCATCGCCATCTTAATGTACTCCTCGCCACGAGTGTCAAGATTCGTAGCCCTATCAACGGTAAATGCGAGCTCTAACAAAAAATGAAAACCTAAGTTGTAGCTAGATGGTGAGAACTCATAAAAGGGTTAACTAACGAAAATAATGATATACTTACCTAACCTCAACCATGATGAGAAGGTGATGAAGAGTTGTCTAGGCAATGAAGAGTTGCCTAGACGAAATGATGTGATTCCACCAAGCATACATGATCCTTCAAGCCCAACATCCAATGGAAGCCCATTGAGAGGCCCAACAATAAGGTCTATGATGAGAAAGATTCAAATGAGTATTCCTCTAAATTACCATCAAGACCAAAGCTTCCACACATTATTCACATGAACTAAGGAAATCACCAAGATATGAAGGATTACATGTAATTGTAGTAGAATAGAATTTATTTTGGGCCAATGTTTAGGCCTTGCTTTTCAATAATACATAAGACATGAAAGGAACATAGGATGGGGTTTCAAATTGGGCTCGGTCCATTTCTCTTCATGCATGGCCGAGACTACCAAAAATAAGGCAAGGCAAGAATGCTCCTTTGCTTCATGGTTTGACTAAGGTTGGTCATCACATCCAAAGGCCAATAACACTTCTTGTTCTTCAAGCCAAGATCCAAGGGGCGTGACATTGCCTTCTTCTCCAAGCTTTCACCAACGGCCAAGATCAAAGCCCACTCCATCCAATGGCTTTTCTTTCTCATGTGTAAATGGCTTCATATAAAAGCCAAAAAAAATTTACTCATTTGTAACACTCTTGAATTTTTGTGCAATAGAAGCCAATGAGTTGAGAACACTCCTCACTATTGCCACTTGAGAGTCATCTTTTAAAGAGCTTACTCTCTTTGCCTCTAGCCTCTTTCCTAAGCTATTCTAAATCACTCACTCTTTCACCTTGAGAACACTCCTCACTATTGCCACTTGAGAGTCATCTTTTAGAGAGCTTACTCTCTTTGCCTCTAGCCTCCTTCCTAAGCTATTCTAAATCACTCACTCTTTCACCTATCCATTGCAAGCAAGAGCCTACAAACTTGCCTCTCACTCTTCCATGCTTCCTCCATCATTTTTGCTGCACTTGGAGCTCACATGTCTCGGCCAAGCTCCATCATGAAGGGAGCCAACGATAGAGAGACGGGGATGATCAAAATAGTACGTAGGTTCGAAGGCAACCACAATGAAGAGGGCGACAAAGAGAAGTAGATGATGTCGAGCTTTTGCGTTTTCGACACTTGCGTTTTCAGCAATGGTACTAGGGAGGAATTTTTTTCGCATTTTCAGCATTATTTTCGGTGTTTTCACTAGAGGGAGAAGTTTAGTTTTCAAGTTTTCATAAACACAAAGGTGTGAAATTTTTGGTCTAAAATTAATTCCTTTTCATTTATATTAGGCACACAATGGCGGTTCAAAATATGTTAGTTAAAATTGTCATATTTTACATGCAAAATATGGCAGTTCAAAAAATGATAGTTGAAACCATCATATTTTGCATGTAAAATGTGGTGGTTCAAAAATGGTCGCATTATCATGTAAAAAGTGACGATTTTAAATAATTGTCACATTAAAATTGTCACAACTTACATGATTTTTTATAGTACTGAAGTTCAAACTCAATACATTTATATATATATATATATATATATATATATATATGTGTGTGTGTGTGTGTGTGTGTGTGTGTGTTGGTTGTTTCAATCTCGTTCTATTTTTGCTAAACTATTTCAATAATTCTCATCAAACATATTTTTTAGGAAAGCTTTATTGCAAGGAAATGACATATTAGAGTTACTTAAGACTTTGCACAAGTCCACGATAATACAAAACCTATTTATATATTACAACTAACTCAATATACTTGCTGAAGAAAAGCACCTAACAATGTCCCATTGACAACTATCCATATTGCCACAAGGCCATTATGACTCAAGAGATATAATGACAGCATTTAGGATGACTCAAAATCACTTAAAGTATAATTATACTATGATTATGAGCTCAAAAGATACAAATATGAAGTACAACAGCTTGATCATTGTACATGTCAGAGTTCATCAAACAATTATGATGATAGTAAAATGTATGTTACTTTAATGTAAATGATGTTTGTCATCAACTTGATTTATTTTGGAATGTTTGGTTATGATTCATAAGTATTGTGTAATATAAAATTTCATGTTGTTTCATCCAATTATAAATTTATTTATTTATATAATTAAATAAATAATTATATTGCAAATTTTCAGATGTTATAATAAAGTTTTAGAGGTAAGAGAAATATTCACCCTTGCTTTTTGATACAATTATTGCATATAACTTCCTTTTTGAACTACTTTAATCTAGATCTCAATCTTCTTCCTTTCGACGCTTTTTAATGTTTTGATTCGAGCTTATATGTCTCATGCTTCAATCGAATTCCTTCCAACGATTTCACCAACGTTCTTTATTGGAGCTCTCCTTTTAATTCTACGAGTCTTGACGACCTCTCTTC
The DNA here is from genome assembly GCF_037176805.1 of Vigna unguiculata. Classification (NCBI taxonomy): domain Eukaryota; kingdom Viridiplantae; phylum Streptophyta; class Magnoliopsida; order Fabales; family Fabaceae; genus Vigna; species Vigna unguiculata. The sequence goes on along the minus strand of NC_140799.1, from coordinate 31,234,496 downwards.
TCCATTTTTTTTACATATGAGCCTACCTATTTACTAATGTTTCTCTATGCCTGCAACAATATCATAATTAGAATACGTACTTGATGAAAATTAGAATGCTCAATTGAGAAATTTTATATTTATAGAAATTTGAAAGTCCAATATTAAAAAAATTCTCAATAAAATTTTGGAAGATAAATTTTAAACATAGTTATAATCATCTTTTTTTCTAAAAACACTACTAAAATTTTGAATTTTAGCGTCAGTTTAATACATTATTTAGTGGCAGTTTTAACCGCCATTATTCTCTTTCTTGTTAGTTAATTAACTGACAGAAAATTTGGCGCCACAAAAGCATTTTAGCGTCAATTTATTATAACCGCTGGAATAACCGCACTAAAATTATGAGTCGGTATAATCGCCTCTAAATTAAATTTAATTTGTTTTTTACATGTACTACTTAGTGGCAGTTATAACTGCCAGGAAATTCAAGAATATAAATAATGGTTAAATTATACATTTGGTCTCCATTTTCATAGCAAAATATCAATTTGGTACCTTAATTTTTTTTATCTCAATTTGATCCCTATTTTGGGAAATTTGATGCAATCAAGTCCTTTTTGTTGTTAGTGATGTAATAACGACGTTAAATGGGTGCCATGTATTAGTTCCTGGATTTTTTAAATTTTTTTTGAATTCTTTTTTTTAGGTTTTCTTATTTTTTATTTATTTTTTAAAAATTTTAAAAAAATAAAAATTTGCCACGTGTCAAGTTGATATCGTACCACGTGGCAGTGATAGTATCACGTGTCACTATTATGTTAGGTGTCATTTCGCTATTCTCAATTTGGTCCCTGTATTTTAATTTTTGTCTCAATTTAGTCCAATTTTTTGTAAAAATTGTGCAATTTTGTCCCTATCCAAATTTAAACTAAGTTTAATTTCTATATAAATGTCCATAAATATTTCTATCAAAATTGATATATCAAGTAAATATTTTTAGCAAGATTAAGTTTATTTTAATTTATATTTTACATTAAACTTTATTTAAAATTGTTTAAAAGTAGTTAATAGAAAATAATGCTAATAACAAAAACAAATTGATAAATTATATTGATATTTTATTACATCAAACTTTAATATTGGTTTTTATTTGAATTTATATTTTAAATAATTGCATATTTTTAAAATGCGTAAAATTTAATAATTTCTATACAAATGTTTTAGTTGGTGTAAAAATAACAATTATATAAATTTAAGAAAAATTAACTAGTTTATGTAACAATAAAAAACAAATAAATTTAAAATTTGAAAACAATTGTAAGTAAAATTGAATGTGAAACAAATTTAAATAAAATTAGTTTTGTTGAAAATATATAATAAAAATATCAATTTGAATAAAAAAATCAAATTTAATAAAAATATTTGTATAACATTTATATAAAAGTTAATTTTTGTTTCAATTTGGAGGGGACAAAATTGCAAAATTTTTACAAAAATAGAAACTAAATTGAGACAAGAGTTAAAATACAGGAACCAATTTGAGAATGAGAAAATGACACTTGACATAATAGTGACACGTGCCATTGTCACTGTCACGTGACAAGATGTCAGCTTGTTGCAAATTTTTTTTATTTTTTTTAAAAAATAAATAAAAATTCAAAAAAATTCAAAAATCTAGAAACTGACCCGTGGCAACCCATTTAACATCGTTACTACTCCACCAACGAAAAAGATTTGATTGCATCAAATTTCCCAAAATATGAACCAAATTTAGATAAAAAAAATAGAGAAACCAAATTGATATTTTACTACGAAAATGGAGACCAAAAGTATAATTTAACTTATAAATAATTTAGTGACGATTATTACCACCTCTAAATTAATTTTAATTTTTTTTTATTTAATACTTAGTGGCAGTTGTAACCATCCATAAATTCAAGAATTTAAAAAATTTAGTGACAGTTATAACTGCATGTAAAATTATGATTTTTTTAAATAAAAAATTGAAAATTCTGAAATTTATTTACCAAAATCTGTTATTGTCTTCCATAAATTCAGCACAAAATGTTATCCACCTTAATTTTAGGCTTTATCCATTGTTATTGGAAAAAAACTTTCAAGTGATTTCATAGGTACAAGCTAATTCTAAATAATTAAATTCAGACGGTGAATAATTTCTTAAGTGGGTTTTTCTTCGTAAATGAAAAAAATTAAATATCAAACGATTTCTTACATTTCTTTTATGGAAAAAAGTGAACATTGCTAATCTTAATTCATTTAATCATAATAACAAATTGTTCAAGCATCTATGCTGGTGTATGGATCTTTAAGCAGATCTAAAGAAGAAATTTTAACTAAAGAAAAAAACTTAAAACTGCATCAATATGGAATGGAGTTTAGGAACACACGAAACAATGGTTCCATGTCGAAATGATGGATCACCAAACTGCCACCCATGAGCATAGTACATCTCATTCCATGCCTATACTATCTCATCTATATTTATCTGAACACTTCCCCAATTTAACAGTGCCAAGGCAGCCATCTCTTGAAATTTATAAGCAGTAATTCGAAAAAGTTCTTGGGCATCACTACTTGCTACCGTATCCTCCATCGCTTCCCCATTGATTGTTGTTCCATCATAAGAAGGTTCTTGATTGGAATGACCTCAGTAATATAAAGCCTAAACGATGCCTTTTCATCTGTAGTAGTGATAGTAACCAAATCACCTTCTTTATCCTTTCGCTTCACAAGAACACCCTTCAAACCTGGAAAACGCTTCCTAGCTATATCCCTCACCAACTTATATCTTCTCCTTCTGATCGTGACAGGTTCTTCTTTTTCCATAGGTACTCAACCTCCTCCCACATCAAGATGCCTTTCTTCGTGCTATCCTCTGCCTTATTATAAACATGTCATTGTGGATATTGTTTGAACTCGTCTAGAATCTTCGCATTGACTGAGTATGGGTATAGGTATGGAGAATCCCGAATTTTTCAATTGGGTATGGGGATGAGTATGTGGATGTACACATCCCGCCATAATACATGTTCGTGTCATATCTCCCTCCTTGTTTAAATTATTAAAATATTCACAATTAATTAAGTAACCATATATATATATATATATATATATATATATATATATATATATATATACTTTTTATTTCTTCTAATTATTTGGTTTGTCATGAAACATATTCACATCTTCAATATATTTTTTCATCTTATCATAACTTTTATATAATTATGTTAAAATGATGTATGTCAATTAAAAATTTTTATGTCTTATATTTGAATATTTCTATTATTTTTTTAATATTTTTATTTATTATATATTTTCCTTTCACATGAGTATGTTTGATACTCTGAATTTAAGTGTTAAATAGCATAAACCTTTCATTTACTAGGTAATATTAAAAAAAATCATTACTTATTATTATTAATTTTTGTATCATTTAAATAACTCTTTTGTTTCGCTAAAATAATTTTCGTTATTTCTCAACCATTGAGTATATATATTGATATTTAAAAAGTTTTCTTAGATCTCTAAGGTATTTTTCATCTTATCATACCCTTAATTATACATTTGTTTTTCTTTCTACGATTTCTTTCAATAGTCTTTCAAATTGTTTCTCAGACATGCATTTATTAATTTTTTAATATTTTTACTTGTTGTTTATGTTCATCATGTAGAATACTATTTCGATATATTTGGTTAAATTACTTTTTTTGTCTCTCTATTTGTTAAGTAATATCAGTTTGGTCCTCAAATTTTTCGTTGTCTCAATTTGGTCCTCATTTTCGTAAGAATGATTCAATTTAGTCCTTATTGTTAGTTTGACCAGACGGTGTTAAAGTCAATGCCACATGTCAATTTATGTTTTTTTTTAATTTTTTGAACTTTTTTTTGAATTTTTTTTTTGAATTTTTTGAATCTTTTTTAAAATTTTTTACATGTGTTACTTCACAATTGTGCCACGTGTCAAAATGACTCAATTTGGTCCCTATATTTATTTTTAGTTTCAATTTAGTCCCAATTTTTGTAAAAAAGAAGTAATATTGTCTCTCCTTAAATTGACATTCAATTTACTTTCTTATAAATCTTATGGTGATATTCTTACTAAAATTAACGTTTTTGTTAAATATTTCTATAAATATTTTAAATTAACTTTAAATTCTATACAAATCATTGAACTTTGGTTTTGTTTTGAACTTGAAATTTAGTTCCTAAACTTATGTGTGATAAATTATTTGATTTTTAATCTTCACTAAGTTTGTGTAATATGATACACTTGATGCCTTTATATATGATGGCAAAATTGTTAATTTTTGAAATTAAGTTTGGGGTTTAACTTTGTTTAATAATAAAACTAAAAAAAGCCTTTTTTAAAAATATTTCTACAAATATTTAATAAAAATGTCAATTTTATTAAGAATATCATCTAAGATTTATAATAAAATTAAATTGAGTGTCAATTTAAGGAGGGAAAATATTGCTTCATTTTTACAAAATTTGGGACTAAATTGAAATTAAAAACAAATACAAGAACCAAATTGAGTCATTTTGATACGTGGCACAATTATGAAGTGACATGTATAAAAAATTAGGCGTTGACTTTAACACCATCTGGTCAAAATTAACGGCAATGACCAAATTGAATCATTTTTAAGAAAAATGAGGACTAAATTGAAACAACGAAAAAACTTAATGATCAAACTGATATTACTTAAATAGAGGGATCAAAAGAGTAATTTAATTGATATATTTTATCTAATTTATTTTCTAACTCATTATCAATCATACTATATTTTTTTCACTATAATTGTATAAATAACTTTTATTTAGTATAATATAAAAATTTAATGTAATTGTCATGAATATTTTTTATCACCATCCAACATATATTAGAGTTCAAAAAATACAAGATCTATATCAAAATTTTATTGTTATGTTTATTATTTGTTCTTTGCGTCATTTTGATTAAGTGATGTATTATCATTTTTATTAGTGCATAAAAAAGAGATTCATTAGAATTTAAAAAATTAAAGTAAATATATTTTAATTTGAATATTTGTTTTCCTTTTATATTTTTTTAAAAAATATTTTTAAATTTTATCAACTAAGTTTCATTAATGTTTGTAGTTTGCAAATTTAATAAATGTTTTGGTTCTCATAAAATTTTATTTGGTATTGTAATATAAAATGTAAATAATTATAATTTATTTCAAAGTATTTGATATCGAAGAAACAACCATCCTCCTAATATTGAATATTTGATAATACTATATTTCCTTTACAGTAATTTTTTATTATTTATAAAATATAATTAAAATTAATTTTTAAGTAGTAAAAAAAAATGTACGGGTATGAGTACGAGATTATACTCGTTACCTGGTGAAGATGATGATGGGACAAAAATTTGATATCTTAAGTTTAGATATGAAAATGAAAATGATTTTTTTCTATAAAAATGAATATGGAATAACGAAACTCGTTTCTGTCTCCCCCATTTCGCATCCCTACTTAAAATGTGAGAAGATGAGAAATGAGCTCCTCTGATGTCAAAAGAGGAAGAAACTCGCGGAAAGAAAATAATATCAAATGAAATAGAAAAAGGTATAAATTAAAGATTCATTTTCCGGTCAGTTTTGAACTGCATTTTAAGTATAATATAAATTTACAATTTTATTAAGACAGGTTCGTTTTAAACAACCGTCAGAAAATATTTGTCATTATAAAATAATATTTTTGTAGTGAAAAGACTCTTGCATAGTCATTGTCTCCTTCTTATCCTTTTGGAAACTTATTCAAATAAAATCTGTATGTAGTCTTAATATTTATGTTAAAAAAACTCTTTTTTTACACTTTTCTGCATTAAATATCTTAAATAATTTTGAGTTAACCTTCAACTTTATGCATTTTATCTTCTTGTAAACATGTACCATAGTGTCATCTTGTGCGACTTCAAAGGAGTTTTCAACTCTCTGATGTAAATGCCAATATCTTGAACAATTTTGAGAGAATTTTCAATTTTATTCATTTTATCTTCTTATAAACTTGTGAGAATGTCATCGTATGTATTATCAAAAGGGTCTCAATTTTTTTTTTATAGAGGAAAATGCTAACTTAGTTTTTTTTTTTTTTTTTTACTTTTACAAAGTTTTTATTTTTGATTTGTTTTGTTTTAATTTTACTTTAGCATATTTCTTTTTAATTAGATTCAATGTTATAAGTCTTAGCTTATGGGAGTAAAATAAATTTTATTAATTAATGGAAATTAGGTGAAAAAGGTGGAAACTAATAAATTATTTGTAACACAATTTACCTGAAATAAAGTGCATTCCAACAAAAGAGTATTTTAGTTCTATTTGAATTTTTCAAAAGTAAGTGCACAGTTAACTAGTAAAAATAGAATTAGTATAATCATAAACTTTACCAAGGAAAAATAAATAAATAAATAAAATCTGAATAAATAACCTATAATTAAACAGATATGAGGACATAATAGAAAAAAAATATAAACATTAAAAATAATCTTATTTAAATAATTACTCTCCAAAACCTAAGTACAAAAAATAATATTAAAAATAGCTTTTAATAATTATTAAATAGCACACTATATATTTTAAAAAAATTTAAATATAATATTTATAGCTTGTAAATAAATAAAACTAGAAAACATAAAGAAAAAAAAAATTACATAATCTTAAAGTGGAAGTATATTTCTATTTATGGAACTATATTTATTACATAATATAAGTGGTGGTGTGTTGTTGTCTCTTGCATACATGCATGTATAAATACACTTTGCTGAGAATTCCACCATCACATCAGACACACATCACACATGGGTGCTGCAACTTCCTCCTCCCCATTCCACACTCTCACCAGATTCTTCTGCATCTTCACCACCACCCTTACTCTTCTCACTCCTTTCATCCACGGCGACGACACCGTCGCCACATCATCACGGCCCAACGTCTCCACAACCGAGCCCTTCAAGTATAGCACGGGAGTCATCATCGGCGCGTTGGTCACCACCTCCTCCATCACCTTGCTCTTCTTCCTCTACATTAAGCATTGCGCCGATGCCAGAACCTTCGCCGCGACCGCCGCCAACTCTCAGCCCTCGCATGTGAGAAAAAACTCCGGCGTCGACCATGCCCTTCTGGATTCGTTACCGGTTTTTCAGTTTGGGTCGCTGAAGGGGCAGGGCGTTATCGACTGCGCCGTTTGTCTCGCCGTGTTCGAGGACTCCGAGGCTCTGAGGTTGTTGCCCAAGTGCAGGCATGCGTTCCACGTGGAGTGCGTGGACGCGTGGCTCCACGCGCATTCCACGTGCCCGCTCTGTCGCTATAAGGTTGAACCCGACGAGGTCGTTGTTCTCGTGGAGGAAGACGCGAAGAAGGCGAAATCTGCGGAGGGAGAATCGAGCCAAAACGACGCCGCGTTGCGAGGGGAGAACGAGAACGCTGGAACGGCGTCGTTGGACACAGCGGAACGCGGCTTGGGGCGCCGTTTTGTTGGGGTCCAGCAGCGGTTGAGCGATTTTGAGGCGCGTGATGCGTTGCGTTTGACTTCGGAAACGGCCACGTGGGAGGCACGTGGAGAGAGAGGAAGAAGGAGTCATAGTTGTGGTAATTCTGTTGGTGAGGTCATGGAAAATGATATGATGAATTTGAGAGGAAGGAGGAGTTTTCATGGTTTGCTACAATTTTGTTAGATAAATTTTAGTCATTGAATGGTTTAATATTAATTAGTTGTTTCATTACACAATTATTAGTGATATTTAATATTAATTAGTTGTTTCATTACACAGTTATTAGTGATAAAAGAGAGTATATATATTATATACGCATGGTGGAGATCCTATTTATTAATTGCAGAGAAATTAATCATGCAAAATATAGATATATGATCTTTTATTTTACCCTTCCTTTTCATTTATATTTCATAATAGATAGGTGGGAATTGACTAACAATGAGAAACAAAGTAAGTATAGTTTAAAAAAGAAGGACAGATAAAATAAGGAGTATTAATTATTTATTTCTTAACAAAAAATTTGCTCAAACTCTAAAACATAAACTTATACACAATCGAAATGCATGATGTATGTTAAATACTTTTAAATATATTTTGATTATTATAACCTCATGTAAATAATACCACTTTTAATTATATTTCAAAACTAAATAAATAAATATAAATTATTCATATATGGTAAAAGTAGTTACACATATATCAATACCCGAACAAATCACGTATCTTTTTCATCTACACAAACACAATATAAACCAAACACCTTATTTTATACAAGAAAAATGATATTTTGACAATTTTTTTTTAACAAATTTGACGATCTTTCATTCTTTCCGGAAAAGGGTGAACTATTTTAAGAGAAATAAAAAAAAATTAAAACAACAATATCTTACTATAAACAACGAATTTTGTCCAACTTTGTTAGTTTTTTTTATTAAAGTATAATTTGTTTATATAATCACCATGCCTTTCTCATGTGATGTGACACTTTTTTTATTGATAATAATAATATTAATTATAGAATATTCATTACAAGAAAATTATCTTTTATCTAAAAAAAATTATCTATTATCTAGAAAAAATTATCTACGAAATGTTTTTCATAGATAACTTTGTTTTATTTATGAAAAAAATTTCATAAATAACATTAATGTTCGTAGATAAAAAAGAAGTTATATACGAAAATTTCATCAGTAAACATAACAATTTTTTGGTAGAAATATTCATACAAAATTACCTAACAAAATTTAATGTAGAAAATAAATATCACATATAAAAAATCATTGTTCTGTGGCTCCGGTTACTGTGACAAAACCTCCTTCTTTCAAAAGTTCATGTTCGAAGACGCTAACCACTACGACGTCACGGAATTTCTCTTTGTCACCGCCAGAGTCTTTGTTCCTGAGGCCTTTCTCCTCCATTAGCCGTCGTGTATAGCAAGTCCATTCATTCCATTCTTGAGAAATTCTAAACTATTTTCGCTCTTCTCTTTTCTCCTAACCCTATATTATTCTCTATTTTATATTGAAGGAGAGAAATAGGGTTTTTGATTCATAATGAAAGGGCATGAAAGAGCCGGAGAAGGAAGGAGTTGGAGCAAAAGAAGGAGGGCAAGGTGTTCTTTTAGGGTGTCGCTCTCTTGAAGAACTAGAGGATTGTCGTCGTTCTTTTAAAATTATTGAGAGCATGGATGCTCTTGTGATGGTTCAAAGCAATCTCTAATAGAGGAAGGAGTTCGACATTGACGCACTTTCGGAGGAAGATCTTGGGGAGGAGTTGGTAGGCGATTTCTTTTTTATCAAACTCCTTCACACCTTTATCAAACTATAAAGACTACACTAATGAAAACAACTGCTTATAATTATGTATACCTGTGTTATAGTATTAAGAGTTTCGTTTACTCCCATCTGATCGCTCTTTTATGCCTCTTTTCTTTCTCGCGTAACCTATCAACAAGGTTTCACTTATTGATTAGACATTACACTTGAAAACGTTGTAAGTCGTGAACTATTTTGGATTTTTTGGAGCTTTCCTAACTCGTACATAAGTTATTGAACTGATCCAAACTTCCAATATAAAAAATGTACCGTCTAAAGTGTTAAGAGGATTCTTCTATTTTTCGGGGAATTCGCTATTGCCGTGTTCAGTTGTCATTTCAAGGAGTTGAGCTCGAAGGAATCGTACAGGGTGCTGCCACAATCCCAAACGTTTCCCTTCGAAACTTGGTTAAGCTTTTCTTCTCTTGATTTCTTCTCCATGTGCTATAAAACAATATTAGATTTTTCTTAATTTTGGCGAGTGTTGGAACTATATGTATATAGAAGAATGGAGATATGGATGAGTAAATGGAGAAGCGGATCGGAGAAACTGACGTTTGACCACTTTTATGTGATGTTTGGTGAAGGATGAAACGCGTTAGTATAAAAATAGGCATGCAGTACCTATGCCTATTTTGTCTTTGTTCCATATATATATATATATATATATATATATATATATATATATATATATATATATATGTTGTGCTTTAAGTGTTGTAATTAGAAGGGATTATTATTTGTTTGCTTACTTGGTCCAGTAAAATGATGTGCCATTTCACCTTTTGGTTTGCTTGCATCCAAAGCTACTGTGCTTAGCCTACATGTTTTATCAGTATAATTCTCTGTCTATAGCTGTACACATTCAATTGTTATTCATTTAACCATTCATTTTAGTCTCAGTTAGTTCTTGTGATTTGGTTCTATTTCCTACACATCCTCCTTTGAAAATCCATTAAATTATCTTCCATTCTCCTTTTCACCTTATGTGTTTTATGCACATAAATAAACATATATATATATATATATATATATATATATATATATATATATATATATATATATATATATATATATATATATATACACCAATAAAAGCTTAGTTTGCTAGGTGGTGGTGTAATTTATTAGCACTATTTTCTGTTGTGTTAGTTTTTATTTTTCAGATGCATAGTGAAACTTGTATACTTTTCAAAGGTGAGATCTGGAAGTAGTAGAACCTAGAGCATGGAACTCAAGGACTTGGCATCATCTTATTTCTTTTGCAAGTAATGACTATAGTATACTGAATTACTGATGGTTAGTATAAATTTCAATTTTTATTACAATCATGATCTCTTTTCTATATATCCTTGGTCTTGTGGCAGATATACACTCCCTCTTCTGGCACTGCAGTCATCAACAACTACACCAAATTAGACAACTTAAGGCCTACAGTTCTAGCAACATAGTAGTAGTAAAGGTACAGTCCATCCTCATTTCTTTGACCATGTCCTTAAAGGGTTGTTTCAAAGAAGCAATTTAATGTCATTAGTAGGGATGGCAACGGGGCAAACATAGTGAAACCTAATTGATAAAATTTAAAAATATTTTTAAAAAAATATAAAAGGAAAAAAAATATTCAAATTAAAATATATTTTAAATGTTTGTTTACTTCAATTTTTTAAATTATAATGAATCTCTTTTTTATACACTAATAAAAGTTATAATACATCACTTGATCAAAATGACGCAAAGAACAAATAATAACTATAATAATAAAATTTTAACATAGATCTTGTATCTTTTGAACTCCAATATATGTTGAATGATGATAAAAAAAATATTCATGACAATTACATTAAATTTTTATATTGTAGTAAATAAAAATTATTTATACAAACAGTGAAAAAATTAAAATATGATTGTAATGAGTTAGAAAATAAAAAATAAATAGATAAAATTTATAGAAGTAGTATTCTACATGATGAAAATAAACAAAAAATAAACGTAACACACACCAGAAGCTCGTCAACGACATTCTATAAACATCACCACCACCGTCAACGCTCTGGTCCCTCCCCCTCCTTTAAACGCCTTCACGACCTATGAACTAGCTGTTGTCACTGCCGCTTATGAACTTAGTTGTTGTTGTCGCGACCTCTTCCTCTTCCTCTTTCTTTCCTCTCTCCCATTCGAAGACAAGCAACAAGTTGTGAACGACGTCACACCTGACTTCGAAAGCAACACAGCGGGAACTACAAATGGAAGATGAACAACAAAGGAGAAGTCTCGACACAACCACCGTGAGTACACAAATCTGCATCACGAACACAAGCCAGTCCACCTCGCCAGAAAAAGAGTGACTACGCAGATCTGCATCGCGAACGCAAACCAGTCCACCTTGCCGGAAAAAGACAGTACTTTTATGAAAGGAAAGCTCAGTACCTTCCAATGAGCATGAAGGGTGAGTGAATTCAAAGAAAAAAGGAAAGTTGCAGAAGAAAAGGAAATAGATTACAGGAAGGAGGAGAGGAAAGGGGCGATAACTACTAGCTGATAGCTACTAGTAACTAGCTACTAGTTACAAGCTGATAACTACAAGTTGATTGCTACTACCTACTATTTTATTGTTACTAGCTCATAACTACTATCTACTATCTACTAAATACTACCTGATAGCTACTAGCACTATTTACTAGCTACTAGTTATTAGCTATTTGTTGATAACTGCTAGCTACTAACTACTAGCTGATAACTATGAGCTATTATATGCTAGCTACCAGCTACTAGCTTCTAATTGGTAGCTACTAGGTGATAGTTACTAGCTGATAGCTGCTAGCTACTAGCTACTACATACTAGTTAGTAGCTACTAACTGATAGCTACTAGTTACTAGCTGATAGCTACTAGCTACTAGCTGCTAGCTACTAGCTGATAGCTACTAGCTATTAGATGATAGCTACTATGAGCTATTAAATGATAGCTATTACTAGTACTAGCTGATAGCTACTAACTACTAAATGATAACATTAGCTACTTGTTGATAGCTACTAGCTACTAGTTGATAGCTATTAGCTACTACATGATAGCTACTAGCTACTAACATATAGCTACTAACTGATAGCTACTAGCTACTAGATGATAGCTACTAGCTACTAGCTGATAGCTTCTAGCTACTAGCTAGTAGCTACTAGCTGACAACTACTAGCTACTAGCTGATAGCTACTAGCTGACAACTATTAGCTACTAGTTACTACTTGATAGCTACTAGCTACTAGCTGATAGCTATTAGCTACTAGCTACTAGCCGATAATTACTAGCCGATAGCTACTATATACTAGGTACTAGCTACTCGCTACTAGCTAGTAACTACTAGTTGAAATTTACTAGCTACTAGCTAATACTAGCTGATAACTACTAGCTGCTAGCTACTAGCTATTAGATTATAGCTACTACGAGCTATTAAATGATAGCTACTACTAACTACTAGCTGATAGCTACTACTAACTACTAGCTGATAGCTACTAATTACTAAATGATAACTATTAGCTACTTGCTGATAGCTATGAGCTACTAGCTGATAGCTACTAGCTACTACATGATAGCTACTAGGATAGCTATTAGCTTCTAGATGATAGCTACTAGTTGATAGCTTCTAGTTACTAGGTATAGTTGATAACAGTTAGCTACTAGTTACTAGATACTAGCTGATAGCTACTAGCTACTAGACACTAGATACTAGCTACTAGCTGACAACCACTAGCTGCTAGCTGATAGCTACTAGCTGACAACTACTAGCTACTAGTTACTACCTAATAGCTACTAGCTGATAGCTACTAGCTACTAGCTCTTAGCTAGTAGCTACTAACCAATAGCTACTAGCCAATAACTACTAGCTGATAGCTACTAACTGATAGCTACTCGCTACTAGGTACTAGCTACTCGCTACTAGCTAGTAGATACTAGTTGATAGCTACTAGCTATTAGTTAATACTAGTTGATAGCTACTAGCTATTAGTTAATACTAGTTGATAGCTACTAGCTATTAGTTAATACTAGTTGATAGCTACTAGCTGTTTGCTATAAGCTGATAGCTACTAGCTGTTAGTTGATAGTTATTAGCATATAGGTATTAGCTAATAGCTATTAGTTTCTAGTAATTCGCTACTAGTTATTAGTTGATAGCTATTAGCATATAGGTATTAGCTGATAGGTACTAGTTGATATTCACTAGGTTCTTGCTACTAGCTGTTAGTTACTAGCTACTAGCGGTTAGTTACTAGCTTATAACTATTAGCTACTAGCTGATAGTTACTAGTTACTAGCTACTAGCTGATAGTTACTAGCTAAAAGCTACTGGTTACTAGCTACTAGTTGATAGGTACTAGCTACGATTTGATAGCTACGATATGATAACTACTAACTACGATATGATAGCTACTAGCTACTAGTTGATAGCTACTAGCTGATGGTTATTAACTTATAGCTACTAGCTGATAGCTACTAGCTACTAGCTACTTGCTACTAGCTACAAGCTACTAACTACTAGCTGATAGGTACCAGCTACTAGCTATTAACTACTACCTGATAGCTACTAGTTACTAGCTATTACCTGATAGCTACTAGCTAATAGTTACTAGTTGATAGCTACTAACTACTAATTACTAGCTACTAACTGATTGCTACTAGCTACTTGCTACTATCTACTAGTTATTAGGTGATACCTACTAGCTACTAGCTGATTGCTACAATCTACTAGCTACTTGCTACTAGCTATTTGCTACTAGCTACTAGCTCATGCTACTAACTAGCTTTAGCTACTGGCTACTAACTACTAGCTACTAGTTACAAGCTACTATTTTTATTTCTAGTTATTAGCGCTAGCTACTAGCACTAACTACTAGCTATTAGTTCCTCCTTCTAACCACTAGCTCTAGCTACTACTAACTACTAGCTACTAACTCTATCTACTTGCTACTTGCTATTTGTTAGCAGCTACTATCTACTAGCTCTAGTTGCTAGCTATTAGCTATAGCTACTAGCTCTAGCCACTACTTCTAACTATTAGCCACTAGCTACTAGCTTTAGCTACAACCTACTAGCTACTAGCTACAAGCTTCTAGCTCTAACTACTGGCCGCTGACTCTTGCTACTAGCTACAAACTTCTAGATCTAGCTACTAGCCACTAGCCACTAACCACTTGCTACCAACTACTAGCTACTAACAACTACCTACTAACTACTAACTACTAATTACTAGCTACTAGCTATTAGCTACTAGCTTTAGGTACTAGCTTTGGCTTCTAGCTACAAGCTCTAATTACTTGCTACTAGCTACTACCTCTAGCATTTAGCTACTAGATACTAGCTACAAGCTCTTGGTACTAGCTACCAGTTTCTAGCTCTGGTTACTGCCTACTAGCTACATATGAACATCAAGTATTTCATAAATTATATTTATGCATAAAAATAAGTAGGTAATGTAGTTGCTTAAGGAAAAACAAATAAGCTATTCTTGATCCTATTTTTCTTAATTGAAAGATTTTTCACACAAGCGAAACTAGTAGGGATTAGGGATGGCAACAGGGCGACGACAGGTTTCGCTATCCCATTCCCATAGAAAAAATTCATCCCCATCCCCATACTCAAATCCAACGTGTATCAAACTTTTATCTCATCCCATCCCTGTAATATCCTAACCGGATATTACTAATTTAAATAAAATAAAATACAAATAAATACAAACTCACATTTATTATTATTGTCTTTCCCAAAACCGCAAGAAATTTTAAACATTTATTAAACTCATTCAATTAAACCACAATGTTCCAATAATCCATACTAGTTCATATTCCAGTAAAAATACGGTTTGCAAAAATCTGAAAATAAAATGATGGTAAACTTCCATAAAAGGCTTTCCCACGCTAGCCCCTCTCTGGCTCTATGCCTCACCAGCATCACTTGGAACATCATCTGCTTTCGTGTGACAAGTCACACGATCATCACCAAACACACAGAGAAAGGATGAGCTCATAACAATACAAATATACAATTAATAAAAATATAGATTCACCCCAAACTACTTTATTTAATCTAAATTGCTTAATCTTAACAATTGATACCCAAGGATTTTAGATCATCGTCTCATTATACAAATGAAACTACTAATCCATTTACCAATACAATTACTTGACCATGGACCCAGGATATATCATGCTTCCACGAACCTGCCCGCTCGTGGTCCAACCTCTACGAACCTCCCCACTCGTTGTCCAACTCTACGGAACTCTCCTCTCGTAGTCCAACACACGTGATCCAACAACTACGAACCTCCCTGCTCGAAGCAACCCTCAAGTGTGAGCACATAACATATGAACATCCCCGCTCGTATCCTCACATGAAAGCTTCATAATATGAACCCTCTCTGCTTATATTATCACGTGTTCATCACCAGCCATGAACCTACTCGCTCATGACACTGTCCAGCCATATATATATATATATATATATATATATATATATATATATATATATATATATATATATATATATATTTATTTCTTGAATTCAAGTTGCTATTTTTGGGAGTTTATGTATGGATGCATCATTATGTATAATGCAAAATATATATATATATATATATATATATATATATATATATATATATATATATATATATATATATATATTTGGATTCCAATAATAATATTTTCCTTAACCATTAACGCAAACAATATTCATATACTAAATTATTCGTATAGATATAATATAATAATATTAAAACTCAATTACTTATATACATATAAACTCAAAATCATAATGTATTAATGCCTTAAACTCAATTTCTTATAATATAGCTATTCAAGACCAAGACGTGAGAAAATAGCACCAACCTAGCAACGTTAAAACAATTTTTGTTCTTTCTAAAACTCCCTTAACAGATAATTATGATGCACCTTATGTAAGCTATATAGTAAAACACTACCCCCCACTAAGTATTCTATTAACCTCTCATATAACCTTGATACATAACATAGCAGTAAAAATAATACATTAAAGCTGCAATGCCAAAAACACAAACTATTGTAATTGGTTAAAATCATTTGGTTCTTTTTCATGATTAATAATCTTACTATTTGAAACCCAAAGTTAAAAAGTATACAACCCTCGTAGTCCAAATATATACCACATGTAATCCTTCAACCCTTGAAAATATTCATACATCCAGATCATCGAAGACACGTTCCAACCTCTACAATACTTTCCTACCATTTAACTGAATAATTGAATTGATAAATTCAAGCCGACCATCGGTTATTATTATTTCAGTCTATGTATCAACAACTCTTTTAACGAGTTTCTCAATATAACCTAATCACTATATAAGAATATGACTGCGCGATTAAAGAAATTTGATTTCCAAAACTTCACCATAAAACTATGAAAACAGTATAAACTGTACTAAGGATAAACATAAAGATAGGATAGCTCCTCCTTACCTGGTTTCCTTGCTTCCAATTGCCAAAACTTGTAATCCTTGTTGGTAGCAACGTCCCCCTTCTTGACTCTTTCTAATGCTCCAACATCAATAGTCTTCCAAATTCTCTCTTAGCTGGCAATTCTAAAGTGATTTTCCAGCCCCTCTCAGCCCTACGGCTAGGGTTTCTACTTCTTCACATTCATGCCAATAAGAGATTTGGCAAAAAGATACTTATTTTGCTTAAGTCAAAGGTTGAACATATAACCTTACAGTTACCAAGCTAATGCACAACCAATCAACCAATTCATATTTCATGATAAATCCTATACTTATAGTATTATATTATCACTCCTCATGGCCCCGCATATTATTAAAATAATAAAATAATTAAATTCACACACTATTGGCATCCATAGGACTCAAATCCAAGTCTCCTCATAATAACCAAGTACTCTCAGCCACTTAAGCTAGTATTATTCCTTGTTTTCTCTTTCCACATTAATTAACTTAGGGATTCCCACCCTCGCATTTATTAAATAAATATTTATTTATTTATTAAATTTTCCCGGGTCTTACAATCTCCACTGGATAACAAGTATAATCTCGTACCCATACATGTATATGTTTTCTTACTACTTCAATATTAATTTTAATTAATTTTTATAAAATAATAAAAAATTATTGTAAAGGAAATATAATATTATTACATATTTAATATTAGGAGGATAATTGTTTCTTCGATATCAAATACTTTGAAATAAATTATAATTGTTTACAATTTAGATTAGAATAACTAATAAAATTTCATGAGAACCAAAACATTTATTAAATTTGCAAACTACAAACATTAATGAAACCTAGTTGATAAAATTTTTAAAAAATATTAAAAATATAAAAGGAAAACAAATATTCAAATTAAAATATATTTTAAATGATTTTTTACTCCAATTTTTAAAAATTCTAATGAATCTCTCTTTTATACACTAATAAAAATTATAACACATCACTTGATCAAAATGATGCAAAGAACAAATAATAAACATAATAATAAAATTTTGACATAGATCTTGTATATTTTGAACTCCAATATATGTTGGATGGTGATAAAATAATATTCATGGCAATTACATTAGATTTTTATATTATAGTAAATAAAAGTTATTTATACAATTATAGTGAAAAAATTACAGTATGATTGATAATGAGTTAGAAAACAAAAAATAATTAGATAAAATATATCGAAATAGTATTCTACATGATGAAAATAAACAACAAATAAAAATATTAAAAAATTAACAAATGTGTGTCTTAGAAATAATTTGAGAGACTATTGAAAGAAATTGCATAAAGAAAAACAAATGCATAATGTATAATTAAGGGTATGATAAGATGAAAAATACCTTAGATATCTAAGAAAACTTTTCAAATATCAACATATATACTCAATGGTTGAGAAATAACAAAAATTGTTTTAGCTAAACAAAAGAGTTCTACAAATGAAACAAAAATTAATAATAATACGTAAAAAAAATTATATTACCTTGTAAATGAAAGGTTTATGCTATTAAACAATTAAATTGAGAGTATTAAACATTCTCATGTGAAACAAAAATATACAATAAATAAAATTATTAAAAAATAATAGAAAAATTCAAATGTGAGACATAAAATTTTTTTAATTGACATACATCATTTTAACATAATTACATAAAGATTATGACAAGATGAAAAATATATTGGAGATGCAAATGAGTTTCATGACAAACCAAATAATTAGAAGAAATAAAGAATAAAAAGTATATATATATATATATATATATATATATATATATATATATATATATATATATATATATATATATATATATATATATAGTCTCCACCATAGTTTATTCTGGAAAACTATGGAAAACCATAAAAATTAAATAAAGTCTACGAAAACCACATTTATGGTCTGGGAGTCGATTACAACGCCTGCCCAAAGACGATATCTTTAATTAAATTTGCAAACGAGATGTGTTTATTTTATAATTTTTTTCCCAAAAATAAGAAAATATTGAACAAAATTTTTTTTTGAGTAAAAAGGACTCGACAAGGATTAACCTTGGGTCTATGTATTCTCATTATAAAATGAGAAATCAGGACTACATAGTTCTTAATAAAAAAATTGATTAAATTATTTAATTTTTGAAAGTTATCTTTTGAAATTTTTGAAAATAAGTGTCATGCAATGCATGTGGCCGGGTTGACACCAAAAATATTTTTATATTTTGTATTTTTAAAAAAGAAGTGTAGTGCGACGCAAACGGTTAATTAGACACCAAAACCATTTTTATAATCTTTGCATTTTCATAAAAAGATGTGTCATGCAACGCGAGCAGTCGATTAGACACTAAAAACATTTTTATTATTTTTTGTATTTTTAGAAAAAAAATGTGACATGCGATGCGAGTAGTCGATTAGACACTAAAAATATTTTTATAATTTTTGTATTTTTAGAAGAAAGATGTGTCATGCGACGCGAGTGATCGATTAAACACTAAAACATTTCTATGATTTTATATTTTGAAAAGAAGTGTCATGCAACGCGAGCGGTCGATTATACACCAAAACTATTTTTATAATTCTTATATTTTAAAAATGAGTGTCGTGCAACGTGAATGGTCGGTGAGACACTAAAAAAATAAAGAAAATAATTTTAAATTTTTATTTCTTCTTATTTTTATCATTTCTGAAAACAATTTCAATTTTTATTTCAATTTAAAATATTTTTATTTTTTTAGGAAATGATGTGATTGAAATCTGAGATTTAATTAAAAAATGGTAAAATTAGAAATAGAAATGGGAGTGCATAAGTGAGTATGTGGGTGCAATGAGAAAAATTATACACATGAAAATGAGGTGCATAAAGAGAACCACGTGGTGCATAAAGTACATGCATCCTAGCCTAAAAAAGGAAATTAAATAAGTGGGGTGTGTGCTTAGTGAAAACGCAAGTACATGAGGTAAAATAAAACTAAATACAAAAGGATTATGGTTATTACATTGGGGAGTGCATGAAATAAATAAATAGAACCCAAATTAAAAGTAGAGGTGCACAAATTAAATTGAGGGGTGCATCATGAAACAATAGAATTAGTAACCCAATGGAAGTATAAAAATCAATTATGGGGTGCAAACAAATAATAATGGCTAATTGGTAGCAAAACTTTGGCCCTCCTACACCATTCTATCACATGTGCTAATAAGAAATAAAAATATGAGTAGAAAGTAATTAAACTTTAAAACACTAAAAAGCTCAGGTACGCATGGTTCCAAATTATCCATACAATGCTTAAAAGAAACACGGGTCCCACCTCCACCATTTTTGTATGAATTGGAATATATTACCTTATACTTTTTACGAACATGTATATGATTTTTAAGAAATCAACATCCTAACAAACAAAACCAACCCATAATTCCAGACTCGGTTTGCATGCGAGTCTCACACTCTATGTTTAACACAAACATAATTCTATGTACATATTCCATTCCAAATCAAACCCATGGACTAAGCCAAAATATATACCCCTACTAATAAAATTTCTAGAAGATAGGTTCAAATATTTTCCAAGTTTAAATGTATACCCCTACCGATAACATGCCTTCTCCTTGGAAAATCTCAACTAAAACAACCACTCTCAAGTTTAGCCCTAATGCAAAACACCACATGCATTTGAAGCTAATGTAAAGATAATTTTTCTTCTAAGATAACCATGATCCACACACACTACAGAAAGCAACGCCTCTAGTATTCCCAAACCACATTTGTAACTTACTACCAGATATGAAACATCAACATACAAAGCCCAAAACTAAAATCTAAATTCAAAAACCTAATAAAATGTCCTAGTGATTTCACCATTCAACACCGAGACAAAAAAGAAGAAGAAAAGAGCAAGCTAACATAAAGAAGAATCAAAGCATAAAAAATATAAAGAAGTGAGGAACCTTGTTAGTGTAGGCAACAAAATGAGCCAAGATAGAGACAATGCAGAGGTTAATGTCATAGGAAGGTCGGAAACTGATAGGAAAAGAAAAAAGAATCTTGAATTGGAGGTCAGGATCAATCCTCCTTAAGAGAGAGAAAAAATATTTTGAAAATTATCTTCTGTCTTATTCATATAGGCATTACAATGCTTATATAAGGTGAACCATAATAGAATTGTAACAGAAAGCAAATAACAACTTTCACTCAATGAATGACAGTTGTCTACTAATAGATTTGGTGAATATTTAGTGTTCGTAGTCCTCCCAATTAGAGGGTCATTTGGTGATGCGTTTAGGCCTAACTCCTTCATCATTCCGAGGCCCATTCTTTGTCAGATTGGGTTCCTCCTCAGCATTAATAACAACTTTAGTTATTAGGCCGTGGTTCCTATCATTCGCCACCGCTTGGAAAGACACCTTGTCCTCAAGGTGATAGTGAGCTGATAACAAATCCCATGACTCCCAAGTGGTATCTTCTGGTGGGAGACCATGCCATTGAACAAGAACTAGATGCCGAGGGGGTACAACAGAATCATCCCATTTGGAATCCAAAATGGAAAGTGGCTGAATGAGCAACCGATCATCCGAGAAATGGGAGGAAGCTCCTGTGGAGGAGGAAGTGGGCCTCGATGTGGTTTGAGCAGAGAGCAATGAAATACTGGGTGAATCTTGGCAGAATCTGGTAAGGCCAAACGATAAGCAACAGGACCAATGGCTTCAACAATTTCAAAAGGACCGTAGTAGCGTTTCCCAAGCTTCTGATATTGAGAATCGGAAACGGACAATTGTCAATATGGACGAAGTTTGACGTACACTCATTCACCAACTTTGTAAGAGACAACACGACGATGAATGTCAGCAAAATGTTTCATAGATCATTGTGCTTTGGTAAGTTGACGGTTCAAATAAGCGATCAGATCTTCGCGAGATGATAATAAGGAGTCAACAGCTTCAACGGAAGAGGAGCCCGAGAGGTAATGAACGATGGTTGGAGGAGGTTTTCCATATGTGGCCTGATAGGGAGAAATACCAATAGCGGAATGGGTGGCAGTGTTATAGCACCACTCGGCAAGGCTAAGAAACTTGGTCCATTGAGATGGATTATTATGAACAAAAGCACGAAGATATTGCTCAAGAATACGGTTCAAGACCTCAGTTTGATCGTCACTTTGAGGATGGTACGTGGTACTCATTTGAAGTTTGGTGCCATTAAGTCGGAATAGTTGTTGCCAAAAATGACTGATAAAAATGGGGTCTCGATCAGAGATCAAACTTTTAGGAAAGCCATGAAGTTTGCAAACCGTGTTTAGAAAAAGTTGGACAACTTTGCTTGCTGTAAAGTGTGCTGGAAGAGTGCCAAAATGAGCCCCTTTTATGAATCGATCAACCACTACGAGAATCACAGAAAAACCCGAAGAAGAGGGAAGACCGGTGATAAAATCAAGGGCAAGATCCTCCCATGGAGCAGAGGGTGGTGATATAGGTTGAAGTAAACTAGGGGTTTTCTGAGCAATATATTTGGTTTGTAAGCATGTAGAACATTCAGAAATGAAACGTTGAACATCCTTTCGCATTCCCAGCCAAATAAAATTTGCGGACAGGCGGCTAAGAGTTTTTGCGACACCCATATGACCGCCGAGAGGAGATGCATGGAACTCAGCCAAGAGGAGGGGAATGAAAGAGCAACTTTTTGGTACCCAAATACGTCCCTTGTGAAGTATTAAACTATTAACAGTCTTGTAGTCCTGATAAGAATCCGGGGACATAGAGATTTGTTGGCACAAGGTGTTAAATTCCTCCAAAGTAGCCAATTTCTTCTTCAGATCATCAAGGAATTGAAATTGTGGAATAGAGAGGATCCAATGGGCGGAAGCCATATCAGGATTGTGAATACGTGAAAGAGCATCAGCGACAAAGTTGTGTTTTCCGACCTTGTATTTAATTGTGTATTCATATCCGAGAAGTTTAG
Source organism: Vigna unguiculata (assembly GCF_037176805.1). Lineage (NCBI taxonomy): Eukaryota > Viridiplantae > Streptophyta > Magnoliopsida > Fabales > Fabaceae > Vigna > Vigna unguiculata. The sequence continues at coordinate 31,211,692 of NC_140799.1, read as the reverse complement.
CCAAATAGACGTGTTGCTCCGGGGTTTGGATAGCTTGGTTCATCAAATCCTTTAAACTGCGATGATCAGTGAGGATGAAAAAAGGGTGACTCAAAAGGTATTGGCGCCAACGCTTGACTGTAGTGGTGATAGCGTGAAGTTCCCGAATATAAGTGGAGGAGTGCAGAAGCTTAGGACAAAATTGTTTCCTGAAATAAGCGATGGGGTGGTCATGTTAAGACAAAACAACACCCATGCCAGAACCAGAGGCATCTGTTTCAACAAAAAATGGAAATGTGAAATCTGGGAGGGCGAGGACAAGAGCTCTGGTCATAGCACGTTTAAGAGCCTCAAAGGCCACCTGCGCATCAGTCCCTGCGAAGTAAAGAGGTCAAAGGAAAAACAAGTTTAGCATAATCCTTAATGAAACGACGATAAAACCCCGTTAGGCCGAGAAATCCACGTAGGGACTTCTGAGAAGATGGTGTGGGCCATGCAAGCATGGCATCGATTTTGGAAGGAACCGGCTCCCCGCACCGGAGATAATATGACCCAGGTATTCGATTTTGGATTCTCCAAAAACACATTTCGAATATTTGAGAAAAAATTGGCCCTGTTGGAGTAAACAAAAGACCATCTCAAGATGACGAATGTGTTCCTCAAAAGTCTTGCTGAAAATAAGGATATCATCGAAGAAAACGATGACGAAGCAATTTAAGTAAGGGCTGAGTAACTCATTCATCGTTGCTTGAAAAGTGGAGGGGGCGTTGCAAAGCCCACTCCACGCATGAAATTGGATGTTCCCCATTTTGATGGGACAAATGCTGTGTCTTGGATTTTTCAATGAAAGCACCAAATTGATAGGAACAGAAAAAAGAATCCTGAATTGGAGGTCAGGATCAATCCTCCTTAAGAAAGAGAAAAAATATTCTGAAAATTATCTTCTGTCTTATTCATATGAGCATTACAATGCTTATATAAGGTAAACCATAACAGAATTGTAACAGAAAGCAAATAACAACTTTCACTCAATGAATGACAGCTGTCTACTAATAGATTTGGTGAATATTTAGTGTTCGTAGTCCTCCCAATTAGAGGGTCGTTTGGTGATGCGTTTAGGCCTAACTCCTTCATCATTTCGAGGCCCATTCTTTGTCAGATTGGGTTCCTCCTCAGCATTAATAACAACTTTAGTTATTGGGTCGTGGTTCCTATCAGAAACAAAGACCCCAACGCTTCAACAAATGTCGCCCGCAATTGCACTGATACGTGATGAAGAGACCATTGACACACTGATGACCTTAGATTCGTTCTAGTGGCTTTCCGATAAGTTTGATAGTGGAGAAGATAGGCCCTTTGTATGAGTAGTTGGAACCAGAAAAAGAGAGTCCGTGTTTTTTTTCAGTGTAGTGATCCACCCCTCCTTTTCTATCACTCCACCAAAACCTCAATTTTTTTTAAAAAAGTAACCAACTGGAAGATCACTGTTCCCACCTCTCCACTAACTTTATCCATCAACGGTTCCAAAAGAAAAAAGGTTGTATAAAAAAGTTCCGGGGTGTAGGAGGACTAAAATGTGATGCGAAAAACTTTTGGCCTTTTTGTCTAATGTGGAACTAAGGTGTGTAGAAACTAAAACTTGGGGTAGAAAAAGAACTAGGCTATCAATTCATTCTAAAGAAAAATAAAATAAAATAAAATAAACACAAAAAAGAAACACACACATAAATTATATTTTTTCACAAACTTTTATACATTTTATTTTCCCCATATTTTTTATTTATTTATGCACCTCAAATTTTCTAACAATTTACTTACCCGGACATAATATATGTGACTATACGGAAACCAACCCGACTCACCACAGGTTCAACCCGGGTGAGCCGGGTTCTTGGTATGGCCCACGGGTTCTGACCCACTTTGACGGTTCTACCTATACCCATACCCAGTCAATGCGAGGATTCCTCGTCAAAACGGGGATAGGTTCAAGCAATATCCACGGGGGCAGATTTATTTGCCATCTTTAGTAGGGATGGCAATGGGGCCGGGCGGGACAAGTTTCGTTATCCGATACCCATCCCCATCGAAAAAGTTCATCCTCATTCTCATATCCAAACGCAACGGGTACCAAACTTTTGCCCCATCCCCAGAGGCGGAACAAGGTTGTGACATAGGGGAGCCAGGGCTCCCCCAACCATTTCTATTTTTTGCTTTTTTTGTTATTTAAAAAATAATATTTATATATTATTATTTTATTTATATTAATTGATTTTTATTTTACTTTATTTTATATATTTTAAAAAAATATACTTATATATTGTTATTTTATTTATATATTATTAATATTATTATCTTATTTATATTAATTTAGTTTGGATTTTTTTTAAATTTAAAAATCATATTTTTTTTCTCTATTATAATTTTTTATTTGGTTTTTCTTTTCCATGTTTCCATCTCTTTCTCTCATTTTATTTTCATCTCAATTTTCACCATTATTTCTTTATTATTTTCAAAATCAAATTGCACTACGACAAGATTGAAAAGTTAATGAATATTTTGAATAAAAAATGATGTAAGAAATTACTTTTTTTTTAATTAAAAAAAATAATTTATATATAACAAATATAATTTGGCCCCCCCTAAAATTTTTGGTCAAGTTTCGCCACTACCCATCCCCATTCCCATCCCCATCCCCATAGGTAACGAGTATATACTCGTTTTAATTAAAAAAATAATTTATATATAACAAATATAATTTGGCCCCCCTAAAAATTTTAGTCAAGTTCCGCCACTGCCCATCCCCATCCCCATCCCCATAGGTAACGAGTATATACTCGGTACCCATACTTATATCTGTTTTCTTACTGTTTTAATATTAATTAATTAATTTTTATAAAATAAAATAAAAATTACAGCAAAGTAAACATATTATATATATAATATTTAATAATAAATTAGATATATAAATAAATATAAAATAATAAATTTTTATACTTTTTTAATAACATATTAATTAAAAACAATTATCAATAATACTGTGATCACTCATTATCAATACAATTATTTTAATATTAATTTTTTTATAAAGTAATTATATATATATATATATATATATATATATATATATATATATAATATACTGTTAATAATATCAAACTATAATTATCAATAATATATTGTTAATATTCCTAATAATAATACTATTAATATTACTAATAATAATACTATTAAATTTAATAATAATAATAATAATAATATTATTATTATTAAAATTTTATAATTTAAATTTGTTTTCTATATTCATAAAAAACTTATAAAAATTTGAAAGATAATATTTTCTGTTGATTTTTACCATTTGATTTGATTTTCGATTTCTATGCTATACTCATTTTATTTTATATATATATATATATATATATATATATATATATTTATTGTTTAAGACTTAATAAAAAATAAAACGTATATAATTATTTTCTTAGAATACTTTTAGAAATTAATCATAAAATAATTAAATTTTATTTGAATATTTTATAACTAAGTTAGATATTTTAATTATATAACAAAAATATTTTGACTTTTCTACTGAAAAATTATCCGGTAAAATACTGATTGTAAAACAAATTTAAATTTTCTCATATTATTATATTGAAAAAATTTTAATATTTGTATTTTGTATAATATATATATATATATATATATATATATATATATATATATATATATATATATATATATATATATATATATATAATTTGGTAAATTAAAACAATTTCATAAAATTTATTTATTCATTCTAAAACATCATTGAAAAAATTAGATAAATTAATTCATAGGAATTAAAAATAATATAATAAAAATATAAAATATATGTCAATATCATTTTAAATCATTTCTTCATTGCCTTAATTAAATAGAAAATACTTTATATATAAGATTTATGTGTATTTCATTCTTATATTATTTTATTAAAACCTATTAATTTTAATTATGTAATAAAATTCATATTTGTACATTATATTACAATAAACCTATAATTTTGTAATTTTTAGTTTTTAATTTCTATTAAAAGGATTTTAGTTTTATATATTCAAAGTATTAATAAACATTGTCAATGGGATTTGATGTTAAAGTTTATAATTAAAATTTAACTTGAATGATGAGTAAAATATATTTATTTTTGTTTATATTAAATTTAAAATATTATTTTATAATTAATGTTTTCAAATTTTTTTCTAAATTTTAATTTTATAATTAACGAACTATTTCTTAAAATTTATAATTAAACTTATAGGAGATGAAAACTATTTTTTTTTTACTGAATATGAAATGAACTTTTTGGTACAAATATTAAAAGTAACATTGACATTAATGTCAAGGTTTATCAGTGAAAGAGGTTGAAAATACATAGATCTTCAAACTCATATTGCACTCAGAACTGATCAGAACTAATAAATATAACGTGAATATATATTTTTTAAATAATTTAATAATATTATTTTTAATTTTCTTAATTAATTATTTTTTAGTTTCAGTTCATATGTATTTTTTATTAAAATTAAATTAAAAATAATCTTACAATTCATTATCTTAAGTAATTAATATGATTTTTTTTTCTATAACAACAATGAACTTTACGAGAAAAATCAATTAAATTCCTCTATTTTCTATTCTTATTCCTTAAAATAAAAACTCCCATGAGAGATAGAAAATAATAATTTCAACTTTTGTAAAAGATGAATTAAGTTTAGCTCATTTAAAGCTAAAAATAAAACTTATACTTTTACGTGAAGTGAATTTTGAAATGAATATATTCCATTAAACTACTTTATATAAACTACTTTGAGTACTAAACTAAAATCTAAAATAATTTCTATTATTCAAAAAATTGTTCTGAAACGTAAAAATATTCATCCTCACCAAAATTTTACAAAATATCAACAAATTTTCGTCTTATAAAATTATTAGTTGCTTTATCCCAATACTGTACAGTACAAATTATAGAAAGAGTCAATTAGACGTTGGTAAATAATCAAATCAATCTTATTGCTATAATAGAATGAAGTTAAAGTAGACACATATCCTAGCAACATTTATTTTTTGGTCAAACTCAATTAAAGAAAGACTACTTTAAGTATGCTCTCCACTTTGTATCAATGATTTGAATCAATAAATGTTTTTCTCATACTAAGATGATATTGTTCATCTATAGCATGGGCACTGTAACTTATAAATAACACTTATCTACTCAACATAGCAAGCTTCGATTGCAGTACTCAAAATGACAGTAGCCACAATATCATTGTCCACTAATAGAGATCAGGGAGTGGCTTTGCACTTGTGATATCATAGGTAGATAAATGTATACTGTTCCAGAGCCTGCAAAACCATTTGTCTACTTGATTAGTGTGTGAGTAGACACTGCCACTAAAACAGGTAGAGTTAGGTATAAATTTGAAGAAAATAAAGAACCAAAAGTCTCGATCATAAAGTTGCAAAATAAAAATTCCATAATTAAAAAATTGCACCTTAAGAGAACTTCAAAATAAAAAATTGCATTTTCATTTTCTGCAACAATAAAAAATATGAATAAAGAGCAAGCCAAAAAGTATATTAGATTTATATGCTAAATTATCGATTACTTAATAAAAAGATAACAAATACAGATCATCTAATAGAGCAAACATTTTGAGGACTGTCAAACTTTCAATTCAAACATTTCATATATGAAGAGTAACGAGTTAATGTCATGGATTTTCTTCTTTTGTTCAAAAGGAAAAAAATAATGCCAGCTTATAAAGTTGATCGATGACACATGCCATCACTTTGAGGTTTATGAATAGGTTCCTATTTCCCCAATTGAAGTTCAACAACACAGATCCTTTTCTCCCTATTGGAGTTCAACAATGATAACCTTGCATTCAAATACAACATTAACCTATAATTAAAATCCACATGTGCATTACATTTATCCTACCCAAAAAGAATAAGCAGGCATAGCGAAACATAATAGAAGTAGAACAAAAATATCCCTTCCAGAAAGCATACCAAACAAAAGTAGGATGTTCCAAGATCAATTATTGTGTCACCCATCCTTCATATGCAATCCCTCTTTCGGCCCTTTCTATCAACCCTTCTGGTAAAGCTCTTCCATGGACTCAAATCCATTAGGAGGCTTATCACTAAAAGAAATGGAAAACTTGGTAGTTCAAGACCAAGCATCAATTCTTTCAACTAATTATGCAGTAACGAGCTTTCATTTTCGTATGCACAGAAAGCAACAAAACCATGGTTGATACCCCCAAGCCATGCAACCCATTTTCCCTCCAATGTAGAGTTTGGTGACTCAGTCAAAAGAGACCCTGAAAGACAAACACACTATTCATACATAGTTTCAAGATATTTTGAGTATTCCCTTCAATGTCTCTACACCATTAATCTAAATTCAATCAGTCAAAAACTTGTACAAAAAATACATGAATTAATACATGAAGTAGTCCAAATAGAACATGAACCATTAAATGTGGGAGGGAACATAAAGAGAGAAATTTTGCAGTTTGTTTTGTTGTTGTAGTGATGCATTAATTAGTTTCTGCAATATGGCCAAAATAACAAATTCAAGGGTCATCAATCGAAAATTAACATTTTAATCACCCGATCAATATTGTGTAAACAATCTATAACATGGAAAACATCATTAGGTTGAACATGGTAGATTATCAACATCTACCATTATGTGTACGGTAACGAAATGGTGAGCATATGGTAACGAAATTACCTTTGTTTTCTCTGGCGATTTGGATTCTCCATTGATTAAGCTAGGAGACCGAGACAGCTAATGTGTGAACGACCTTGTGAATACCACGAGTAGAGTCATCGCCAAAGGAGAAGCAGGCATGCCATGAGTATTGACCACCTTTGATTCCATCATTGCATAAGAGAAATCCCACAAGCCTGAACAAATCAAAGGTAATTAGGTTTCCCATGAAATTAAATAAAATGCGAGAATAAATTTGCCATCGGTTCCTGCAAATACAACATACCGATTTAAGTGAATACAAAAATTTTAGATTAGTGAAAAGATGTATAAATAGGAAACAGTAATCGCGCGCGTGAAACATTCATTTCAAATTTCAAATTCAAATTTTGAATTCAAAATATTTGGAAAAGGTCATTGATGTGTGGGAGACAAAAGCACAATGCTCAATAACTAAGTTGAAAAACTTCTCAAATACAGAGCTGTAAAACACGACAAAGGATCACAAATTTGGACCATATATGAAATTGAAAACTGTAAAATAAAGAAATCAATCACTGATATAGAAAATAATTCAAATGGAAAGTTGAAAAGAAAAAAACAAATGAAGAAACTTGTAAGACCCAAATTAGTGAAAAAAAGAGAAATGCATTAGAAGTGAAAGCAGAAAATGGATGGAAAAATGAAGAGGAGAGAGTTGATTCCACAAATTTGAGATACAAATATGGAAAGATTGAAAACTAAAACATAATCTCTTCTGAGCAGCAAAACTGGAACAAAGAGGAGATGAAATGGACGTCGTAAAAAGTGAGCTCAGTTTCGCACGATTTAGGGTTTTTATTTTTTAAATTACAATGCAGTGTTTTTGGTGCCAGGTGTTTTAAAGGTGAGATATCCATGTTTACCTCTTTATTTGCTGCCACATCATATATTTTCCTGTTGTAGTAAATTTTATTTTTAGATTTTTAAATTATATTTTTTGTAAGTTTCCTTTTGTGCTCCCTTCAATTGTATTATATATAGATATATCACTTGATTAAAATAACGCAAAAAACAAATATTCAACTAATAATAATAAATAAAATTTTAACATAGATATTGTATCTTTTGAACTTCAATATATATTGGATGGTGATAAAAAGAAATTCATGGCAATTACATTAAAATTTAATATTATAGTAAATAAAATTTATTTATAAAATTATAGTAACAAAATTACAATATGATAATGAGTTAAAAAATAAAAATTAATTATATAAAATATATCAAAATAGTATTTTACATTATAAAAATAAACAACAAATAAAAATATTAAAAAATTATCAAATGTGTGTCTTAGAAACAATTTGAGAGACCATCGAATGAAATCACACAAAGGAGAAAAAAATATTATGGATATGATAAAATGAAAAATACTTTAGAGATCTAAGAAAACTTTTGAAATATCAATATAGTCAATGGTTGAGAAATAACAAAAAAAGTTAGACATTAAATAGCCAACGCCGTCTGTGGGGATCGAACCCACGACCACGTGGTTAAAAGCCACGCGCTCTACCACTGAGCTAAGACGGCATTTTTCATTCAATAAAATTGAAATCACTACATTTTCAGTTAAAATTAAAACATCATATTCGCTCACCTTAGTTACAACTACCCATCACTCACATATGATTGCAATATAAAAATTTGTAATTTTAAAATTAAAGTTTACTTCCATAATAATTGTTTTAGAAAGTTGGAATAAATGTTTAAAATGTTAAAATCTTTAAAATATATGGTGATTAGTTCAAAATTTATGTATTTTTAATTGATTTTTTTAATAAATTTATTTAGATTTAATATTGTATTAATGTACACACTTGTATTGAATGAATATTACTTCTTTTCAACATTTAATACAAATAATTAAATACTAAATATTTTTTCTAAATTTTGAATTGCAGTTTTAAATACTTATTCTTTCAAAGCATTTTGTAGTATTTGTGCATTATAGTCATATTTTAGATTTACTCTTCCTTCCTCTACCTCATTCACCATTCCTCGGCCCAACTCACCATGACTAACCTGTTGACAAAAGAATAAGATAGACATCTTGCTTCAATAAGGAGTTTTGATGATGATGATGACTTAAGGAGAAATGTGGAAGACTTAATGATGATTCATTGAGAAATGTTAAAGACTTCAAGAATGCATAGAGCTTAGATTCAAGAGACACATTGAAGACTTAAGAGTTTAGTTGTTTAAGTCTTGTAATATGTGTATGTTATTTAAAATAGTTATTAGTAGCTCAAGAGTCAAAAGGCAGAACCCAAGTGGCAGACAATTGAGAGAAAGTGATAATCAATTATCATAAGTATTTTATTAATTTTGATAATTGACTCTGGAATAATCAATTATCTCATAGTATAATATATTATAAGCGTGAAACAATATTTTTCAGAAACTACTATGGAATAATCGATTATCATAAGTGATAATGGATTATCTCTAGAATTTATGACTTAACTTTTCATATTTTTAACCCAATTTTGAAATAGGCTTCTATAAATAAAGTGGTAAGTTTTCATTTGCAAAAATACAGAAGTTAAAGAACTTTGAGTACTTGAGAATTCTCTGTGGAATGCTTTGGAAACCTAGTGTGGGTAGAGCGATAATTTTCATCAAGTGAGATTTTGAGTGATTGAGTGTTGTTGTTGTTGCTAGGAGAAGCCATTCATTCTTTGTGGGATTCAAAGTAGGTGTTCATTCCTTGTGTGATTTAAGGAAGGTGTTTATTCATCTCTTTTGTGATTCAAGAGAGGTGTCCTCATCTCTTGTGTGATTCAAAGGAGGTGTTCGTCCCTTGTGGATTTCAAGGGAGGTGTCTTCATCTCTTGTGGCTTCAAGAGAGGTGTTTTCTAAACCCTAAACTTTCATATCTGTGATTGTATTTGTGATTTATTTTAGTGATTGAGTTAATTTCATTTTTTAAAGATTAACAACTGGATGTAAGATATTTTTATTTGAACCAGTATAAATACCTTGTGCAATTTTCTCTTCCTTACTCTCTTTATTTTATTGTGGTTATTAAAATAAAGAAAAGATTGTTAATTGAACTTTGATATTAAAAGGGAAAAAATTTTAAAGCACATTTTTTTATTAAGAACTCAATTCACCTTCCTCTTGGTTTTTGTCTACACGCGAATCATTCCGTTGCACGATTCTAACATAGCCAAATTATCCAAAATGAAATAAATCTTTTTCGTCAAGATTCTCTTCTATGATGGCCATTGATGATGATAATGGAGCAGGTGGAGCAGAAACTTGAGAAAGACATCACGGAGGTTAGGAGGACCCTAATGCAACCTGGAAAGCCTGACCTTCTAGGCCATGAAGATTGGTGTTTTATGTTTTTCATTGTTTTAGTTTTTGTTAGTTGTTTTAGTTTTTTTTTTCAGTTCTTTATTTTATGGTGGAACTATTGCTTTGATATTAGAACAATTTTTCTTTTGCTCCACATTTTGTTGGCTAGCCTTGTTTTGGATGCCTTTCTTTTTGTCTTTTGCATTTGGAGCTTTGATTTCTTTCCATGGTAGCCTTGCATGATCTTAAGGAATTTACATGCAAATCTAAGTGTGAGACATGTGGATGTGGTTGCATTTTGATTAATTCCTTGACTTGTGTTTGAGTATGACCAATGGATTGAATATTTGAGAGTTGTGAGAATGTGTTTGGGGTGAATGTGAGAAAGTTGTTGTTGCTATGAATTTGATTTTTGTATGATTCTTGTGAATGCATACACACACTTGATCAGAAATAAGAAAGGCACTTATTTGTTCTGATGAAATGAAGCTACTTGGCCAAATAGCCACCCTTGATGCATGAACTTGGCCAAATAATTGTTAAATGTAATGTTTTGGTGTTATATCATGTTGGTAGGTTATATGACATAGGTTAGATGTCTTGTTAGTCTTGGTGTGTCTCTTTTAATATGTTAAAATGAGTTTTAACAGGTTAAAAGGCTTGTAGTATATAGTTTCTGGTATGAATGCATTCAGTCAGTTGAATTATTTTTCAATCGACTGATTTAACTTAAGTCAAGTGAAATTAGCTTACTGTACAGACAATTCATCGATTGATTTCACTTAAACCAGACTATATATGCTGTGTTTTTTAGAGCAGAGCTAAGTTTCTAAGTTTTTTAGCACGAAATCTTGTCATTCTTCTCTGAAAAACTCTTTCTCTCTTTGCAATACACAACTTCAACGTCAAGTTTGAATATCTTGGTTGATCTTGGAGGCATTTTAGCTTGTGAGTAGCTTGAAGAACACATGTTTGGTTGGCTAGGAAGAGCCACCATTAGGTTTGGATGTTCTTGTGCCTCTGGTTTTTTGCATGATATGATTTCAGGTCTGTAAGTGTGTAAGTGTGATTTTTGCAGGGTAGTTGTCTAGATTTTTGTGAATAAAAAATCTTGTGTGGTTCTTTGTTCAAAAGTCTAATCTTGGTATTTGATTTGTAAAACTTTTTAATATAGTGGAAATCAGGCTCAGGTTGTCCTGATAAACTAGATGTAGCTTAGTGATTGAGTGAACTAGTATAAAAACAATTATGCAATTCTCTTTCCCTCATCTCACTCACTTTGAACCATTTTAAAATCTCAAGAAAATCAAGTTATCCACTCTTTGCTGTGTTTTAATGAGTTCTTGTGTAATCTAAGGTTGTATACTTGTTAGAAATATTGATTGAAATAAGTCTTGTATGTAAAAGATTGTTGTTTAAGTTAAATATGCGAATTTTGTATTCTGCATAAATTTCCAGTATTATATCCGACTTATTTGTCTTTTTAATCGATTGTTTCATAGCTCAAGAATAAATTAGTCTACTGTTTTTCTTCTTTAAACGATTGAAAGTGTATTAGTCTGCTGCTTTTACATCCTAACTTTCCAGTCTAGTTGATTCAATTGAAAAAAGTTTAAGCTTTCGAAAAAAATTTAAATAGCCAATTAAACACCCCCTCTTTTGGCTTAAATCACCATTTTAAAACTAACAACTACTAGCTCTATTTACTAGCTCTAGCTTTAGCTACAAGCTCTAATCTAGCTACTAGCTCTAACTCTAGTTACTTACTCTAACTACTATCTTTATATTTTTTATACTTATAATAATATAATAGGAATAATTTTATTATTTTTTATTATGATAAAGAAAAAAGTGGACACATATGCGTATGCGCATGTTGAGTCAAGTACTTAACAAAGTTTATTTATATATACAATTTCTTATAATAATAAAAAAATAAAAAGATAAAAGATCGTTATTAAAATTTATATTAAAAGATAATTCACTTTTACAATTACAAACTAATTAAGCATAATTCATATTTATTAAATTAATTTTCTATAAATCATAAAATTGATAAAAGTTATGTTACAATAATAAAATGTGTAATCGAATGGGCAATCCAATAACTTTTTGGTAATAATTAGATATAACTAATAATAAATCATATTTATGACATAAAGATATAAAAAAATTTAGTAGGTAGAGTAGTTGTTCAAGCAAAAACAGAGAAGTTACTCTTGATCCTATTTTTACTTGAGTGAAATCACTAAAATGAATCTAGAGAAGTTATTCTCACCTTATTTTTGTTTAAGTGAAAAGAAAGAAAAAATTATTTTTTTAATTGATTCAATATGTATGTGAAACATAAATTTTAAATAGAATATTGAATTTAGTATTTAATTGAGATGTATGGTTGTTTAAATGAAATATGTGCTATGAGGAAGGTTGTTGATAAGAATAAGAAATGCATGTATTTTGTAGTTAGGGATGGCAACGGGGCGGGGCGGGGACGGGTTTCGCTATCCCATACCCATCCCCGCATAAAAAATTCATCCCCATCCCCATACCCAAACCCAACGGGTATCAAACTTTTTTCCCATCCCCATCCCCACCGGATAACGGGTATAATCTCGTACCCATACCCGTACCCGTGTTCTAACTACTTCAATATTAATTTTTATAAAAGAAAAAAAATTATGGTAAAGAAAATATAATATTATGAAATATTCAATATTAGGAGAATTTTCTTCGATGCCAAATACCTTAAAATAAATTATAATTGTTTACATTTTATATTAGAATACCAAATAAAATTTCATGTGAACCAAAACATTTATTAAATTTGCAAACTACAACATTGATGAACTTAGTTGATAAAATTAAAAAATATTTCAAAAAAATATAAAAGGAAAATAAATATTCAAATTAAAATATATTTTAAATGTTTGTTTACTTCAATTTTTTAAATTTTAATGAATCTCTTTTTTATACACTAATAAAAGTTATAATATATCACTTGATCAAAATGACACAAAGAACAAATAATAAAAGGAAAAAAAATATTCAAATTAAAATATATTTTAAATATTTGTTTACTTCAATTTTTTAAATTATAATGAATCTCTTTTTTATACACTAATAAAAAGTTATAATACATCACTTGATCAAAATGACACAAAGAACAAATAATAAACATAATAATAAAATTTTGACATAGATTTTGTATCTTTTGAACTTCAATATATGTTGGATAGTGACAAAAAAATATTCATAGAAATTACATTAAATTTTTATATTGTAGTAAATAAAAGTTATTATACAATTAAAGTGAAAAAAATTACAGTATGATTAATAGTGAGTTATAAAATAACAAATAATTAGATAGAATATATCGAAATATTATTCTACATGATGAAAATAAACAATAAATAAAAATATTAAAAAACTAACAAATGTGTGTTTTAGAAATAATTTGAGAGACTATCGAAAGAAATCGCACAAAGGAAATCAAATGTATAATTAAGGTATGATAAAATGAAAAAAAAAACTTAGAGAACTAATTATTAAATTATGTTTGAAGTGGTTAAAAATAAATAGAAATATCATTCGTGACCAAAAAATTTGTCATTAAATTACAAATAAATTAGTAATTAAATTGGTCACTAAATCAAGTACCGATTCGATCATTGAATCAGTCACTAATTTAGACAATAAATCAACTACTACCACCAATGATGAAAAATAGTGACTGATATGGATTACTGACTAAATCAGTCACCATTTCATGTTTTTCTTGTAGTGAATTATCATATACTATTCCTAAATATCATTATATATATATATATATAATTGTAACCACTTCAAACAGAATTTAAAGTGAAAAAATTACATTATGATTAATAATGAGTTATAAAATAAAAAATAATTATATAGAATATATCGAAATATTATTCTACATAATGAAAATAAAAATAATAAATAAAAATATTAAAAAACTAACAAATGTTTGTTTTAGAAATAATTTGAGAGACTATCGAAAAAAATCACACAAAGGAAATCAAATGTATAACTAAGGTATGATAAGACAAAAAATATCTTAGAGAACTAAGAAAACTTTTCAAATATCAACATATATACTTAATGGTTGAAAAATAACGAAAATTATTTTAATGAAACAAAAGAGTTCTTCAAATTAAACAAAAATTAATAATAATAATAATAATAATAAGTAAAGAATTTTTTTTATATTACCTTAAATTGAGAGTATAAACATTCTCATGTGAAAGGAAAATTTATAATAAATAAAAATATTAAAAAATAATATAAATATTCAAATGTGAGGCATAATTTTTTTTATTAACATACATCATTTTAACATAATTACATAAAGGTTATGATAAGATAAAAAATATATTGGAGATGAGAATGAGTATAATGACAAATGAAATAATTAAAAGAAATAAAAAATAGAAAATATATATATATATATATATATATATATATATATATATATATATATATATATATATATATATATATATATATAGGGGTTACTTGATTAATTGTGAATATTTTAATAATTTAAACGAGAATGAAGATATGGCGGGGACGGGTATTATGGCGGGTATATGTACATCCCCATACCCATCCCCATACCCAACTGAAAAAGTCGGGGATTCCCCATACCCATACCCATACCCAGTCAATGCGGGGATTCCCCGTCAAAACGGGGACGGGTTCGGACAATACCCACGGGGACGGGTTTATTTGCCATCTCTATTTGTAGTTATATATTTGGAATGATTTCTTCACCTCCCACCACCTTCCTCTACATTCCTCCACTCCCTTTCACCTCCTTCTTTCTACCTTTTTTCCTCTTCTTTCTTTTCCACCATCCACATTTCTTTTAATATCTTCATTTACACTTCTATAACAATTATTATGTAAGATCTATATGATAATAAATGTTCATCATACACTCCGTTTACATATACATTCTATAATACAAAAGAAAAATTTATAATACAAAAGAAAAATTGATTTATATACCCATACATAATGCAAACATTAGACATGCATATTTTAAATCAATATAGTAAAAACACCATAGAAAATTTATAGTAAAAATAAATTAAAAACTTCATCACATAGAGACTTCTTCTGTAATCTTATGAAAATAACAAAAAAATTAACACTCTCATCATCAATGAGGTGATAAATGTTTCGATTAAGTTTAGCAAAGAAAACAATAATAATATCAAATGACTTGTATATGATCATAATCAAAATCACTATCTTCGTAAGTGAAATGTATTTCTATGTTTTTTGGTAGCTTAGTTGGTTAGAGTGTTTGTTCTCATACTGGTATAAATATTATCATGTTATAATAATGATTGTACCTTACTAAAATTATTTTTTTATATGTAAATAAAACCATTTATATTTTTTTATATAATTATTTTTTTTATATGTAAAGAAAACCATTTATATTTTTTTATATTATCTTAGGGTAGGTGATTTAGATATGAAGGTGATTTGATAACACTATCTTAATTTCTATAAAGAGTTTATGTTTTGGTTGAACATATTTAAATGTTTTGAAATTGAATAATATGTTATTTTAGTTTTTGGTTAACGTATGATTATTTTAAAATACTTTGAATTAAATACCAAATGTTAAGATATTTATATGATGAATAAATTATTCATATTAAGGTATTAAGGTACGAAGTTTCTTAAATTGAGGTTTAAATATGATTTGGATAAGTGTAATGAGTTTTTTATAGTTATTAATCATTAATTTGTGAGTTCAATGTAATTGAAGTTTACATTTAAGCATATTATAGTCAATTTGACCATTTTAAGTTTGTTTAAAAGTTACAATTATTAGATTGATTTTGGTAAAGTTTTTAATATAAGTTTGGTCCTCTTGCATGAAATTGATTTTATGGTATCTTTGCACTAAGGGATGGACTATCATAGTGATAGAGGATGGCCTAAGCCCCACAATTTTTTTATATTTATATAAATTAATATATAATTTTTTTAATATATTTTTAATACACTTTGTATACTTTGTATCCTAAATAGAGTGTAACACCCCATTTAATTAATTACTTTCATTAAAAGAAATGTCACACAAAATAACATAAGAAGTGAAGTCATGGAGTATAAATATCACTCCTTACAAAGATCCCAGATACATAGAGAAAAGTCTAAGGCACACCACGATGCCATTGACTAAACAAAATAAAAGTTGAACAATACTCAAAATAAATGGCCAAAGAACTTGGTAGTACATGGACTACAACCCTAAAGGAAACTCAGACAAGCAAGATCTGATCCAAGATGAATTAGACAGCGGAATCTCCATTACCCTGTTGACCCCGAGGAGTTCTCGCATCTGCTCACATCAATAAATTGATGATCATCGCAAAAAGAGAAAACCACACACACAGAACATACATCAAACAGAAAGGGTAAGCTAGTGTAGAAAATGATTTATCATACCATTACATGCAATTTGATATCCAAAGATTCATACCTCAACCAAACATGTGATGACTCGCAACCAATACACTAAGACTCAAGACATGACTTATCCGGATACATATAATTAGTTGGATTCAGTGAATGCTTGCACTTGTGGTGGCCTTTATTACTCTACAGAGCTAATTGTTACCGTGTTTCATTTCCCCACGCACAAGGTTAGCCTTAAAGTGTTCTAGACCTCCTGCTACTCTCACTACTTGAGTTAGTACGCTCTACGTGAGACTAATTGACTCTTTAGAGTGTTAGGATGCAATCCTTACCTTGAATCCTTACTAAATTATATAAATGAGGCACCACCATGAACTCCCACTAACAGGGGTCATGGAATTACGTCCTGACCAAATGAGGCACCACCATGAGATCTCACCTAGAGATTCATGGAATTACGCCCTGACCAATGAGGCACCACCACGAAACTATCGTGGAATTACATCCTGACCACACCAACATCATGTTCCATCAATCAATATAACATTATTGCTTATACCAATTCCATGTCACTTTTATAATCAACCATCTCATATTCATTACACGCTAAGATCATGCCAAACTCATCATTCACAACCCATAAACCATTCTACTCATGCATATTCACTCATCTCATGCTTTAACATAGCAATCCAACTTAACAACACATTATGCAAATGATTTTGCAATTTTAGAAATAAAACTGAAGCTTGTGTAAAGCTCCAAAAATTTTGTATTTATATTCAAATTAAATATGATTGAATCAAGAACCAAATGAAACAAGAACCAACTTAATTGAATAACTATAAAGAAAGTTATGCACCAAACAAGCAACAAAGGTCAATGTTGTCAACAACCAAACTACAATGATCTTGCGATAAAAACTGCTCTCACTATAGAGCTCTGATTCAAGATCGAACTGGTGAAAGTCAATAACTATGTGTTAAGGATCAACTGTTAAAATATTAGCTCGATCCAATGGTTAACGAAGTAGGAACCTTCATTTTACGAAAAGTATGAAGTGTTGTAAACAACCAAACTACAGTGACCTTGCGATAAAAACCGCTCTCACTACAGAGCTCCGATTCAAAATCCGACCAGTCAAAGTTAAAAATTATGTGTTAAGGATTAGCTATTAAAATTTCAGCTCGATCCAACGGTTAACGAAGAAGGAACCTTCATTTTACGAAAAGTGTGTAGTGTAGAAAAAGAATAGCGCCACATCAATCAAACATACTCATTCCAGAACGAAAATAAGTACATTGCATTTCAAAGAAAAAGGAGTTCTAGCTTCCCTTACCTGGAAAAAAGCTAGCCCAAGACATCGACACCTAAGCCAACGAGCACAACAGCTCGTGAGCATATTTGAGATTTGGGAACAGTGGCACAGATTGAAAACGAGGTTATCAAAGTGCACCTCTGTTGGAATCACGAAACAGAGCTTAGGAAAAGAGAGGGTACGGGTTGAGAAGCAACTTACGTGAAATAAAATGGGTTTCTTCTAGCTCAAAGAAGAGTGTGAGTCAAACCCTAGCAGAGCTCACGTAACAGCAAAGGGAGAGGGGATGGGAAACTATTTTGCTGAAAAGTGCAGAATGAGAGGGGTTAGGACTGGTTTTGGGGTTTTGGGCACCCTATGGGCCAGCCTTAGGCCCAACTGATTAGGGCAGACTCTTAAATATAAGAAGCAGAAAAAGTGGGTCTTACATAGAGCATAAATTTATTCTTCGTAGTCAACCATATTTTCCCCATACCAAATGTAATAGTTGATATCGACCTTATATTTGCTCAAATAACGTGTATTTTTCTTAAATTAAAATAAAGTAGTTACTATTAATCCTATTTTTGCTATAGTCGTAGATGTTTTGTTCAAACGAAACTAAATAGTTGTTCCCATCTTATTTTTGTTTAAGTGAAAAAAATGATGTTTCTTTAACTAATTCAATATAAATGTGGAACATAGAATATTGAATTGAGATATGTCGTTGTTTAAACAAGGAAAATGATATTTTGACCCATATTTTTCTTATCCAAATTTAACCCACTAAGTTGACATCTCAACTGGCTTTTTCTTTTTGCATTTGTTGATACATGTGGTGGCTTTTCTTTTTTTATTTTTGTTTAGACATGTGGGAAATGATTTGGATGGAAGGCGTTCTTTGTAAAGGATAGGGTTAAATATGTTTTTGATCATTTAACTTTTAGTAAAAGTTGCAATTAGTCCATCTTTGAAATTTTGATCCAATTTAGTCCTTCAACTTTACAAATGTGTGGATTTAGTCATTTTAACCAAATTTCGTTAAGTTTATTTGATGTTTCAAACGCGTTTCTCAACTAACATTGAAGTGAAAATATGTCAAATGGTGTAAACAACTTAAATGCTACCAAGAAACACGTTTGAAACATCAAATAAACTTAACGAAATTTGATTAAAATGACTAAATTTACGTATTTCTAAAGTTGGGGAAATAAATTAGACCAAAGTTTCAAAAAGAAACTAATTCTAATTTTCACTTAAAGTTAATGGACCAAAATCATTTTTAACCCTAAAAAAATAGCTTCACTTCTCTCACTCTCACATCAAAATCTAGTTTCTCCTTTGTTGCTGAAATAGAAACTCCCTCGTCATCAGTGAGAACGACAAGGTATCTAAATCTAAAACAGATACAATACTTGAGAAGTTGAGTGAAGAAATTTCTGATGAGGTTGCGTTCATGCTTCCTGGAATTGGTTTGAAACTTAGAGATATATAAGTTTCTCTTTTTTTTTTTTTTTTGTTGGTATTTGAGAGAATATATGATCTTTACATCTGCTCTCATTAATCAAAACTATTGTCAGCCTGTGAATGGATACTAGTTAGAGAAAAATCTAAATTGCTTACTAACTCATTAAATTTGCATTCAGTTTAGTATTCTAAACTCTGAATTCTAAATATTTAGCATTCGAAACTGTAAAAATTATGGATGTGACTTATAATTACATTTGATAAACAACTCTAAGGATTTTTTTTTTCTAGGTCTTAATTTGACATGTCGTCACGCATCTCTTTTGTTTTGAAAACGAAATAGATAGTCAATACTATCATAGTAGGATTTTATAAGTATCTTTCGGTCACCAACAGGATTTGTTTGCAATGCTTTTATATATATATATATATATATATATATATATATATATTCTTGTTTTCATTCAGACACAAAGTCCAATATAACCACCAAGTCCAATAAATTCATTTACAATTTTTATTATATTTAGAAATGTATTAGTAAAAGTGATTGTTTAAACAAAAATTAAAATGATATAACCTTTCAAGAGAGTGGTTTTTATTAGTTCTAATTTTTTTATTTTAGTTCAAAGTTGATTTTCTTTGTAATTATTTAGGTAGATAACATTTAATGTACACAAAAGGTGAATTTTACAATGTCCTAGACATTTGGGTTTTCAAATCACGAACAATATTCATACGTTCCAGTCATGTTTAAGAATTAGACATTAAGGATTAAGTTTTGACATATGTTCGGAACTGGTGTTGATTTTTGCCGTGACTTACGAAGTATTCCATGAATAATGTAAGAAATGTGCAATCCTGTGTGGTAAAAGGTCAATGAAAAAACTTATACACTAAAACAAAATTTATTAGAGATAACCACTTTAAGCAATGAAAAAAAAAATCTTTTAAAGCATGTTGATGTTCAATTATCTAAAACTTTTTCAAAATTGAAAGAAATTATATGGAAATACAATGTTTGTATACTAGAAAGCTAGAGTCACCAACTCAAGATATATATAAGATGTAAACAAGATAAAAACATCTTTAAGACTTAAAAACATGGAGAATCCAATTTAAAATACTAATCCCTTTGTGGGATTGTCTCATACAAAGTTAATTATTATATCAAGTAATTCATTGTAGTAAATGTAAAACTTACATTGTCACACTCTTTAAGAACAAACATCAATAGTTATTTTCATTACCCAAAAAACTTAAAAGGTGTTGAAAAAGCAAGCAACATTGCTTGGAGTAATATATGTAATTTTGGTCTAAAAGCTTAATTAGTTAGGTCCCATGTACTGATGCAAATCAAAAGATTGTTGACACAATCAATTAGAATCTTTAATAGTCACCAATCACTAGTGACTCCTGCAATGTCAAGTACTCGACTAAAGTCTATACCCAAAAGGATAGTGTTCCTCTAAATCCCCAAAATTTGGCCCAGAAAATCACATTCTAACATATCAACAAAAGAATTTAATGTACACAACTAAAAGTAATAGAAATCCAAAATGCATGAAACCTTAAACCTAAAATTTCAAAAATTTCTCCTCACCTACTACGAAGCAATACCTGCAAACAACACAAAGGAACAAGAGAAAAAAGAACACCATTAACAAGAAGAAGAACAACACCAACGCGAACAATAGTAGGCATGTTGCCGAAAAAGAACAGAAAGCGAGAGGACGAAGCATGAGAGAAGGCGAGAGCAGAAAACAAGGAAAAAAAAGGCAAGAGTAGTAAATAGTAGAAAATGGGATAGTAATGAACAAGAACGTTAAAACAGAGTATTATGTTTTTTTCCAAATAATGCATTGAGTGCACCTTATGCATTTTTATATTATCATAATAAAAAAATAAGTAACGATAGAAATAATAATTTTAAGAGATACAAGACCATAAAGTTATGATGACAAATTCCATGAAGATGGTCGCAGTTCAAAAAGTGAAACTGATTCAATCATTCCAAAGGAATGAGTCTTATCCAAAAAGAATAATAAAAATCAATGACGATTCCATAAAGATTGACCTGATGCAACGAAATTTCTTAGATTTTTGAAATGTTGTGAAAGAAAATTAGTGACAGTTGCCACAAAGATTCATGATGTAAGAAAATTTTTTGAGATTTTCCGGAGAGAATCCTGATGTAACGATAATTTTTTAGATTTTAATTTTTTTTATATTTTAAGCTTTTCTCATTTGAAAAATATTTTGAAAATTTTGATTCAACCATTCCGAAAGAGATGGTTTTATTTGAAAGAGAGAAAAAGTCGTTCTTGAAAAAAAAATTCTTTGTTTCATTTTAGTTTTCAATTTGATTTTTTTTTTTTATTTTGAGATTTTCGAATTCAATCATTCCTAAGAAGAGAGTTTTAATATATTCAACCATTCCCAAATAATATTTGGTAATCACTCAAAGAATAGAATTATTATATGCAATCACCATGAGAAATCAAATTGAACTTTGTGAGAAAATAAAAATGCAAGGATGCATGAATGAGTGAGACTCATATTTGGCCTCAAAAGGGATTGTGTTCCTCTCAACCTCCGAAATTTGGCCCCAAAAACCACATTATAACATACTAACAAAATAATTTAATGTGCAAAACCAAAAGTAACAGAAATCTAAAATGCATGAAACCTTAAACCCAAATTTTCAAAATTTTCTCCTCACCTACTACGAAGCAATACCAGTAACCAAGACAAAGGAACAAGAAAAATATAATCTCCATGAACAAGAAGAAGAATAACATCAACGTGAACAATAATAGGTGTGCTACCAAAAGAGAAAGGAGAAAGCATGAGAAGTAGGCGAAAGGACGAAGAACGAGAAAAAGCGAGAGTAGGAAATACGAAATAAGGTGAGAGGAATAAATACTATAAAAGGGGATAATAGCGAGTAGGAGAAAATGTCATAACAGATCATTAGGTTTTTTTTCAAAACCATTCACATAACACGCCTTATGCGTTTTCCTTCCAACAAAGCTCAAAAATTTTCTTTGTTCTAAGTATAAATTGTATAATTTTGAATGAGGTCGTACTCGAACAAATAAATAGTATAAATGTAGTACTTAGGAAATTTTTCCAAAGTGGTTTTTTAGTGACCAATGATCTTAATCAAAGGTTCCAATTACAACATAGGGGGTTGCAATTTCACGAGAGCAACTTCTGATTTAATAAAATAATAGAGAAAAACGTATTAATAATACATACAATTAGTTCTCCATGGATTTTGAGTTACAAAACAAAGGAAAACAAATATGCATCATAAGGAAGAGATAAACTAGATCATAAACGTGAATAATCAAACTAGAATGTGAAACCCTAAGCTGGGTAATGTTCAAAATGAAGAAAAAATGAGAATACATAGTGGCTGCCTCCAATGGTGTTTGAAAAAACGTAAAAAGAGAAGACATATGTGGTCACCACTCTCAACTCCATAATTACAAAACTACCACTCTCAACTCCAAAATTACAAAATTGCCACTCTAGGCCTAAATGCTAGCCCAATACTAATGCTGACGTGGAAAAATAGCTAATGTGGCACACATGATGTGACACTTCTCTCTTCAGCTTAAGATTAATGTACAAGTCCCAAAAATGCTTATCAACAAAACCTAAAAATAATAAATGAAAACTAGACCAAGTAAATCTAAATTAATTAAAATCTGAATTATTGATCCAATGAAACCCTATAAAAGAAAATTCATTAAAGATAGATAACTAAGCACTAATAAACAATTAAGATAGATACAAAAAGATAAGAAAACAGGAGAAAATAATGGCTCATCAAAATTCATGTCACGTGTGATTTATACGGTTTTGTATATTTGTGTTTAATGAAATGATTATGAATTAAATTCGTATATGAATTACTAATTAAAACATTTCAATTTTATACACATTTATCTTATTAAAATTTTATTTTAATAAGTGAATCGTGTACATATTATTTGTATAGTATGATGATCTACTATTATTTTACTATATAGAAGTAAGTATAAGAATAATACATAACTCTATTTTATATATATATATATATATATATATATATATATATATATATATTTCTCTGAAATATTATATGGTTTGCATTTTTTTTATTACATTAAATTTCTTTTACTTTTATAAGTGGGTTAGTGTAAACGTTCCATTTAATCAATCAACTTAATTAAATGAAACATCACACAAAATATAATATAATGATAAATGTCATAGAGTATAAATGTCACTCCTTACTGTTATCGAAACTACTCGGAGAGAAAAATTAAGGCACACCACGATGCCATTAACAAAACAGAATAGAAGTTTAACAGTATCCAAAATACATGCTTAAAGAGCAAAGTAGTACATAGGCCATAGTTGCCTTAAAGGGGTACTCGGAGTAAGGGGGATCCAATCTCAAGATTAGCTACGCAGTGGAGTTTCCATCACCTTGATGACCACGAGGGGCTCCCACATTTGTTCACATCAATAAATTGATGATCATCGCAAAAGGGAAAAACCACACACAAACACACAAGCAAACAGAATGGGTAAGCTAGAGTAAAAAGGTTTTATCATACAATTGAGCATGCAAGTTAAAAGTCAAGAATACGTATCAGTCATCCAAACATGTAATAGTAGACAATGCAAGACTCTAAGACTCAATTATCCGGATACGTATAATCAGTCGGATTTACTGAATGCTTGCACTTGTGGTGGCCTTCACTACTCTGCAGAGCCATTGTCAATGCGTTTCACCCTACCACGCATAAGGTTAGCCTTCAAACATCTAAGGCCATTATCCTGCCAAAGACTAAGGTCTCCTGCTACTCTTACCACTTGAGTCAGTACGCTCTACGTGAGACTAACTGACTCTTTAGAGCTTCAGGATGCAATCCTTACCTGAATTCTTACTTAATTATATATTGAGGCACCACCACGAAACATTACTAAGAGGTTCATGGAATTACGTCCATTACCTGAGGCACCATGAGCTCTCACCAAGAGGGTCATGAAATTACGTCCATTACATGAGGCACCACCATAAGCTCTCACCAAGAGGGTCATGGAATTACGTCCATTACACAAGGCACCCCTATGAACCTTACCAAAAGATTCATGGAATTACGTCCAACCTATACCATAGCCATGATTTACCAACCAACCATAGAGTTATCATGCATATCAATCTCATGCCAACATATATCCAACCATCCAATCATGTTTCATAAATTCATCCATACCAAGCTTCATCAATTCAAACCCCAATATATCATATAAAACATACAATTCATCCACACCATCAAAAGCACATCAAAGTAATCTAGAGCAGCAAACATAAACAAACCAAGCATTTTATTTATAAAAGGATGAAAAACCTAGGTCCCCTTACCTGGAAAATGCTAGCAAAAGACACAGGCGCCCAATGGAGGTTTACTACAACTCTAGGAACAGAGTTGCGAACTGGAATACTAACACCAGAACCCAAAAACGAGATTACTACAAGAACTCTAATTGGAACCATGAAGGATAAGCTGGAGAATAGAAAGTATAGAACTAACTTACATGGATTAGGAATGAAGTTTGCTAGCTTGACGCGAAATGGGACCAAACCCTAGATAAGCTTGTTGTTGTTGTTGTTCTATGAGGGAGGAGGGGAACTATTTTTTGAAAAGTGGGCAGAATGAGAGAGTTAAGGCTAGTACAGGGATTTTGGACACCCTATGGGCCAACCTTAAACCTAATAGATTAGGACAAGCCCTTAAACATTGAGGCAGAAAAACAAGTGGGCCTTATAGTTAGCTTATTGGGTGTTAAATCTATAACCTATATTTTGAATATAAATAGTGTTTAAGGAAGAGTATAAATTATGAAGTTGCAAGAAAAAAAATGTATTCTTACCTTTGGTAAATAGATTGTTTAAATATATTTATTTTTAGTCTTAAAATACAATTTAGAATAAAACAGAATATAAAATGTGTAAATATTTACGCTATTATATAAAGAAAACTCTCCTTTTATGTGTACGCATATTTTCTACTTTTACCTTTTAAATAATTATTTTTTAATTTAAAATAGTTATTTTATCAAGAGATAGTTTTTTTAAATTTATCCATTTCTTTAAATTTAATCAATTTTTTAAATTAAAATAATTATCTATAATAAGAAAAATTTATATCTATAACTATATATAAAAGGAATTCCCTCTTTTGTGTCCACATTTCATAATTCCAACTTTACCCTTTACAATTTAATTATTTATTAAATTTTAAAAAAATAATGGTTACTTTTACAAGTTTTTATAAAACTATTTACTTATCTCCTTTTTCTTTTTTCTCCTACTATTCATCAACAGTTATTTTTTTCATATTTTCTCCATACATTTTACTTTAATTTTTATAAATATACTTTTATTTTGTTCATTAACTTAATAACATTACAATATTGTCAATTATTAATATAATTCAAAAAATGTGTACACACAGACGCGATAGCGCCTGTGTTTACCTTAGTATAGATAAGGTGCATTCCGTAAGTTTGCTCAAAGTAACTTTCAATATCATTAAGCATAACTTTTGTTTTTTTTTTTTTTTAAAATACCAGATAACTAAAATGGGTTACAATTAATGTTTAACATACACAAGATTTCAAACATAATAAGAAAACCCTTTGAATAATATTAAATGAAATAAATTAAAAGAAAATTAAAATATTTCTTTGGTGTGACACCAATAACATTTAAAAGCATTATCTCTTTCAACATATTAAACGAAAGAACAGTGTGTTTTGAAAGTGTTGTTCACTGAAATATTGATGTGAATTAAGAGAGCATACGAAAGTTCATTGAAACGGGCTTATGCAGAAGAAACTCATTACGTTCAGGCCCATACACCAAAGCAGCACTATATTCCGAAAGGAATAGTTAACTAAAACAAAATAATGGAATAAAACGGGATATGAAAAACATAGGTAGAAAATAATTTTCACTCTAACCAAGTTTTAATTATTTCAAGACTTGGATACATTTAATTAAATTACAAGTTTTTTTTTATTAAATATTTAAAATTCTTTCTTTTTTGTCAAAGTACTTTATATCATTAACGAAATAACATAGTTGTTTCTTCAATCTTTTTGTGTTCAAAACTCGTGGATTAACTTTTTTTTTTCTTTAATTTCTTCCAACTCATCAGTTTCTTATCTTTTTGGTGAACAGATTAGGCCTTCTCTTTCATTTCCCAAAGAAGAAAAGGCTTCAAGTATTTGTGAGCATATATGGTGTCCAAGTTTTGTTTTCTTTGGCCCACTTTTTTCTCTTCTGTCTCAACTGTTGTTGTGGATTTAACAGCGGAGACAAATACATGAATGCCAAATAAATGAAGGCTCTGAATCTGTAATGACACCAAAACAAAAAAGAAGAGTGTGGTTTTTCTCAATAGGCATTGAACATGAGGCAACAAGCCAATTCATATGCAAAATCTGTCCAAATTCACTCTATCTCCTCAAGTTGCTTCACAGATAAATATTCACCCAAATCTCGTACAAAATAAATAAAAATCATTTATAATAAAATTAAGAAAATTATTTGTATTTATTTTTAAACTTATAATAATAATAGGAATAATTTCATTATTTTTTATTATAATAAAGAAAAAAGTGGGTACACATGCACATGTTGAGTCAAGTATTTCACAAAGTTCGTTTATATATATATATATATATATATATATATATATATATATATATATATATATATATATATATATATATATATATATATATATATATATATATATATATATATATATATATTAATGAAAAAGTAAAAAGATAAAAGATCGTTATTAAATTTAATATTGTAACTATAGAATTAATTAATATTTTTATTCACTTTCATAATTCCAAAGTACATAAGGATAATTAATATTTAGGTATAATTACTGATTTGGTACTAATTTTTTGGTTAAGTTCAATTTGGTCCTTATACTTTTGGTTTGTTCAATTTAGTACCCAATTGGTTAAAATACCTTTTTGGTCTCAATTTTCATCAAGGTTTTTCTTCGTTTTGTGTTTAAATAGGTCTCAATTTTCGTCAATTTTGTTCAATTGGGTCCTTTTTTGCTAACACTTTTTAAATCATTAACGACCATGAACAATGACTGCCACGTGTCACTTCGTGATTTTTTTGAATTGTTTTTATTTATTTTTTTAGTTTTTTCTTAACATTTTTTCTTTGAATTTTTTTGAATTTTTAAAAAATGTACATGTGTCAACCCAGTAGCCGCCACGTGTCACTTTGTAATTTTTTTGATTTTTTTTTTTGTTTTTAAATGTCCACGTGTCAATCCAGTAGCGTGCCACGTGTCAAAGTTAATGTTCTATATTAAATTTGGTCCCTATATTTGTTATTTTTGTTTAATTTAGTCCCAATTTTTGTTAACATTAACTGATTTGGTCCCTCTCCAAATTGAAACCAAATTTAATTTTTATATTAAAATTCACATTTTTTATTAAATATTTTTATATAATATATTAAAATTCACATCATTATAACTTTGATATAAAAATTAAATTTGGTCACATCTTCGATAGGGACCAAATTGATTAATGTTAACAAAAATTATGACCAAATTGAACAAAAATAACAAATATAGGGACAAAATTGAATATACAACATTGACTTTGACACGTGGCACGCTACTAGGTTGACAGGTGGACATTTAAAAAAAATTCAAAAAAATTCAAAAAATTCAAAAAAAACCACAAAGTGACGTGTGGCACGCTATTGGGTTGACACGCGTACATTTTACAAAATTTAAAAAATTCAAAAAAAAATTCAAAAACAATAAAAAAAAGAACGAAGTGACACGTGACAGTCACTGTTCATGGCCGTTAATGATTTAAATGGTGTTAGCAAAAAAGGACCCAATTGAACAAAATTGACGAAAATTAGGACCTATTTGAACACAAAACCAAAATTAGGACTTATTTGAATAACCTTGACGAAAATTGGGACAAAAAAGGTATTTTAACCTATATAAAAAGAGTCAATTTAGTCATCTCCATTAAGTTGGAGTTAACACCGTCTTCGTACAGGACACGTGTCAAGCCGTGGAATTTTTAATTTTTAATTTTTTTTTAATTTTTTTAATTTTTTAATTTTTTTTTCACAAAGTTTAAAAACTACCATATGTCAGTTTACCATCGTGCCACGTGGCAGCTTACAATCATGGCACGTAGCAGTGGTAATAATTGTTTTCAATGTAATCCTTTATTTAAATTTTTGGTTCAATTTAGTACCCAATTTTGTAAAGTGATCCAATTTCGTCCTCTCAAATTTGAGACCAAATTAGTAAATAAGTTTAACTACAACTTATATATATATATATATATATATATATATATATATATATATATATATTACAATATTTTTTTTCTAATATATACATCAAATCATTTCACCTAAATACTTAAATTATTTTATTTTTTACATTTTTTACCTTTGTAATTTTTTACACTTGTAAAAAATAAAATAACTTGAATATTTAGGTGTAATGATTTGATGTATAAATTCAAAACATTTATTTTAACATATAAGTTATAATTAAACTTAGTTACTAATTTGGTCTCAAATATGAAAGGACGAAATTGGATCATTTTAAAAAATAGGGTACTAAATTGAACTAAAAATTTAAATAGAGGACTAAATTGAAAACAACTATTACCATTGTCACGTGTCATAATTGTAAGTTGTCACATGGCACGATGGTAAACTAACACGTGGCAGTTTTTAAATTTTTTGAATAAAAATTTAAATTTAAAAAAAATTAAAAATTTCATGGCTTGACACGTGTCCTGTACGGACACGGTGTTAACTCCAACTTAACGGAGAGGATCAAATATAATCTTTTTAGATAATTGGTGTACTAAATTGAACAAACCAAAAATATGGGGACCAAATTGAACTTAACCAAAAAATTGGGGTACCAAATTAGTAATTATAACTAATATTTATTAAAGTAATTTTCTATAATTATAAAATTTATAAAAGTTTTGTTCATAATAATAGAATGTGTACTAGAATGACCAATCTAATAATTTTTTGGTAATAATTACATATAACTAATAATAAATTATATTTATGACATAAAGATATAAAAAAAATTAGTGGGTAAAGTAGTTGCTCAAGTCAAAACAGAGAAGTTACTCTTAATCTTATTTTTCTTTGAGTGAAATCATTCAAGCGAAAGTGAACAGTTGTTCTCACTTTAATTTTGTTTGAGTGAAAAGAAAAAAAAAAATTTAATTGATTCAATGTGAAAGATAAATTTTAAATATGATATTGAATTTAGTATTTAATTGAGATGTATGATTGTTTAAATGAAATATGTATTATGAGAAAGGTTGTTGATAAGAGTAAGAAATACATATATTTTGTAGTCATAAATTTGAATGATTTCTTCACCTTTAACCACCTTCTTCTACATTCCTCCACCTCCTTTCACATCCATCTACCTTTTTCCCTCTTCTTTCTTCTCCATGATCCACATTTCACCATCCTTTTTCTCCTTTTTCCTCTCTTTCCATCATCATTTTCTCCTTTCTTCCTCTCTTCTTCGCCATCCACCTTCCACCACCATTTTCCCCTTTCTTTATTTCTTCTTCACCATTCTTTTTTTTTTCTTTTCTCCCACCTAGAGTCAAATTGAATTAATAAAATAGAATAATATATGTGATTTAACAAATCAAAACCACAAATTCATATCAAAATCCTTATTTTACATGGTTACACATAATATGTATATTTTAATATATCATTGACATAAAACATATTCATCTCTAATATATGTATAATGTATAATATTGGTATTTGAATATCTTCATTCACACTTATATAACAATTACTATGTTATATGATAATAAATGTTCATCATACACTCATATCACATATACATTCTATAATACAAAAAAGAATGATTTTTATAATCATGAATAATATAAACATTAGAAATGCATATTTTAAATCAATATAGTAAAAATACTATAGAAAATTTACCTTAAATTAAATTATAATAAAATAAATTAAAAACTTCAACACATAGAGATATCTTCTGCCATTTTATAAAAAGAAAGAAAAATTAACACTCTCATCACCAGTTAGGTGATCAATGTTTCCCTATGATGCATGGATACGATACGTGTATCAGATACAACACATATCTGATACCACAATACGTTTATTTTAAAAATAATAGGATATGATACGTGATAGATACGTGATATATAAATATTGAAAATTGTACAATAACTCTTAAAAACATAATAAATATATCATTGTTAGTAGCTAATGTTAGTGGACAATTTAGAAACCAATTATTTTGGTAGTCAAAACATTGGTAGATAATGTTAGTAACTAATTTAGAAACCAATTCATAATAAAAACTATTTTAATTATCAATGTAGAGATCAATTATAATTGTTTGAAACTATTTTAGTTGTCAATGATTTTTAGTTTTTAAATAGGTACCTAAATTGGTCACTGTATAATGACTAAATATTTGTTGTCACTAAAATTTGTCATTATTCAAAAATTTTCTTGTAGTATACTACGACTTTATAAATTAGATACTTCATTATTAAGTATCGATAAAGTATCCTAAAGTATCGGACACGGATACGTGACTTAAGTGGAAGTATCTGTGCATCATAGATGCTTCCATTCAGTTTAGCAAAGAAAACAACAATAACATCAAACAACATGTATATAGCCATAATCAAAATCACCATCTCCGTAAGCAAGATGTGTTTCAATGTTTTTTCGTAGCTTAGTTGGTTAGAGTTTTTATTTTGAATACAAATGAAAATGTTATAGTTGGCTTTCATAGCTCAATTGGTTAGAGCACCCGTTTAGTAAGCGGGAGGTCTTCAGTTCAACTTTCAATGAAAGCATTATGTATATTTTTAAATTTATATATATAATCTATTGTTTGAAGAATTTAACTTTGTATTTTGTATTTTTTATTCAGAAGGTAAAAATAAAAATGATAAAAACACTGAAACAAATCATCTTTGTCTTTTTTATAGAGTTGATTATTTTACAGTTGTCAAAATGGGTTATCTGATTTGGTCCTGCCCAACCCATCACAGATTAGTCAATTAGTGAGTCAATTCAACTTGATTCACTTATTGGTGACTTCAAGAAATTTGAGTCTGGCCTAACTTACCACTAGTTGGTAGATTTAACGGGTTGACTCATTTAATTAAAAAGAAAAAAATTTCTTCAATCTAACATTTTTTTAATATGTAACCAAAATCCAAAAAGTCAAAAACTATTTTAAAAATTTGTTTTTTCTCATTTTAGAGAATAAATAAATCATTCATGCCAAAACAAGAATGTCATACTAATAATTATACCTCACTACCTTAGGAAAAAAATGACCAATGAGAGACAGAGGTAGAAAATTAATGAAGTGTCATGGGTGTGGGCCTTTCCCCACAGTTCAAAAAAAAAATAGTTTACTTGTGTTTTGGCTTGGACTGTTGATAAGTATCTATTAACAGTTACTTCTCACGTGCCTCTATAGCATCTCATATCTGCTTCAGTTTCAGCTGTGCGTGATGGCGCATCCAGCCTCTTCTCCGGTTGTGATCACTATCGACGACCTCACCTTGATCTCGTCTACCAGGATCTGTACTT
Source organism: Vigna unguiculata (assembly GCF_037176805.1). Taxonomy (NCBI): domain Eukaryota; kingdom Viridiplantae; phylum Streptophyta; class Magnoliopsida; order Fabales; family Fabaceae; genus Vigna; species Vigna unguiculata. Next base: position 31,179,661 of record NC_140799.1, on the reverse strand, counting down.
GATTCCTTCATTGGTCGCTTCTACCTTCAATATGTTTGGCTCATCTGTAAGACCCGTGAAATTTAATTAATTAAATAATTAATTAATTAATAAATGCAGGTAGTGGGAGCCTTTATGACATTAATTATTAATTAATATGACGTGAAAAAATACTAGCTCAAATGGCCAAGAGTACTTGGTTGTGTGAGGGGACTTGGGTTCAAGTTCTATGTATGCCATTTATATGTTAATTAAATTATTATTATTTTAATAATGTGCTAGATCATGAGGAGTGATAATATAATTATAGAATTATATGAATTATCATAAAACATGAATTGGTTAAATGGTTGTTCATTGAATTAGGCATGGGCATGGTTATAGGTTCAAACCTTGGTAGATCAAAATTAAGCTTTATTTTTGCTAAACTTATTTTTGGCAAGGATGAGAAGGGTTGGGAACCCTAGCAGCCAAAGGGGCTGGAAAAACAACCAATGATGGACCTTGAATGGAAATTACACCTTTTTTAATGTCATTTTCGTTTTGGAGTCATTAATCTTAATTAACACACAATTAAGTGACCATTTGAGAAAGAAAGGGAGAGTTGTGAGTCTGACATTGTTCTGCACGTTAGAGAAAGTGAATTCAGAGTGAAATTGGTGTTATGAGTGAAGCATAGAGGCTAAATTGGAGAGAACTAAGGCAAGCTATTGGGAGCAAGGAAGAATCAAAGATTTATCAAGTTTAAGCAAGGATTTCTAGGTTAGGGGAGCTAGACTCCATCATTTCATTTCGTGCCTTTATTTTTATTAATGATTGAGCAAATAAAAGCATGAACTGTAGTAATTCTGCAAAATTGCATGTTTTTGGAAATTTCCAGAAATCGCCTGGCAGGCCTTCAAAGCCGCCAAGCGACGCATCCCATTTCCTCTGCATTTTTGGATTCCCGAGAGGAACCACGTGGCGACACAGACTAGGTTTTGGCTCGATTCTTGGGTTTTCTATGTTCTGGGTGATTTTTAATTGGTGGAAAGGGTGTTAGATCAGTAATTGACTGAATGTACGTGATTAATTTTGAAATCATGAAGTAATAAGGGAAAAATTGAATGGTCATGGCATATTCCCATTCTAGGGTTGAACATTTGGGGATTTTGAGTTTTGGATTAAATTTTATGAGTAAAGGTAATATAATTTAGGGTATTGGAAGTATAAGGTAATAATAGGACCTATAAGTGTATGATAAAAGTGTATTGGATGTAAGACTGGAGAGACGGTGCGAAATAGGGAAGTGGAATTGTCGTAGGTTCAGGGTAGAATTCTGGGTTTCCTAGAATTGATGCACCGCCTAGCGGCAGGCTAGGTGCCGCCAGGCGCCAGCGTAGAGATAAGGCATAATGCGTGGCTCTTGGTGTAGTAGTGAAATTGGAGTTTTGTGGTAGAAAAATGTAATTTGAACACCAACTTGGGGTCATTGGACAGGGGCAAGAGATAGGTCCTTAATGATTTAGTAGTATGAATCAATTTGGGGGTTAATTGGGAATACAAGAAACATGGAAATATCAACCTTGCAGTAAGGTATCATTAAATTAAGTTCCTGCTGAATTGTATAACATAATACAATTTCGAATTTGAGTGTCAATGAAGATGCACGAGTTGAATTGCGAGGTGGGATTGCATAAGTGAACGAATTGTTATAATACTAATGTAAGGTATAATTGGTAGGTTGCCTTTAAGAGAGCAGGTCGTGTTGTTATTGGACAATGTGACAACTCAGTTAGGTTGTCACTGTGGCCTAAAGTGAATAATATGGGTTGCACTTTATGGGTTATACATTTAATGGGTTCTAAGTAATTGGTATGCTCAAAGAAATAAATTTACCAAGAGTATGTTTATGATAGTAAGACATAAGAAATGAGAATTCATGACCAAAGAATGGAAATTATGTGACTGGTAATTATGCGATGCATCGTGGAAGGGTTGAGAATGGACTAGAATCACATATGAGAGGCCAAACCAATACAATTTGATGTACTGCTGTAGCGCCTGGCGGTGAAAAATGGATCGCGAGGCGATAGCTACACTTACAGTAGCTCTGGGCACGCATGGCGCTTGGCGGTAGAGATCGTTCTGTCAGGCGATAGTTGTAGGGGCAGTGAGTGCAAAGGCACTTGGCGTCTGGCAGTACGTGTCCCCCACCAGGTGGTCTGGCAACAAGTTTCGCTTAGCGGCTCTGGAGCAGCGCCAGGCGAAAACACAATGGTAGCAACTTTGTTGCTTTGGATGTGCGTGATCTACAATGCCTTGGTGATATCTCGAAGTTCGACTTGTTGGTGTTCCTTGAGGTTTGGCTCAGAACGTATCCCTCGAGTTGTGGCTCGGGATAGGGGTTAAGCATGTAAGATCCGCGGAATTTAATTAATTAAATAAATAAATAATTAATAAATGTGGGTAGTAGAAGCCTTTATGACATTAAATTCTGATTGTATGATGTGGAAAAGTACTAGCTCAAGTGGTTGAGAGTACTTAATTGTATGAGAGGACTTGGGTTCAAGTCCTATGTATGCCAATTGTGTGCTATTTAATTATTATTGTTTTAATAATATGTTTGATCATGTTTTGTATGACATAATGCTTGAAGTGTATTAGTTAGCAAGAAACATAAATTGGCTTGATGGTTTAGCATTGACTTGGCATTGGAATGGTGATGGGTTCAAACCTTGGTGAACCCAAACTAAAATTTTATTTTTTGGTATTTTGGGTTTTGGCTTGGATTTGAAAGGTTGAGGAAACCCTAGATGCATGGGCAGAGAAACTAACCATAAAGAATCAATGAATGATAATAAACATCGCCATTAAACCAGAAATTCGTTTTTTTTATCATCTAGATTTAAGGCATCTTTAAAAGGCCAATGTGAGGTAAGAAGAAGGGTTTTGGCAAGCTGTAAGTGTAGTTAGAAATCAGAACACAAAAATTGGAGAGTGGTGAGGTTTTGAGTGCAGAATAGTGGCTGATTGGAGGAAGAACTAAGAGGACTTGGGTGAGCAAAGAAGAACCTTAGGGGAATTCTCAAACTTTTAGCAAGGAAACCATGTTAGGGGAGTTTCCCACGTTAATTTTATGTCCTTGCATGAAATGTATGATAAATGTATGATAAAAATGCATGAACCCTCACTGTATTATGATTTTTCTGAGTTCTGGAAATTTTTCAGAAACCGCCCGACGGCTATACATAGCCGCCAGGCAGCTTATACCATTTTGTGCTTGTTTCTGGTTTCGTGGGGGAACCGCCTGGCGGTGAGGCCCTGTACCGCCAGGCGACGTAGGCTGATAACCCGTTTCTGGGTTTCTCTGATGAACTGCCTGGCGGTGATGAATTTCCGCCAGGCGACGCGAGTCTTGGATCGATTTTGTGATTTTGTGCATTCTGGAAGAATTCTAATCGGGAAAGAATCAAGGGTTAGTGGTTACAAGATGATTGATGTGGGATTTTGTTGATTTCCAGTATTAAAGATGATTATAATTGATGGAACAGTGTTAAGGTTGGAAAGAATGGGGACTTTTGCTATTAGACCAATTGGTGCTGGAATCTTATGAAGGAATGGTAAGGGTTGAGTGGGGGATTGAACATGTGGTTGTATACGAGTGTGTTGGAGTATGAACTAAAGGGAAATTGGACAGGAAACGCAGAAAAGGGAATGAGGGAAGTTGTTAAAGGGTGTGACGGAACCTGGAATTTTCTAGGACTGGTGCATCACCTGGGGGGCCATAGGGTACCGCCAGGCGACAACAAGACAATCAGAGGCATTCGGGGACGCGCTGGGTTCGGGTTGGGAGCTGTGATGACTGAACATGAAATGATGTGGAACAATTAAGTGAGAATGTCTCTCTTGGACCTATCTGGAGTTGGTTAATAAATTAAGGAGGATAGGGAATGGAAGTTCATGAGTGGGTGGCGAATCTGGGAATAGGTTGTATTAAGACTGAAGTATAAGGCATAATTGAGGTTAGTAGGTATTGATCATAAACCTAGCCAGAGGCTAGGATGGTTGACTTGGAGGAACTAATAACATGTGCATAAGGAACACAAGTATATTACAAGACATAATTTCTGACTATTGTGTAGGTATGATTGGATTAAGTGTGAATACCAACAAGTAATAGAGACACTAGTCATAAGCTAGTATGAGATGCAGGTATTGTGAGGTTAATGAGGAGAAACTGATATTAAGTAAAACAATCATTGGTATCATGGGATACGGGAAGAGACTAGTAGGGGAAATTGTAATTTGTAGGTATGCGACTGTATAATAGAGTTATACAAAATAGTGAAGTGCAGAAAAAAAAAATCAGTATCACCCGCTGTACTGGTATGGTGTTTGGCGGTGTGGTTCAGGCGCCAGGCGGTATCGATGATCCAGAGAGCAACGTTCACACATGGCGCCTGGCGGCAGAGGGCTTCCCGCCAGGCGATAACAACAACATCAGTGGGGTCTGGTATGAATTATGTCTGGCGGTGAAGAGGGATCTGCTAGGCGGTTACGGCGGAATCAATGAGGTTTTAGCTCGGATACGCCTGACTGTGTGAACTGTCCCGCCAGGCGGTATCTTCAATTATTGGTGGTTTTGAGGCGCTTGGCGCTTGACGGTACGTGTCCCCCGCCAAGCGGTTTGAAAGCCACTAGAGCCTAGCGGTACGTGTCCCCCACTGGGCGATTTGGCTGCTGTAAGTCCTAGTTGTTGGATTTTGCAGGCGTGATCTACAAGGCTTTTGGTGATGCTTCAAAGGTGGGATTGTTAGGTTCGTTGAGTTGAGCTCGGAACGTATCCCTTGAGTTGAGCTCGGGATAGGGGTTAAGCACGTAGCATTCCTCGAGTTGAGCTCAGAATGGCATCCCTCGAGTTGAGCTCGCGATGGCGGATGAACACGAGGAACCCTTGAGTTGAGCTCGGGTTGGCGAGTGTTGCCAGTGTGAGTGTGCTGATTGTGGCTAGTACGAATGGGTCCAGATGGATTGCCCTCCTCAGTAGATAACTGACGAGTTTGGTATTCTTGGGACGATGTGGACTATGTTCGTATTTGGGAGCTTCACCTGGCGTTACGGTGTATGATCCGTAACAATGGTTCCCGTACGTGCTCTATCGGTTGTGGCCGATAGGTATGGCAGCAAGTCACCTTGGGGTAATCACTAAAAGAGGTAGAACACGAATAACTTGGTTGTGGCCAGGTGATGAAAATTAAAAGAATGGAAACTCTCTGGGATGATTGTGTTGTTTATGTATATATGTTGTATATGCGTATACAAATATTATATGCTTTAATTGTTAAGCTCACCCTATCTGCTTGTATTTGGCGATGATCGTGTACGCGGTACACATGAGCAGATGTTGTTGATGCAGGTGGTGCTGGTGAGGCTTAACCGCGAAGCAGGGATATCATGGGATTTTTATATTTATGTTTTGTACCTTTGATTTGAAATAAATTGTAAAGGCCCATGGCCTAGGTTGACTAGCCTTTCAGTTTTTTAATTGAGGATTATGGATGCTTTATTAAAATAATAAAGTTTTAAATTTCCTGTGTTTTGGGAAATGAGGTTTTATTCATAAATGCAATGTCTTTATAATTTTATATTTTCTTTATTTTATTAAAATCCGTAATATCCTGACGGGATGTTACAAAGCACGTGACATTCCTTGAGTGTTGGCTCGGAATGACATCTCTTGAGTTGTGGCTTGGGATGGCGGATGAACACGAGGAACTCTTGAGTTGTGGCTCGGGTTGGTGAGTGTTGCCGGTATGAGTGTGCGCGTTGTGGCGTGTACAGATAGGTCCAATTAGATTACCCTTTCAGTATTAAGTGACGAGTTTGGTAGTCTTGGGACGTTACGAATGTTATTCGTATTAGGAACACCACCTGGTGTTACGAGGTGTGGTCCGTAGCATGATTTCTCATACGTGCTCTACTAGTTGTGGATGGTAGGTGTGGCAGCAAGACATCTTGAGATACTCATCATAAGATGTAGAACACGGTTGACATGGTGGTGGCTATGTGGTATGGAACCAAAGGATGAAATTCTTTGGGTGATTGTGATATTTATATATGTATGCATGTGCAATTATTTTAATTGTTAGCTCACCCTATTTGCTTGTGTTTGGCGATGATTATGTATAATAAGACAAATTTATCTACAAAATAAATAAAAATTATTTATAATAAAATTATAAAATTTATTTATGTTTATTTTTATACTTATAATAGTAATAGTAAATTTTATTATTTTTTTATTGTGATAAAGAAAAAGGTGGACACATATGAACATCAAGTATTTCATAAATTTCATTTATACAATTTTTTTATAATAATAAAAAAATAAAAAGATAAAAGATCATCATTAAAATTTATATTGAAACAATAATTAAATATTTTTATTATAATTACGAAGTACTTAAAGGATAATTAATATTTACTAAAGTAAATTTTATAAATTAAAAATTGATAAAAGTTTTGTTTATAATTATAAAATTGGTAATAGAATGCACAATCTAATAAATTTTCGATAACAGTTAAAGATAAGTAATCATAAATTATATTTATGCATAAAAATATATAAAAAATTAGTAGGTAACGTAGTTGTTTAAGGAAAAACAAATAAGCTATTCTTGATCCTATTTTTCTTAATTGAAAGATTTTTCACACAAGCGAAACTAGTAGGGATTAGGGATGACAACAGGGCGGGGACGAGTTTCGCTATCTCATTCCCGTAGAAAAAAATCATCCACATTCTCATACTCAAATCTAATGTGTATCAAACTTTTTTCTCATCCCATCTTTATAACATCTCAACCGGATATTACTAATTTAAATAAAATAAAATAAAATAAAAATACAAACTCGCATTTATTATTATTGTCTTTCCCAAAACCGCAAGAAAATTTTAAACATTTATTAAACTCATCCAATTAAACCACAATGTTCCAATAATCCATACTAATTCATATTCTAGTAAAAATACGGTTTGCAAAAATCTAAAAATAAAATGATAGTAAACTTCCATAAAAAGCTTTCCCAAGTAGCTCTTCTCCGGCTCTATGTCTCACCAGCATTAGCTGGAACATCATCTGCTCTTGTGTGACAAGTCACACGATCATCACCAAACACACACAGAAAGGGTGAGCTCATAACAATACAAATATACAACTAATAAAAATAAAGATTCACCCCAAACTACTTTATTTCATCTAAATTGCTTAATCTTAACAATCGATACCCAATGATTTCAGATCATCGTCTCATTCTACAAATGAAACTACTAATCCATTTACCAATACAATTACTTGCCATGGACCCAGGATATATCATGCTTCCACGAACCTACCCGCTCGTGGTCCAACCTCTACGAACCTCCCTGCTTGTTGTACAACTCTACGGAACTCCCCGCTCGTAGTCCAACACACGTGATCCAACAACTGCGAACCTCCCCGCTCAAAGCAACCCTCAAGTGTGAGCATGGAACATACGAACCTCCCCGCTCGTATCCTCACACAAAAGCATCATAATATGAACCTCCCTATTATATTATCATGTGTTCATCACCAGCCATGAACCTACTCGTTCATGACACTGTCCAACATCTCCTGATCCAAGTCCACCTCTCAACACATCAAAATGAAATTAAGAAAAACACATTGCACTATACAAGGTACATACTCAAGCTAGTCTTAGGGATTCCAATGCTTCCACAAACCTGCCCGCTCATGGTCCAATTCTACGAACCTCCCTGCTCGTAGTCCAACTCTACGGACCTCCTCGCCCTAGTCCAACACGCATGATTCATCCAACTACGAACCTCTCCGCTCGTAGGAACTCGCAAGTGTGAGCACGAAACATACGAACCTCCCCACTCGTATCCTCACACAAGAGTATCACTAATATGAACTTCCCTGCTCATATTAACCACGCGTTCCATCACCAATCATGAACCTACCCGCTCGTGATACGATCAAGCATATCCCAAACTAGGACTAACACAACAAGCCATGCAAGACATATCACAAACACACCATGCCACTGCACCATCGCCTAGCGTAGCCTAAGCACCGCCAAGCAAAATGGTAGTGTAGATCACTTGATGGTTCCACATCACTGTCGGGCACCACAACACACAGGACTTCATTGTTTCCTACTATTGCCTGATGGTTCACTATGCACCGCCAGGTGCTACACCAGTAATGTGACACTACTGGTTTTTAGGTACTCTAAGACAATTCCTAGAATCCAATTCTCAACCATCCAAAAATCAAAATACACATTCGTATACTTCACATACTTCAAATTACATCATCACAGCTCATACGCATCATTCAAGTATCAGCACACACGCATTCATAATTTGAAATCATGTCTACACTTAAGCTTAGCCAAGAATACACTATGCATATAGGAATTTATAATACAGCCACCAATCATGCACATACTCAAACAAGGTCCCAAACAGTACCTACAAAAGTCCCTTTAAATCCAATGATTCACACCAAAAACCAATATTTTGCATTATACATGATCATGTATCCATACATAGGCTCCCAAAAATAATATCCTCAACCACTAACGCAAACAATATTCATATACTAAAAAAATTTGTATAGATATAGTATAATAATACTAAAACTCAATTACTTATATACATATAAACTCAAAATCATAATGTATTAATGCCTTAAACTCAATTTCTTATAATATTGTTATTCGAGACCAAGACGTGAGAAAATAGCACCAACCTAGCAACGTTAAAACATTTTTTTTTCTAAAACTCCCTTGAGACATAATTATGATGCACCTTATGTAAGCTATATAGTAAAACATTACCCCCACTAAGCATTCTATTAACCTCTCAAATAACTTTGATACATAACATAGCAATAAAAATAATACATTAAAGCAGTAATGCCAAAAACACAAATTGTTGTAATTGGTTAAAATCATTTGGTTTTTTTTTCATGATTAATAATTTTACTATTTTGAAACCCAAAGTTAAAAAGTATACAACCCTCGTAGTCCAGATATATACCACATGTAATCCTTCAACCCTTGAAAATATTCATACATCCAAATCATCGAAGACACGTTCCAACCTCTACAATATTTTCCTACCATTTAACTGAATAATTGAATTGATAAATTCAAGCCGACCATCGGTTATTATTATTTCAGTCTATGTATTAACAACTCCTTTAACGAGTTTCTCAATATAACCTAATCACAATATTGGAATATGGCTGCGCGATTAAAGAAATTTGATTTCCAAAATTTCACCATAAAACTATGCAAACAGTATAAATTGTACTAAGGATAAACATAAAGATATGATAGCTCCCCCTTACCTGGTTTCCTTGCTTCCAATTGCCAAAACTTGTAATCCTTGTTGGTAACAACGTACCCCTTATTGACTCTTTCTACTGGTCTTCCTGACTCCTTCTACTGCTTCAGTGTCAATAGTCAAGGGTTGAACACATAACCTTACATTTACCAAGCTAATGCACAACCAATTCATATTTCAAGATAAATCATGTACTTCTAGTATTATATTATCACTCCTTATGGTCCTGCATATTATTAAAATAATAAAACAATTAAATTCACACACTATTGGCATGCACAAGATTCAAATCCAAGTCTCCTCGTAATAACTAAGTATTCTAAGCCATTTAAGCTAGAATTATTCTTTGTTTTCTCTCTCCACATTAATTAACTTACGGATTCCCGCCCTCACATTTATTAAATAAATATTTATTTATTGATTTATTTTTCCCATGTCTTACACTCCCCACCGAATAACAGGTATAATCTCGTACCCACACCTGTACCTGTTTTCTTACTACTTCAATATTAATTTTAATTAATTTTTATAAAATAATAAAAGAAATTACTATAAAGAAAATATAATATTATCACATATTTAATATTAGGAGGATGGTTGTTTCTTTTATATCAAATACTTTAAAATAAATTATAATTGTTTACATTTTAGATTAGAATAAAAAATAAAATTTCATGAGAACCAAAACTTTTATATTGCAAACTGCAAACATTAATGAAACCTAGTTGATAAAATTTTAAAAAAAATATTAAATATATAAAAGGAAAACAAATATTCAAATTAAAATATATTTTAAATGTTTGTTTACTTCAGCTTTTTAAATTCTAATGAATCTCTCTTTTATACACTAATAAAAAATTATAATACATCTCTTGATCAAAATGATGCAAAGAACAAATAATAAAATAATAATAAAATTTTGACATAGATCTTGTATATTTTGAGCTCCAATATATGTTGGATGGTGATAAAATAATATTCATGACAATTACATTAAATTTTTATATTGTAGTAAATAAAAGTTATTTATACAATTATAGTGAAAAAATTACAGTATGATTGATAATGAGTTAGAAAATAAAAAATAATTAGATAAAATATATCGAAATAGTATTCTACATGATGAAAATAAACAACAAATAAAAATATTAAAAAATTAACTAATGTGTGTCATAGAAACAATTTGAGATACTATTGAAAAAAACCGCACAAAGAAAAACAAATGCATAATGTATAATTAAGGGTATGATAAGATGAAAAATACCTTAGAGATCTAAGAAAAATTTTCAAATATCAACATATATACTCAATGGTTGAGAAATAACAAAAATTGTTTTAGCTAAACAAAAGAGTTCTTCAAATGAAACAATAATAAAGTAAGGAAGATAATTTTTTTATGTTACCAAGTAAATTAAAGGTTTATGATGTTTAACACTTAAATATAGAGTGTTAAACGTTCTCATGTGAATGTAAAATATACAATAAATAAAAGTATTAAAAAAATTAGAAACATTCAAATGTGAGACATAAAAAAATATTAAATTGACATACATCATTTGAATATAATTGCATAAAGGTTATGATAAGATGAAAAATATATTAGAGATGCAAATGAATTTTATGTCAAACCAAACAATTAGAAGAAATAAAAAATAGAAAGTGCGTGTATATATATATATATATATATATATATATATATATGTATATATATATATAAGTTTACTTAATTGACTAATAATTTAAACTAGGACGGGTATTTTGGCGAGTATGAGGACAAGGCAGATACGTACATTCCCATACCCAGTTGAAAAAGTTGGGAATTCTCCATACCCATACCCAGTCAAGGTGGAGATTTCCCAACAAAACGGGAACAGGTTTGGGCAATACCCACGAGGACGGGTTTATTTGTCATCCCTAGAAACTATAGCAATTACTCTCATCTTATTTTTGTTTAAGTGAAAAGAAAAAAAAAACTTATTTGTTTAATTGATTCAATATAAATGTGAAAAAAAATTAAGTAAATTATTAAATTTGTGCTATGTGAAAAAATAATTATAAAGCATTAATAAATGACATCGTCTGTGGGGATCAAATCCACGACCACGTGGTTAAAAGCCACGCACTCTACCACTAAGCTAAGACAACATTTTTCATTTAATAAAATTGAAATCACTACATTTTTAGTTAAAATTAAAACATCATATTCGCTCACCTTAGTTACAACTACCCATCACTCAGATATGATTGCAATATAGAAAATTGTAATTTTAAAATTAAAGTTTACTTCCAGAATAATTTTTTTAGAAAGTTGGAATAAATGTTTAAAATGTTAAAATCTTTAAAATATATGGTGATTGGTTCAAAATTTATGTATTTTTAATTGACTCTTTTTTATTTTATTTTAATAAATTTATTTAGATTTAATATTGTATTAATGTACACACTTGTATTGAATGAATATTACTTCTGTTCAACATTTAATACAAATAATTAAATACTAATTATTTTTTCTAAATTTTGAATTGCAGTTTTAAATACTTATTCTTTCAAAGCATTTTGTAGTATTTGTGCATTATAGTCATATTTTAGGGTTAGTCTTCCTTCCTCTACCTCATTCACCATTCCTTGGCTCAACTCACCATGGCTAACCTATTGACAAAAGAAGAATATAGACATCTTGCATCAATAAGGAGTTTTGATGATGATGATGATGATGATGATGATGATGATGACTTATGGAGAAATGTGGAAAACTTAATGATGATTCATTGGGAAATGTTAAAGACCTAAAGAATGCATGGAGCTTAGATTCAAGAGACACATTGAAGACTTAAGAGTTTAGTTGTTTAAGTCTTATAATATGTGTATGTTATTTAAAATAGTTAAATTAGTAGCTCAAGATTCAAAAGGCAGAATGCAAGTGGCAAATAATTGAGAGAAGGTTTTATTTTTACAAAACGCACTGTGATAATCAATTATCACTTATGATAATCAATTATCACTTATGATAATCAATTATCATAAGTATTTTATTAATTTTCATAATTGACTCTGGAATAATCAATTATCTCATAGGACAATATATTATAAGCGTGAAACAATATTTTTCAGAAACTACTCTGGAATAATCGATTATCATAAGTGATAATCGATTATCTCTAGCTATTATGACTTAACATTTCATATTTTTAACCCAATTTTGAAATATGCTTCTATAAATAAAGTGGTAAGTTTTCATTTGCAAAAATACAGAAGTGGGAGAACTCTGAGTACTTGAGAATTCTCTGTGGAATGCTTTGGAAACCTAGTATGGGTAGAGCGATAAGTTTCATCAAGTGAGATCTTAAGTGATTGAGTGTTGTTGTTATTGCCAGGAGAAGTCATTCATACTTTGTGGGATTCAAAGGAGGTGTTCATTCCTTGTGTGATTTAAGGAAGGTGTTTATTCATCTCTTTTAAGATAGGTGTCTTCATCTCTTGTGTTATTCAAAGGAGGTGTTCGTCCCTTGTGGATTTCAAGGGAGGTGTCTTCATCTCTTGTGGCTTCAAGAGAGGTGTTTTCTAAACCCTAAACTTTCGTATTTGTGGTTTATTTTAGTGATTGAGTTAATTTCGTTTTTTAAAGATTAACAACTAGATGTAGGGTATTTTGATCTGAACCAGTATAAATACTTTGTGCAATTTTCTCTTCCTTACTCTCTTTATTTTATTGTGGTTATTAAAATAAAGAAAAGATTGTTAATTAAACTTTGATATTAAAAGGGAAAATTTTTTTAAAGCACATTTTTTTATTAAGAACTCAATTCACCCTCCCTCTTGGTTTTTGTTGACATGCGAATCATTTCGTTGCACGATTCTAACATAGCCAAATTATCCAAAATGAAATAAATCTTTTTCGTCAAGATTCTCTTCTACGATGGCCATTGATGATGATAATGGAGCAGGTGGAGCAGGAACTTGAGAAATAGATCACAGAAGTCAAGAGGACCCTAATGCAACCTGGAGAGCTTAGCCTTCTAGGCCATGATGATTGGTGTTTTTAATGTTTTTCATTGTTTTAGTTTTTGTTAGTTGTTTTAGTTTTTACTTTCAGTTCTTTATTTTATGGTGGAACTATTGCTTTGATATTAGAACAATTTTTCTTTTGCTCCAAATTTTGTTGGCTAGCCTTGTTTTGGATGCCTTTCATTTTGTCTTTGGCATTTGGAGCTTTAATTTCTTTCCATGGTAGCCTTGCATGATCTTGAGGAATTTACATGCAAATTTAAGTGTGAGACATGTGGATGTGGTTGCATTTCGATTAATTCCTTGACTTGTGTTTGAGTATGACCAATAGATTGAATATTTGAGAGTTGTGAGAATGTGTTTGGGGTGAATGTGAGAAAGTTGTTGTTGCTATGAATTTGATTTTTGTATGATTCTTGCGAATGCATACACACACTTGATCATAAATGAGAAAGGCACTTATTTGTTCTGATGAAATGAAGCTACTTGGCCAAATAGCTACCCTTGATGCATGAATTTGAATCTTATGTGAACTTTTTTAGCCTTCATGAATTGTTTTGTGATCCTTGAGCCTGTAAAAGAAAAATACATTATTCAGGAAGAATTGGTTGAGAATTTTCATTGGTAATGATTGAATATCTCTCAAAAATTCTAAAAATAAAAAAAATTAAAAAAGAAGAGAGATAAAGTCAATGCAAAAAGTGGTGTCTTTGAATCCATGAAAAGCCATGTTTCTTCTAGCCAAGCCAAGCTACAACCTTTAAAGACTTTTTGATCTAAATCAAGTTGTGTGAAATGTGTTTGAGATGATGTGCAAAATTTGATGAAGTAGTTTTATGACATGCTAAGTTTGAGTTGTGTTTGATAAACACTTTTGAGCTTAGTGAAACACTGACATGGTGTGAGCTTTAATGATTCTCTTTTCTGGTTATCATATCTCATTATAGGCTTAAGGATTTATGTTGACAGAAGCACCATGCCATGCCATTTTAATTCTTTGAAATGCATGCGACTTTTCTCTATTTTGTGACAAGGATATTTTGATTTGATATCTTATGCCTTTCCATTTATTTTGATTATGCTGGCCTTATTTTCCCTTTTTGTTTTGTTAGCTTTGCTTTTCATGAGGACATGAAAGAGTTCAAGTTTGGGGAGTTGATAAGTGTAATAATTACCTATTATTCACACTTATTAGAACCTCTTATTTGTCTCTTTACCATGTGTTTTATGTTATTTCCATGAAAGGATGTATGACATTGTAATTATTCTTCAAAGTCAGATTTAGTTTCTTGTTTGTGAATTTTTGTAGGAGAAAGGGAAGATTGGAGAAGAATTGTTAGTAGTTACCTAGAGTCGCTCGTCCAGCCGTTGAAAGCTCTAGCCTAGCAAGGAAGACGTGACTACCCAACGAGACTACCTAGCCAACGTGTCAAGAAAGCTAGAGCTCACATAGCGAGAGGATCTTATGGCCCAATAAGAAATCACTTTTTGGAAAGAACAATAGAAGTGTCGAGACTTGAAGAAAATAATACTTTTTTGTGGGGGGAACGTTGTTAAGACTCAAGACACGGGTTGAGGCACTTTAGGGCAAAAAGGATCCATCTTTCATCATCCATTCCACCATTTCAAGCTCCCTTTATGTTCTATATGTATAGGAGTAGTTAAACTTCATTTCATTAGGGTTGGATGTAATGTACATAAACTCATAGTAGTTTATTCTTTGTAATAGAATATCTTTCATTACTTTTGTGTTCTATCTTCATTATTTATGTGCATGATGGAATATTTACACATTTTTTGTGGTATATATTCATTGGAAAGTGTTTTGAAACCTTGACATGGATAAAACAACAAAGAGGTTTGGCTCTAGACATAGACTTAAGATCTTGGTCATTCTAGACATATTTTCTTAATGTGTATCTTGTGTTTAAATATCTAAGGGATTAGTATTTTTCACATAAAGGTTTAGAACTTGCCTCTAATGGGTAGGTCTTGAATACCTTTGATGTTAATGCTTAAGTATGTTAGAGATATATTGTTTAGATGATTGCATAGAGTTTTGGTCATGAAATTCATCCCCAATGAGTCTTTCCCTGACTATTTTATAACATTCACGCTTAGTAATGTTATATGCTTTCACTTATTTTGAATCAATTAGTGTTTATATTCATTGCTCAAACTAGTAAAATAATCATAGTTAGCTAAACAAAGGCAAATCCCTTGGGAAAATGATACTTGGACTTACCATTTTTACTACTTGTAGGATTTGGTATACTTGCCAAAGAGTTAATAATGAGCTAAGGGAAGTTTTAATAAAATCCATAGAGAAAACATTATTGCCTGCTATAGCAACCTAAATCGCGATGAGATGGCTAACTCAAAAAAAATAAAAGTATTTTAAAATAAAATACCTTTTTTGGAGTCGCCACCATAGTTTATTATGAAAAAACTATGGAAACCTATAAAATAAAACGCAGGGTTTTCGAAAAACGAATTTCAAGTCTGGTAATCAGTTGTGCTGTAGAGAAGGTATTAGCACCCTACAATGTCCGCCCAAAGGCGATACCTTTACCTAGACATACAAAGATAATGTGATTTTCAAGATGTTTAATTTTCCTCAAAAATAATAAGAAAATAATATAGAAAAGAAACAATTTTTTTGTGTGGATCCAATAAGGATAATTCCTTGCTCTTACGTATCTTTAAAAGTAATAGAGAATTAAGGTTACGTAACTCGTTGGCATTTTATATTTTTGAAAACTATATATTTTTTAGAAATTTTTTAAGAGAAGAAAAGGTGTTGAGCACCAGGACGATGCAAAAGGTCACACAAGTACTCAGACATTTATTATGGATGTCAGACAATGCGGAGGACCATACAAACACCCAAAAACTTATCTTTAAAAAATTTGGATAAAAGAATTGGATACTAGACGATGCAGACGACCATACAAGTATCCAAAACATTTATTGGGGATGTCAGACGACGACCATGCAAACATCAAAAACTTATTTTTGAATATTTTGATAAAAGAGTTTGATACCAGACGATGCGAGTGATCATACGAGTATCCAAAATATTTATTGAGAGATGTCAGACGACGTGGACAACCATACAAACATCCAAAACCTTATTTTTAAAATATATTTGGATAACAAGGTTAGATACGAGACGATGCGGATGACCATACATATATCTAACAATGAGTGAAAAAGGTAACAAAATAGAACCTAATAAGTGTTTGCAACTAAAGCTCGTTCTTTTAATGTATCAAATTAAATAAAGAATAAACACCAAGGCCCACTTCGAATTCAATTATTGCTTGATACTTCACACAAGTAATAATTATAATGTGGACCCCATACAAGTTCTCCATAAGTATTAATATATAAAAAATTGTGGACAACACCAATAATTAAGGATGACAAATAAACTTGTCCCCGTGGATATTGCCTGAATTCATTCCCGTTTTGACGGGGAATTCCCGCATTGACTGGGTATGGGGAATACCCCACTTTTTCAATTGGGTATAGGGATGAGGATGTACATATCAACCCTTGTCCCCGTTTAACTTATTAAAATACTCATTGTCTATTAAGTAACCTTATATCCATTTATGTATATATATATATATATATATATATATATATATATATATATATATATATATATATATATATATATATATATATATTTGTCATGAAATTCATTCTTATCTCCAATATATTTCTCGTTTTATCCCAACCTTTATGCAATTATGTTCAAATGATATATGTCAATTAAATATTTTTTATGTCTCACATTTGAATATTTTTACTTTTTTTAATATTTTTGTTTATTGTATATTTTCTTTTCACATGAAAATGTTTAACACAATCAATTTAAGTGTTTCATAGTATAAACCTTTCATTTATTAGGTAACATAAAAAATTATCATCTTTATTCTATTATTATTAATTTTTGTTTCATTTGAAGAACTATTTTATTTCGATAAAACCATTTTCGTTATATATCAATAATAACCTAAGTTGATATTTGAAAACTTTTCTTAGATCTCTAAGGTATTTCTCATCTTATCATACTCTTAATTATACATTTGTTTTCCTTTGTGCATCTACCATAGGGACTAGACTGGCCGCTAATCGAAAAGGTCGTTAACCCAACTAGCCGCCAACCCGAGAAGTCGATAACTCAAATGGCTGCTAAAATCAAAATACCATGGGTAACATAGCCAAATACATAGCGGTATAACGAATAACAAGGCACCCGACCTTTAATTGTACCACGTACGCATAAGATCGCATATATAGTGGCAAAACTAGTCAACTATCCGGCTCCATCAGCTAAAGAAGAGATATGTATACTAACTAAGACATATTCGTGAATGACAAGTATGCAGGTAGGAAAATATGTTATGCTAGTATGTTAGCGAACCTACTATACATTAGGAAAAAACTAACTAAACATTGTCAAAGAATATTAGGCTTGCAGTGCATGCCCAATTGAGCTTAATTAGGCCCAATAAAGTTGGGTCAAAGGCACTTTGTAACGTCTCTACTGGAAATTACTTAATAAAATAAATAAATAAATAAAAATTGAAATTCAAACGTCGTGATTTTATTATTCCCAAACGTGGGAAAATTTAAAACATTATTTAATATGCCAAAATTCAATTAAAGCTAATTAATAATCTTATTACAATTTCCAAAATCCGACAAAATAATGAAAGCATAACAAAATCCCTAGCTCAAGTCCCCCAACTAGCCTTCTTTCCGTCGCTTATACATCAACGGCATCACCTATAATATCATCTGCTCCCGTATGATAAATCACACGACCATCGCCAAACACAAACATATAGGGTGAGCTTATAAACAAAAAAACATATATGTTAATAGAATCAAATACATACACCCATCTGATTCATCCTAGCTAGTTCTTGGCCAAGACCTTAATACCCCAAGGCTTTTCAACCTTCAATTCACACAAATAGTTAACCTTGGATTCAAGATTTATGATGTTCACAAGAACCTGCCCGCTCGTGGTCCTACCTCTACGAACCTCCCCGCTCGTAGTCCTGCTCTACGAACCTCCCCGCTCGTAGTCCTGCTCTACGGACCTACCCGCCTGTAGTCCAACACTCGTGATCCACCAGCTATGTACCTCCTGTACGCAGCATCTCTCAAGTGTGAGCACAGAACATACAAACCTACCCGCTCGTTGTAAGACCCGAGAAATTTAATTCATTAAATAAATAATTAATTAATAAATGCGGGTAGCGGGAACCTTGAGGATATTAAATGTTAATTGGTATGACGTGGAAAAGTACTAGCTCAAGTGGTTGAGAGTACTTAGTTGTGTTGAGAGGACTTGGGTTTGAGTCTTATGTATGCCAATTATGTGTTTTTATTTATATTATTTTGATAATGTGATGGATCATGATGAGTGATCACTTAATCTTAGGATTGTATGAATTAGTAGAAATACAAAGGCACGGATGAAGGCTCAACTGTTAGGGGTGTAGCTAGCAAGGGGAAACGTTCAGGATGGTGAGGAGTTCTTTCTCGAAGGTGTTAAAGGGGAGTCTTAACCCTAATTTTTCAAACAAAGTTATGTACATATAGGTGAACTTCTGTGGGGGTAATGGAAACAGGGTACCATCTCTACAAATGGGTTCATCATTATCGCAAGTAGTAATGGCAACATCAGTTTTGTTGCTTTTACATAAAGTTTGATGGCGTCTAAACGCCCTAATCCTTGTTAGGGTAGTCATGGAGGATGTTTCTCTCCGTAAAGCGAAAGGAGCCCAAGAATATAGGGAGTCATAATAAGTACTCATGGTATACAATATTACAGATGGCACCAGAATAAGTTAAACACAAACAGGGGAAGAAAATGGCAATCACAGTGATAGGCAATTAGTAGAGGCAAAACAACCAACATAAGGCAATCAATAATGGTGAAACAGAAGAAGTAAAAGGATCAAAATAAAATAAGGGAAGGAAGAGAAAAATACCCGGGGAAGGAAATGTCGTGGTGGAAATGGAAGCAGTGAAGGAAGTAGAAGAATCGTGGAAAGAGTGGGAATGTGAATGGTTGTTAGGGTTGTACGTTTGAAGAGATAAAGAGGGAAGGGAGTTGCGCTGATTGTGATTTGAAAAGGAAGTGTATGATGACTTACACATGGCAGGGAGTGGTTGAGAAGCAATGATGATATTGTGGGGAGTGTTGAAAGGCAGTTATTGACAAGACAACTTATGGGCTCCTCATTTCTAAGAAGAGGAAGCTCAGAAGTTGGAGAGCTGTGTACCTGTCTAGCAGGAGAATTTCATTATTTTGTTGAATTGTAGGAGATCGGTGTGATGGCGAGATGATATATGCAGAAGGTGATCGGTGTGATATACGCAGGAGGAGATCAGTGTGATAACGAGGTGATATACGTAGAGGGAGATCAGTGTGATGGCGAGGTGATATACGTAGATGGAGATCAGTGTGATGGCGAGGTGATATATGTAGAAGGGGATCAATATAAATTTGAGTTTCTTGCAAAGGTTGAAAATAGGGTTTTGAGGCAGTTACTATCCAATATTCAAGGAGCTTGATTTTCGGGGGATTCGGGAAATATCTCTAAGTGCATATGCAAGTAGTTATTTTGAGGGAGTTTTTTGTTATTATTTTGGGGATATTTGGGATTATCTTTGAGAAAGATAATTTTTCTTGTTATTTTGTATTATCTACAAAATTCAATATTTGTAATTGATTACTCTATAAATAAGAATGTTACTCCCATGGTCAAGGGACAAATTTATTTTGGCCTAAGTGAGTTATTAACTAAGGTTAAAATACTTCTTTCTTTTTGTTTCGATTAAAAGTTATTTTGCACCTTTTTCTGGACCGGAACAAAAATAAATTACAAAAAATAATTCGTAAGTGAGTCAACCCATTAATCCACCAACTGTGATAGGTCGAACTAGGTTGTAATATTTCTAGCTCACAGAAAAGTGAGTCAGGTTGAGCTGATCCTTTTTAGATTTAACCTGTGATGAGCCAACTCGTATGAGTCAGATTGATTACTTTATCTTACATAGCTCCTTGAAATTGAATTATTGAATTAAGAAGTAAAAAAACTACAAAGATTACATGTATGATTTATGAAGGTTACACATATGATTTATAACTACTAGTAAAATTATATTAGTGTTCTTACCGGAAGGGTTGTCTGCAAATGGAAGGATCCAAGTAATGGTCCGAGTGTCTGAACGGGAGGAGGCTTCATTTGCAAAAGACTCTCTAATGTCTAAGTAAGAGGACTTAATAGGTTTGCTAGAAAATAATGTATATCTTTAACTGAGTGGAGCAAGTTATATATATAGTGTTATTAAACTTGGAAGTGGTTGATTGATATTAAACCAAAATATTTCACTCAATATATAGAATTGTTGAGATCGTGCTGTCGAGATTAGTAAATACATAGCGGGTGCGCTGAATGTATCGGGTCTTATTGGACCGTGCCCTCAACTAGACCAAGTAAGTATAATTAAACAAAATAAATGTAAAATAAATACTTTTATTAACTTTTGCTATTTAAAAATACTCAAGAATAATCAATATTTATTTCCAATAATTTTCTATAAACTATAAAATTAATAAAATAAGTCGTGTTTGTAAGAATAAAATTGGTAATATAATGGATGATCAAATCGACTTTGGATAATAATTATAAATAGCTAATAACAAATCATGTCATGACACAAAAATCTAAAAGAAAATAGTAAATATCAGTTTGAAAAATATATTTTTCTAGAAAATATTTTATTTTCTTCTTTTACATTAATTAAACAAATTCATCAAGTTAAATATAAGAAAAACCTAAAATATACTCTCCATTCTTCATCTTCCAGCTACAGAGTGAACAACTTCACTGTGTGCGCCTTTCAACACCTCCCTTGTCCTCATCGTCCGCTCCGCTTCAGAATGAACAACGCGACACGCAACGAAGCGGAGCGTCTCCTTGGGATCGCGGAGAAGCTTCTCCAGAACCGTGATTTGATGGGTTCGCGCGAGTTCGCCATTCTCGCGCAGGAAACTGAGCCTCTTCTCGAAGGTTCCGACCAGATCCTCGCCATCGTCGACGTGCTCCTCGCCGCCGACAAGCGCGTCAACAACCACCCAGACTGGTACGCCATCCTTCAGGTCGATCGGCGGTCCGACGACCTTGACCTCATAAAGAAACAGTACCGCCGCCTTGCGCTCCTCCTCCACCCCGACAAGTCCCGCTTCGCCTACGCTGACCACGCCTTCAAGCTCGTCGCCGACGCGTGGGCTCTATTTGCCGATCCCGTGAAGAAGGCAGTGTACGACAAAGAGCTCTCGTTCTACTCCCGCGTCGATTTGTCTGTCCCCGGATGGGTCCAGCAGGAAAAGCTCTCAGTCCGCAGGCCTGGGCCTGGGCCTGGGCCCGAACCCGGACCAAGCACCCGCAACAGTGCCTCGGCCCGCGACCAGATTCACGCTGATGAAAGTTCTCGCAGGAGAAACTCAACATTCTGGACCGCGTGTCCCTACTGTTACCGTTTGTATGAATACCCTAGGGTTTACGAGGGTAATTGTCTACGGTGCCAGAATTGCGATAGATCCTTCCATGGCGTGGCGGTTCCGACGCTGCCGCCGCTGGTCCCCGGCCAGGACGCGTATTATTGCTGCTGGGGCTTCTTCCCCATGGGATTTGTAATGGGTAACTTTGGTTCTCCGGAGAAAGAGGCGGAGGTGACAGTGCCTGCACCGCAACCCCCTCCTCCGCCTCCGCCCGCGTCTCAACCGGCTTCTTCTCTGCCGAATTGGATGCCCGTACCGGCGAATAACGGTGCGCAGGCGACGCCGGTGCCAGCGAGGGTGACTAGGTCGGCGGCGACGGTGGCCGCGAGAGCGCCGAACGGGACTGGGCCGAAGAAGAGGGGGAGACCAAGGAAGTATCCGTTGCAGTCGTGAGAAGTGTTTTGGAAGTGAATGTGAATGAAGATTTGTAGGTACTGTGTTATTTAGCTGTTTTTTTTTTTTTTTTTGTAGATATGGTTAACTGGTTTTCATCTCTTGAATTGGAGTATTTTCTTTGGCTCTGTAGTTTTTGCTATAGGGTTTATTGTTGAATGCCTTGTTGGGGAGATTGTTGGGGAGTAGAACGATGTGGCCAGTTATCTTTAGTTGAAAGTAGATTCAGAAGGCCTTAAGGCCCTTAACTTGATTCAGTTGTTTTGAAGAGAACTGAAAATATTTGGGTTCTCCTAACTGTGGGAAAGCTTACACCTTCAATGCCATGAACATGGTTTTGAATTGTGGTTGGTTGTTGTTGTTGCGGTTATATTGCGAGTTCTTATGAATGATCTGATGTGATCGTAGTTGAGGTTTTGTAGCAGAGCTTTATACTACTGTTGTTTTTTGCTAGAGGGTTGTTCAATGTATTATAGAGTAAGGAATGCTCTTGGTAACTGGTAATCAGAACATGCACATTCTTGATGACTTGTCTATGTTAGAATTCTTAACTTGAGATGGGTTGTTTACTGGGGGAGGGTGATCCCTGAAACAGTGGTAAAGTTGTGACTTGGTGACTGGTTAATCATGTTGGATTCAAATCATGGATTCAAATGTTAGGAACCTTCTCATTCTGGGGTACCCTGTTTTTCTTAACCTGAGATGGGTGGAAAACTCTAATATCTATCACACACTGATGCTTAAATACCATTTTTATAGAGTTGATTTTGGATGGTTGATTTGAATTGATGAATGTGGCATGCATGCGTGTTTGAAGTAATCTCTGTGATTTTGACTTTACACTGAATGTGTGTGGAGGCATGTGAATTGATCCTGTGAGTTAACCACCAAATAAACAGTGCTGAGAATGCTCTAAAATGTTCAAAAGGGTATGAATATCCCTTAATAACAAGGTCACTACCCTAGAATAAGTCTTTAGTTGAGTTGCCTTCTGCCAATTGCAAGGCCTTCTCCTTGTTTGGCTGTGTGATTTTGCTCCTAAAGACTTCCTTTTACCATTGTAAAATCATATAACTGCACATCAATGGCTAATTGGATCTGGATTCGCCACTGTCATCATTTTTTCTATTCATGAATCATGATGACTCTTTTTTACGATAATGAACTGCTTTGTAAACTTGTCAATGTCTTTGAAATTACTGAGTTGGAATATAGCTTAAGAGTGTGTTAAGGTAGAGAATTTTCCATAATTTTTTTTATTGTAAATTTGAAATGTGTTACGATATATATTTTGATTGAATAAGAAATTAAAAAAAAAAACATTGGAATTATAAATTTTGGTTGCAGAATTGTAATATTGAGATATTATTGGGGTAATTAATACTTGGCTATCAAAGATTTTTCTATTGATTTTAATTAGAGTTGTTTTTTTATTTGAATCGTTAGGATTATTTTTGTTGGTTATTTTAGACTATTATTTTGCATTGACATCCTTTCGATTGAAGTCTTTCTTTGTTTATGTTAATAGAGATTGGTTTTTCATAAGAGGTATTTTTTTATTTAAATTGTTAGGATTATTTTTGTTGGATTTTTTTAGACTATTATCATTTTGCACTTACATCTTTTCAATTGAAGTCTTTCTCTGTTTATGTTGATAGACATTAGTTTTTCTCGTTCAATGGAAAAGCATCTTGTGTTTGGATGAAGTATTTCAACAATTTTAGGAAATTGAAATACATTGTATTTGAAATTCTTGTAATTGAATTTTCTTCAATTGAAGTCTCTCTCTGTTTATGTTAATAGACATTAATAAACATTAGTTTTTCTCGTTCAATGGAAAAGCATAAGCATCTTGTGTTTGGATGAAGTATTTCAACAATTCTAAGAAATTAAAATACATTGTATTTGAAATTCTTGCAATTGAATTTTCTTCATTTGCTAAATAATCTGTTTGGATAAAGTAATTGAAATATTTTACATTTCAATATCTTATTTGGATAAAATAATTGAATTTTTGTTGAGATAAAATTTTATTTTAGTAATATTTATTTAAGAAATTTTAAAATTAAATTTAATAAATATTACTGTCAACTTAAAATATTTAAATTCAGTCAAATTTTGATCGAGTTGACTCTACCAAATTCGATTGTATTTTGGTCAATGTAAAGTCGGTTCAATTTGGCCAAATTTGGTTGGAGCTAACTCGGTATATTCAACGAAATTTCAGTCGATGCAGACTCAACTAAATTTTTCCAAATTTTGGTGTAGGTCAACTTGGCCAAATTTGGATGGCCTGACCCGTTTGGGTTGTCGGGGTCGTTTGGTTCTTCAGCCCCCAGTCCATTGGACCTGTCCAAATTGTCTTGATTGTCGAGCCCGCTTGACTTCTTTGGGTTGTTGGGCTTGTCTGGCTCGTGTAGTCATC
The DNA here is from genome assembly GCF_037176805.1 of Vigna unguiculata. Lineage (NCBI taxonomy): Eukaryota > Viridiplantae > Streptophyta > Magnoliopsida > Fabales > Fabaceae > Vigna > Vigna unguiculata. The sequence goes on along the minus strand of NC_140799.1, from coordinate 31,154,887 downwards.
AAGTTCGTCCAACCTGTTTGTGTCGTCGCGCTTGTTTGGATCGTTTGACCTACCTGATCTGTTTTGGTAGTCGAGTCTTTTCGGCCTACCTTGATCGCCGGTTGACCTAATCTGTCTATGTCATCGGACCTACCTGGTCCGTCTTGATCGTTTAGCTTACTTGGCCCGACCTATCTAGGTCATTTAGGTTGTTTAGGTCCAATTGACACTTCTAATCTTGAAGAGTGAAGAATTTTACAAATTGGAAAATTTTAATTTCATTTCTTTTTTAATGAATTTCAAATTCTACTATTTTTGTGATTTGAAATACCTTCTTAAAATTTCTCAATTTCAATTTCTTTTTAATTTTCTCATTCAAACATATCTTTTTACTTCAAAGAAATTCAAATTTTATAAATAATGAATTACTCTCATGCTTCATTCAAACATACTAACATACTATCTATATAACTATGATTGTCTATTTTTTTTTTCGAACTTGAGAAATTTGTTATTCGTAAGTAAACACAAAAAAAAACTTCCAATCAACAACATTTATAATATTGATCTATAGAGTAAAAAATTGTGATCAATATTAATAAAATCTTATCTTGATCGACATATATAAAGAAACTTTTTTATAAATATTAATGGAAATATTAATGAACATTGATCGAAGAACAGATTAAGTAAGATTGACTAAACAATATTATTAGTACTGATGTTTTAAAATTGTTAATTATTTTATATTTAATTTTTTTTTCATTGGTGGTAATTAATATATTTTATGAAAAAAGCATTTATTAAATTTAATTGTCTTATCTGCATAAAATACTTGAAAAATAAAATAATCTAAAATACAATCGGTTTAAACTTAATATATTTAAATGAGTTATAGATTGAGAACTTTTTTTTATCAAACTCTTAAGTTACACTGATAATAATAAGCTAACACGCTTTCCCTTGTACTATTAATTGTTAATTATTTCCATTTCTGAACATTTCAGTTTATTATGATGTACTTTGCGCCCTTTTCGAAAACATTTGCTTCATTGTAATTGTACTGAAGATGATTCTTCAAACTAATATTTAGATGCAGAATTGGAATGATAGTATAGCTAGGTTGCACTATATGCTCATCTGTTTATGTCTCATTTAATAAACAAACATGTTTAATTAAATGAAACATATAAGATAATATAAAGAGTAAAGTTGTAGAGTATCATGTCACTCCTTACATATATTCAAGGTACTTAGAATGAAATACTAAGACACAACACGAAAGGAGAAAACCACACATAGAACATACAAACAAACGGAAAGAGTAAGCCAGAGAAAAGATGTTTTTATCATGCAATTGAACATACAATTTAAGAAGTCAAACGTACATAAATCCACTAAGCATATAATGACCGACAAACAACGACTCAAGACACGATTATCCGGATACATATAATCAGTCGGATTCACTGGATGTTTGCACTTGTGGTGGCCTCTACTGTTTTGCAGAGCCAATTGCCAATGGGTTTCACCCTACCGCTCACAAGGTTAGCCTTCAAACATCTAAGGCCATTATCCTGCCAAAGACTAGGGCCTCCTACTACTCTCACCACTCGAGTCAGTACGCTCTACGTGAGACTAACTAACTCTTTAGAATGTCAGGATGTAATCCTTACCAAATTATATAATGAGGCACCACCACGAACCTTCGTGGAATTATGTCCTAATCATGAGGCACCACCATGAGCTCCTACTAACAGGGGTCATGGAACTACATCCTGACCATGAGGCATCACCACGAAACCATCATGAAATTACGTCCTGACCAATGAGGTACCACCATGAGATCTCACCTAGAGATTCATGGAATTATGTCCTAAACCACACTAAAATCATGTCGCACCAACCAACATAAAATTATCATGCATACCAATTACATACCAACTTTTATAACCAACCATCAATTCATGTTCCATACCAAGATCATACCAAACTCATCATCTTCAGCCCATAAACTATTCAATACATGCAAAATCACTCAATTCATGCTTTAACATAGTAATCCAACCAAACATGTGACAATAATCTAAGAACAGAGGGGAAAGCAGCACCTGAGCACATTCTCGCCTAGTTCTCGCTCAGGATAAAAGGCATCACTCATGCGAGATGTTTCTTTTCGCTCAGGCGAGCTCCTTCCGCCTAGGCGAGAGCTCAAAAAGTGGGAACAATGGCTTTCTGCGATTTCTCGCTTAGGCGAGACCTCCTCGCCTGAGCGAGACTACACCTCGCTTGAGCAACAGCTCGAGCAGAAAACCTGGGCGAGCCTTTGTTAGTCTCGCCTAGGCGAGACACGCTCCCTTGGGCGAGAAAACCAGTGCTCACCATTGTTCACTCGTGCAACAACCAAGCATTCAAGACCCAATCGACATTTATCAATATTCCAAGCAATCACAACAGCATCCAAGCATTTTAAACACGAAAACGAAGCTACAACAGGCATATATGACTTAAAAACGTGGAACCCTAACTTCTCTTACCTGGAAAATGTTAGCAGAATATCCCGACACCTACGCAAATGAGTACGACAGCTCCCAGAGCAGATTCGCGAGCTGGGAACACTAGCATAGATGGAATACGGTTTAGTATGGTGAACCCTAACTATGACCACGAAAAACCAAACCATAGAGGAAAAGTATGAGTTGGGAACCAACTTACGTGGAAGAGAACGAGGTTGGACTTGCTTGACACGGAGTGGCGACAAACCCTAGCAAAGCTTCTGTTGAGGGAACAAGGAGAGAGTAAGGACACTGAGAGGCTTAGGCTGATTTAGGAGTTTTGGACACCCTATGGGCCAGCCTTAGACCCAAGTTACTAAGATAGGCGCTTAAACTCTATGACAGAATTAAAGTGGGCCTTACAGTGTTTGTATCCTTCATGATGATTGTGAAAACATCTTTAAGCAAAGCAAATAGAAATGATTTTTTTTCTGAATTAGATAGAAAAAGAAGTAAGAACTTAAGAAGTAGAATCATAAAAAAACGTTAAACCCTATACGCTTAACCCTTAAAATGAAAAAAAAAACGCTTAGTTTTTACTTTTTGAAACCCTAGTAGACTCACTTTATGACTCACCTCATGTAGATATCTGCTATCTGATTTTAAAAATTGCTTATACTTCACTAATAACAAAATGTGTCAACTGAAATGAAAATCAAAATTTTGGGTTGAATTGAAATTGGTATTTGTTTAAACCAGATATGATGTTTTCCCGTTAGTTTCAGAAATAAATTATGATGCATTTTATTTATTTTGAATTTTCGTTGAGTAAATTTTATTTTATTTTATAAGGAATTGTACCTCATTATCAGAAATGGTTAAAAATATGTAGAAGTCTGATTTTATTTTATTTTATTTTACATTTAAATTTTTGTGAGTAAGTTTGATGAGTGATATTGCAATCCAACCCAAAATGGAGCGCAAAAATCCAAATGGGCTTCCATGAGGTACAGTTGTTAATAGAAATGACAAATAAATTCGTTCTCGTGGATATTGTATGAACCTGTCTCCGTTTTGACGGGAAATCCTTGCATTAGCTGGGTATGAGGAATTCTCGACTTTTTCAACTGGGTATAGGGATGAGTATGAGGATGTACATATTCTCCACCAAAATTTACTACAATATAAAAATATAATGTAATTGTCATGAATATTTTTTTATCATCATCCAACATATATTGGAGTTCAAAAGATACAAGATCTATGTCAAAATTTTATTATTATGTTTATTATTTGTTCTTTGCGTTATTTTGATCAAATGATATATTATAATTTTTATTACTATATAAAAGAGAAATTCATTAGAATTTAAAAAATTGAAGTAAACAAACATTTAAAATATATTTTAATTTGAATATTTGTTTTCCTTTTATATTTTTTTACAAATATTTTTAAATTTTATCAACTAAGTTTCATTAATATTTGCAAATTTGATAATATTTAATATTTGATAATATTATGTTTCTTTTACTGTAATTTTTTATTATTTTATAAAAATTAATTAAAATTAATATTGAAGTAGTAAGAGAACGGGTATGAGTATGAGTACGAGATTATACCCGTTACCCGTTAGATTTGGGTATGGGAATGAAGATGAATTTTTTCTATGGAGATGGATATGGGATAGCAAAACCCGTCTTGTTATCATCCCTAATTGTAAATTGAGCTTATTCACCGGTAAAACTAATAAAATAATTATTAACTTATTTGTTTAATTTATAAATTAATTTCATAAGTATGTGAATAAATAATTTAAAATTTTTTCTTTCAAAATTTAGAAACAACTAAAATACATTAATTTTATAAGTATTTGAAAAAATAATTTAAAATTATTTCTTTCAAAATTTAGAAACTACTCTTAACTTATATATTGTAATTTTTTCAACTTTTTTCAATTATAAGCTCTTATATTTTAATATGTTTTTTATTAATTTAATTTTCTTGTATCCTTTTATCGCTTATAGTGAATACAATGGAAACTATAAAAATGAAATTCAATGTAAAATTCAATGTCATTAAAAAATAGAAAATAAATTAATTTTGAAATTAAATTTGATTATTATTTATTAGAATAACCAATTTAAACAAAACAACTAAACCAAATTAAAAAATGATATAAAGCTTCAAAAAATGAAAAGATAACAAGAAGTTTAATTTATAATTGACTTATAATATTTTTTTACCTATAAAACACAAAATTATATTTATATGATAAAATTCAGGTAGTTTTATTTATTTATGCACTCTACATATATAAACTAACTTACAAATTACTTAAAGATAATTAATATGTTTTAAAGTATTGTTTTATAAATTATAAATTGATAAAAGTTTTGTTTATAATAATAAAATTGGTAATAGAATGAACAATCTGACAAACTTTCGATAATAATTATAGATAACTAGTAATAAATTATATTTATGTAATTTTTTTTAAATTAGTAGGTTGAGTAGTTGTTCAAGCAAAAACAGATAAATTACTTATGATCCTACTTTTATTTAAGTGAAAGATTTTTTAGTCAAACAAAAATAAAGCAGTTGCTCTCGTCTTTTTTTTTTTTTGTTTAACTGAAAAGAATAAAAGTTATTATTTTAATTGATTAAATATACATGTGAAACATAAATTTTAAGTAGGATATTGAATTTAATATTACATTGAGATATATGGTTGTTTAAATGAAATATGTGCTAAGAGGAAGGTGGTTGATATAAATAAGAAATGCATGTATTTTGTAGTTATAAATTTGGAATGATTTTTTCACCTCTCACCACCTTGCTCTACATTCCTCCACACACCTCCTTCTACATTTTTTTCCTCTTCTTTCTTCTCCATCATCCACCTTTAACCATTTCTTTCTCTTTCTTTCCCTCTTTTCCACCATCATTTCTTCCTTTCTTCTTCTTCTTTCTTTTTTTTTTCACCATCCACCTTCCACCACATTTGTTTCCTTTCTTAATTTCTTCTTCACCATCTTTTTCTTACCTAGAGTGACGACTGATGTGTGTGTGAAATAGAAAATAGGTAGAGATAGATGTTTATTTTGTAAATTCTATTGAACCACAATATGTGTGGCAAGCTAAACAAAAAAGAAAATAATAATTTGAATGTTGATAAAAGGGATGATAGCTAAAAAAAACTATTATTTTCTTTCTTTCCTCTCATCCTAGAGTCAATTATGTGACTCAATATATGTGTGGCAAACTAAACAAAAAAGAAAAAAAAATTAGAACTTGAATATCCATAAAGAAGATCATAATTAAACAAAGAAGGTGCACCTAAACCCATACGTGGTTAAAAGCCACGCGCTCTAGCACCTAGTTAAAACAACATGTTATGTTTATCAAAATTGAAATCAATACATTTTTAAATAAAATTGATTTTAAACAAATTAAGCTTCAATAAGACAATAAAATAAACACGATCTATGAGAATCAAATTCATTATACGTGTTAAAACATCACATCCGCTCATCTTAATTACCTTACCCATTACTCACATCAAATATGACGATTGCGATATGAAAAAGTGATAATTTTAAAAATAAAGTTTACTTTTATAATAATTGTTTTATATAGTTGTAATAAGGGTTTAAAATGTTAAAATCTTTAAAATATAATGTGACTAAAATATTTTATAATCACATAATTAAACTTAATGCAAGAGTTGATTAATTCAAAATGTACGAATGTTTAATTGATTTTTTTAAATACTAAATACTAAATATTTAATATTTTATAATCCACTTTAATATTTAATATTTAAGGAAAATAATTAAATACTAAATATTTTTTTCTAGGTATTGAATTGCGGTTTTATAATTGACTTATAGTATTTTTTTACCCAAAAACACAAAAATGTATTTATATGATAAAATTCAGGTAGTTTTATTTATTTATGCACTCTACATATATATAAACTAGCTTATTAACTAGATATACTAAATACTTCTAATTAATCAATAAGTTATTTTATCACTTCATAACTTATAAGCTAAGAACTCACCCGTTAGTAGTTAACTTATAATCTATTAGCTAACTTATTAATTACTTATGGCAAGCATACTAATTTGCAATTTACTACTTATAATTGATTGATACATCATATAGAAAATTCATGTAACACTTAAAATAATTATAACTTCAATTACTAAATATTTATCTTTTTTTTTTCACGCTTCACTCCTAAACTTGCATTAATATCTACTTATGTAGTATACCACATCATACAGAACATTGTTGATTCGAGGTGGTTCACCGGTCATTAGCGCGTGGTGGTTATGTCCATGCGAAGAAAAAAGTAGTACAAGGTTAGTTTTTTTTTTCTATTAAATTTATATACTTTTTATTTTCATTAGATTATTTTATTAAAAATTTGTATAAAAATATAAATTAAATATTTAAAATTAATATTTAAATTTATATCAATATAAAATTTAAATTGGCATGAAATTACTATAACTAAGATTAGCGTTGAAGTAAATAAGTTATAGTTAAATTGTTTATATCATATTAAGCTTAGATTGAAATTAGTATTATAAATGAGACTAAAACTTTATGTAATACGAAAATTAAATTAAATGTTTGAGTTATAGTTATTTATATGTAATTAAATTAATATACATCAAATAGAATTGAAATTTTAAGAATGATAAATTAAAGTTAATTCTATTTAAATTAAGCCTAGGTCAATTGTATGTAAAATAACTCCTATATTTTTCATTGAACATAAAAGTAAAACAATACATCATGAATCAAAAGTATTGCTTAAACAATACATCTATACTTTAGGAACTATCTATAAATTATATTTATGACATAAGATAAAGTTGTTGTACTTAAGTTTTGAAAAAGAATAAGAATGACACCATCTGTGGGGATTGAACCCATGACCACATGGTTAAAAGCCATGCACTTTACCACTGAGCTAAGATGGCAAGTTACATTTAATAAAATCGAAGACATTACATGTTTAGTTAAAATTGGCTTTAAACTAATTAATAATAAAAAAAAATAGACCCTTGTAGAGATCAAAACCATGACCACATTAAAACATCACATTCGCCCACCTTAGTTACAGTTACCCATCACTCTCGTATGATTGTAAAATAAAGTTAGATTTAATTTTGTATTAAAGTACATAATTGTATTGAATGAATATTAGTTCTTGTTCTTACAACGAAGATCGATCCTATGTGTAAGACCTAGGAAAAATAAATAAATAAATAAATATTTATTTAATAAATGTGATGACGAAAATCTCTAAGTTAATTGTTAATTAATGTGGAGAGAGAAGATAAGGAATAGTACTAACTCAAGTAGTTGAACGTTTATTTAAGTGATGCAAGTTAGTGTTTTATTTATTTTAAATTTTAATACTATATTTAATGTTGCAGATATGTGTATATAATTAAGTGGTGAGTATTGTAATATGAGAAAGTAATTGGCCTGGTGGTTGGAGAGTGTGTTTGAGGTGTGAAGGTGCGTGGATTCAAACCTGGTAGGGATAATATTGTTTGTGTTACGTAGGAGATAGTGAGGGCCATGTTAAGTATTTACATTAAAAGGGGTTAGGGTTTTGAAAAAACGACACACACATGAGAGTTAGAGAACGAGAGTTGGAGGCTACAAAAGAGAGAAATGTTGAGTCAAAGAAGCAATCTAGGTAGGGGGAAGCCAACCTTTTGTGTGTTTATTTTCTTGTATGTATGGCCACTTAATTGTCTTAATGAAGCTTCACCTTATTTCTTTTCTCTCTTTATACTTGTGTTGTTTTATGATTCTTGAACATGAACGTGGAGTTGGTACTATAGTCTGCAATGCATGAATTCTTTGGGCCTTTTGTTTGAACGTGGGTTTAGTTTTCTTTCGCGTTGGCTATGCGATACCTACGAGTCTACATGAAAGATTTGTGGGTGTTGGCTTTACTTTAATTGCTGAAACCTGAACCTCAACGTGAGGCTTATAAGATTTTCTGGAGTTTGCTTGTTGGGTATATTTCCATGCGTGCAGGGGTTGTTTGGTTGCAACTTTGTGTTTCCATTGGTAGGGCAAATTTGTTTGTTTTCGTGGTCTTGAGGGAGAATTATGGGCGGCATGGTTTGTTTTTAGTCATTATGTTACGGTGCAGTGGCATACCATAGACAACAACTTTTCCCTTTATTTGATCTTCTTATGTGATGAGTGGGTTTTTCGAACCCTAAATCCCCAATACCATGGGCTATCTTTTAAGCCACGACGAATATGCTTCAGCACGATAATAAATCCAGTCCAAGCGGAGCTCTTGGCGTCGATCCGGTTCACGCCTATAGTGGTGGTGGTTCGTGACGGCGACTTATTCTAGCCTAGTTTTCCGCATGAGGGTGGGTTCCTCTGCTGGTTTTGTGGACTCGCGAGGGTGCTCTATGGTGTTGTGTTTGCAATTCAAACAGGTGTAGGTGGTGTTGTGTTCGATGTTCGTGGTGGGTTATTGCAGTAGTGACAGATTTGGTGTGCACTGTTCCTCACGGTTCAGATGCTAGACTCGAGATGATAGGGCACAAGGAGGAACAATGGTGGTCTGCGAGCACTATCGATGGAGGCTCCCCCTTCGTCTTTCAAGGCAGAATCACAGTGGGTTTTCTCACCATGATGGTTCTCGACGACGGTGGGTTGAAGTCGATCTCTTACTGGCTCTTGTCGCATTTATATTGTGTTGCAGTGGATATGTGTTCATGGTGGTGGCACGCACAGGAGGTGGTTTTGCAGCTGGTTCGCTTCAGGGCAGTGGTGATTTGAAATCACGAGACTCGTGGTGATGGTTCTGATCCGAAGTCAGATTCTACACCTATGGGGTTGCCTGCGACAATGATTGCATCAGAGACGCAACAATGGTTTTATTAAAGCACAAGTTGCTTCTGGGTTTATTTTCCACGAGCCTTTGTGTACCCATTGTGTACCCATTTGATAGTTGTTCATTGTTTAATTGTTTATCTTTAGTGTGTTTTCATCTGTTGGGCTTTATTGGGCCACTGTTCCAAATTTGGGTTAATTTCACATTATTTGGCCTAATTTTTGTTTATAATTATTTTTAGGAATTTGGGTGAAGCAATTTTGGAGCTTGGACATTAATATTCAGTTGAAGAGAGTTGCCACATCATTTCCACATCATTTCCACGTCATTTCCACGTCATCTAAGTGAATGGGCCAACATTTGAGACCCAGTAGTGGCATTTTTGTAATTATGAGTGGCAGAATGACATTTTTGTAAATAGTAGTGGCAAAATTGATTTGACCATGAGATTTTAGGTCATTTAGCATGGCAGCCACATCTCTTCTTCTCCAGCCTCCATTTTCATGTTTTCAAGCTTTGATGGGTGTCCATGGAGGTTCTCTTTTCGTTTTTCACGTTTTTGCACTAGTTTTATCCTTTTTATGAGCATTTGACAGCACCCAATGTGGGTTTTACGTTTTGAATTCAATTGCTAGCTTGGGCATCTCATTTTATGGATTGTATTGACTTGGAACAACACCCATTAATGGAGTTTTTGGTTTTTAAGCCACAACAACGTTTTTTGTTCAATTAAAGCTTTAAAATTTCTCTTTTGCTCTTGAATTTGCGTTTGAATTTGCATTTGAACAATTCGTAGGTTAGGGTTTGATGTTCTGTTTTGGTGAATTTCGTTTTGAAGTGTTTTATTGCCCAATTTTCATGTCTAGCTAAATTCGTGTATTGACTCCTTGATGAAAAATGCAATGAAGCCTTGAGGTTGTGCTTGTTTTATGAAATATGCCATGTCTCTTTGTTCTGAATTCGGGGAATGCATGTGGTTCATCTGTTTATACTTAATTTACAGATTAATTGCATATATTTGGGTTAGGTTATGTTCATGCTTAATGTATGTAGCTTGACTGTCACGAATTTAAGGATGTATGCATTGCTTAGTTGTATAATGAAGTTGGATTGTAACTTTTGCTTAGTGGGTTATTATCTAGTGGATTGAGAGAAGGTAAAGGTGTTAATTTGGTGGCCTATGATAAGTGAAATTGTGTTTGAATCAAGGATGTCAATAAGTTTTAATCATTGTCGCATTTAATTGAATATGTTGATTAGCATTGTGAATCTGCCAACCCCCCCCCCCCCTTGTGTTATAGTGTTGTGTTTGTCTGGAAATTGAAGCTTTGAACAAGGACATTGGTCGTTGGGAGACGATTTGGTTCAACTTTCACATACTATATTTTATCTGTTTTAATTTGGTGGGGTACGACCTCTATCAATGGTTGCTGAAATTGTTTGGTACAAGGTTGATTCTCAGGTTCTTCACGTGTTTGGAAAAAAAGAATGTTTTTTCAAGCTAGTACCAAATTGGTTCACGCCCAAACACAATTGATTGACTGTCAGGGTATTAAAAATTGAAGGGTTTTTCTTCAATTTTTATTCACACGTAAAGAAGTGCATGGGTGGGGACTACATGTAAATACAAATTCTCTTTCCTTGCTTGCATTATTTTTTCATGTAAATGCATGAGGTCTAAGTTTCTGGTTTTCCTTTCTTTTAGATTTTTAGTGGTGCATGATAGTGGGGTCGTTTTGCATTGACACTTTCTATTGGTTGATGGGTACAAGGTTTCTATACTTTTCTTATCCATGAGTCCCACTTTTGCTTTAAAGGTGAAAGATTACGTGAGAAGGATGGGAGCATGAAAGGGTGCATGTGTGTTGGAGGTTTTCCTAGTTTAGGATAGTTTTAGTCTCTTTATGGTTTCTTTTCACAAGTTAGTAAATTGGTAGGAAGCCTATATATGGCCCACATGGAAATGAAGTTTCTCTTTCCTTATTTATGTTTGGTACAAATCACATTAAATTAACGTTTTCTTTTGGTTTGCAATAAGCCTAGTCCTTTTTCTTTCTTGCTTGCATGGTTTCTTTGTCAAATATATATGTATATATTTTAATGTTGGTGGTGTGGGTAGCTCTTTAGTTTATTAAAACAACAATGACTATTTAAACTTTTATCTTGTATTTAAGAGAAATTGGATAGTGGATAGATGTGACTTATTTGAAAAGTATTATTTTACCAAGAATCTTTTGTATATCATTGTTTACGTTAGCTTACCCCTATTTGTTTGTTTGTGTGTTTGTTGTGTGTGCGATGATCGTATGACGTGTGTGTTATACAGGAGTATTTTATAATGCAAAAGATTCAGACAAGAAGTAGATCGTTGAGAGGATGAGATGAACTCGAAAGTTTATTATAATTTGTTTAGTTGTTTTAAATAAAATACTGAAGACTATGTAATTTTCTTTTCGCAATTAATGTTTGAATTATAATTTTTTTATTTTAAATCATTTTTTTTTGTTTTTTTAAGTACATTTTCAATGATAGTGTTTTTCCACCAAATGCGTTCAATTTTCTAACGTTCCGTGACATCCCAAAGTTAGGGTGTTCCATTTTGGTATCAGAGTCTGGTTTTCGAAAAAAATTTGGGATTGTGGGGTGTGAGCTCATCTAGTTGATGTTTTGTGACTCTAAATTGTATTGTGATTGTACTTAATTGAACGAGTTAATTAATAATATGAAAGAGAGATGGCACGTGCACCATGAAATCCGGCAAGTTCTGCTGACGAGATCGCTCATGTAATAACAACCGTAGGCAGTACAAGCACCAACGCAACATAATAGTATGAATGATTTTATGTGACACAACCCGTCAAAGTTCAATGGGAAAGCCACTCCAGATGAGGCTCAAAAGCTGGAGTATTTTATGTTTTTGCTGATTGCCACTCACCAACGTCGTCGTCTACTGTAGAGATTGTAGTCGAGAACGATGATTCAAAAATGCATTTTTGCCATTTTATGTTTTTGCTGATTGCCACTCACCAACGTCGTCGTCTGCTGTAGAGATTGTAGTCGAGGACGATGATTCAAAAATGCATTTTTGCCTTTTCAGTTTAAGGTATTAGATTTGTTGTTCTAGAACCAATCTAATATAACCTCTTTCTACTTAATAATAAAAAGGTATTAGATTTGTTGTTCTAGAACCAATCTAATATAACCTCTTTCTACTTAATAATAAAAATTAACACCATCTGTGGGGATCGAACCCACGACCACGTGGTTAAAAGCCACGCGCTCTACCACTGAGCTAAGATGGCAAGTTATATTTAATAAAATTGAAATTACTACATTTTTAGGTATAATTGTCTTTCAACTATTTATTTTAATTCTTTATTATTGAAAAAATAATCATGACCCACGGATTAAATAATGAAAGTTAGTTTCTGTTGGATAATTTATCAAACATATACTTGTAAGAAAAAAAAATATACATTAAATTTGTATTAATAGATTGGTTGGTTGTGTTGATACACTAGTGAATAAATTTTTGAGGAATTAAAAGAAAATAAATATTGTAATGGTAATAGATAGTTGTGATGGATTTTTTTTTAGAAGATTAATTATAGAGAGATTTATTCCAAATCTGAAATTACCTAAGAAATTACCTAATTGAAATTACCTAAGAAATTGACCACTATAAGAAATTGCTAAAAAGAATTTGAAAATGAAACAAAATTTATTGATGAATTTTAAAATTTTAATTACCAACTAAAGTATTTGTCATAATGGATCTGTTGCTAACATTTATCAATAAAAAATAGACTTTTATTACAAATAGAAAATTTTGCCTATAATGGATTTGTCGATAAAATGAACGTCAAAGTTCTTAACTTTGGACTTTGACTATTTCATGGTAAAATTCAATAGTAAATTCGTCGATAATTGAGTTATTTAAAATTTGTCAGTTATTCTATTAGTAAAATGGAGATATGTGAGATATTTGTTATAATTAATTGGAGATATGTGAGAAGAAGTAAAGAAAAAGAGAAGATAAAGAAAGATGAGCAAGAAGAGTTAGAGGCAGTGACGATGGAGGCCACAAATGGTGGAACCAAATGAGGAGGAAGATCAATAAGATGAGGAGGATGAGAAGAAAAAGAAGAAAGAAGAATAGGATGAAAAATAAGAAAAAGAGATGGAAGAGAAGAAGAGGAAGAACAAAAAACCAAATCGTGATATCTACTACCAAATAATTATTAACGACCAAAATTCATTAGTAATTACCTGCCGGTAATTATTAATAAATTTTAGTGAGTGGAGGATTGATGACATGGCAAGTTTCAATTGGTTATTTTAGTGAGTGGAGGATTGAGGACGTGGCAAGCTATAATTGGTTATTTTAGTGAGTGGAGGATGGTCACGTGGCATAATCTGGTTGAGTGGAGTTTAAGTGGGAGGATGGGTGCAAATTAGTAAAAAGTAGGGGTGCAGAACAGATTTAGATGACCCACTTGCAGGAGGGGTGTGTAAAATAATAAACTTGAGGTGCATTTAGCTCCTGAAATATTCCTTTCCAGAATTAAATGCCCAATTGCAAAAGGAGTGTGTAAAAATGAAAACTGGAGGTGTATTTAGCTCCTGAATTATTCCTCTCCACAATTATGATTTTGGACTTATTTTGTAACTTGAAATATTCCAAATTCACACAATTAAGGACCTAAATTAAATTACAGTTGCATTATTAAATGTTAAGAATATCCAATAAGATTTTATACAACTAAAAATCAATTCTTAAATGCAAATATGATATTAAATCCTCAAAATTTAAACATTTAATGATTGCAGAAGTTTGAACTCATCACACCCGTCAGACGGTCTAGAAATGAGTTTCGCATGGTGCCTCGTGAGCAGTGTCAGGCGATATTGCTGCAGTCTAGGATATCTTAAAGGTCGGCTTGCTGGTTTTCCTTTGAGTTGTGGCTCGGGTTAAAAATGCATTTTTGCCTTTTCAGTTTAAGGTATTAGATTTGTTGTTCTAGAACCAATCTAATATAACCTCTTTCTACTTAATAATAAAAATTAACGCCATCTGTGGGGATCGAACCCACGACCACGTGGTTAAAAGCCACGCGCTCTACCACTGAGCTAAGATGGCAAGTTATATTTAATAAAATTGAAATTACTACATTTTTAGGTATAATTGTCTTTCAACTATTTATTTTAATTCTTTATTATTGAAAAAAATAATCATGACCCACAATGAATTAAATAATGAAAGTTAGTTTCTGTTGGATAATTTATCAAACATATACTTGCAAGAAAAAAAATATACATTAAATTTATATTAATAGATTGGTTGGTCATGTTGATACACTAGTGAATAATATTTTACAGAATTAAAAGAAAATAAATATTGTAATGGTAATAAAGAGTTGTGATCGATTTTTTTGTAGAAGATTAATTATAGAGAGATTTATTCACAGTGTGACCTAAGTGAAATTACCTAAGAAATTGACCACTACAAGAAATTGCTAAAAAGAATTTGAAAATGAAACAAAATTTATCGATGAATTTTAAAATTTTAATTACCAACTAAAGTATTTGTCATAATGGATTTGTTGATAACATTTGTCAATAAAAATTAGACTTTTATTACAAATAAAAAAATTTGCCTATAATGAATTTGTCGATAAAATGAACATCAAAGTTCTTAACTTTGGACTTTGACTATTTTATGGTAAAATTCATTGGTAAATCTGTCGTTAATTACTTTTGTTTTAAATGTTAGTAATTGAAATTTTTTTGATAAATTCGTCGATAATTGAGTTATTTAAAATTTGTCAGTAATTCTATCAGTAAAATGGAGATATGTGAAATATTTGTTATAATTAATTTGATATATGTGAGAAGAAGAAAAGAAAAAGAGAAAATGAAGAAAGAGGAGCAAGAAGAGCCGGAGACAGTGACTATAGAGGCCACAAATGGCATAACCAAATAAGGAGGAAGAAGAACAATAAGATGAGGAGGATGAGGAGAAAAAGAAGAAAGAAGAATAGGACGAAAAATAAGAAAAAGAGGTGGAAGAGAAGAAGAGGAAGAACAAAAAACCAAATCGTAATATCTATTGCCAAATAATTATTAATGACCAAAATTCATTAGTAATTACATGTGGATAATTATTGATAGATTTCAGTCATCAGTAATTATTGATGAATTTTTCTATATTTATCAAAAAAATTTAAAAACGAGCCAATCAAATTTTTTTTATAGTGTGATACCATATCTTACACAAAACTTTAAAATATTTATATTTTGTTTAATGTTCCAATTTATAATTTATGTGCAATTTAAAGTGACTTAAATATCTTAAAAAAAAATTGGCATGGGAAGAATGGGTGGGGAAGCATGCAGCCTTTTTGGGACAAAGAATGAGACCATCCGTAGGGTTTGATACTGTGAGAAATTCTTTGCCCTAACAGTCAAACCCAATTTGCTGTATCACTCACTTTTTGTCTCACCTTTTCCCCCTTCTAATTCATCCTTATTTTCCCTTCTTTTACTTTATCAATTTTTGAAACCTTATTGGGATTTGGAAGCAAAACCTTTTGATCCAGTTCACTCTTTCTTTCGGTGGTCCACTTCCATTGCATCATTAATTGCGTGGCCATGGCAGAATCTTGCAAAGAATAAAACAAACTCTACTTTCCTCGATAAATTATTTTGTCTTCTCATTCATTCTTTTTTATCATTAAACTATAATCTCTTAAGTATACAGTTCTTACCTTCACTTTCTAAATATTTTAGATAATAAACTTTAATACATTAAGTGAATAATGTATTTTTAGCAAAATATATGAGAAAATGTGTATCATGTTTTATTTACTCGTATATTGAAAAAATATCAATGAGATGAGAGCACTATTAATGTAAATAGTTTTGAGAATGAAGAGAAGAGCTCAATAACAATGGAATGAAGGAGAGAAACACGTAATTTTTGGAAGAAAGAAACGAGGGTGAAACAACTCCAAAAACATTTATATTTTCGTGTAGTTTGTGAATAACATATTCTGCCGTAATGTGTTCCGACAATGTTTATTGAAAATCTCTTTTCTTCCCTCTCTACTCCTTTTGTCTCTTTTGCTATTTATTTATTTCTTAGTATTATGTACAAATCAAAAAGATTAAAACTTTTCAAATGCATTATTTAAAGTAACTAGGATGTTTATATTCTTAATTAGTTAAGTGATCATACTCTTAATTAGTGATCAATTGGTGTCCAATATATTTGAAGGTAACTAAATAGAGATTAAAATTTTGGTGATTTTGTAGCGACCGATTTAGAAATTGGTGACTAACTATTTTGTAGCTAGGATTTTCGTTATCGTTTATTGCTAATGGTTATAAATGGTTATAAGTGTTTGCAATCAATTTTATTCATTTGACAATCGATTTCGTAAATGGTTGAAATACTTATTTGTAATAGTAGTTTCATCTTCTAATATGGAGTAAAAACAAGCCTATGCAATAGATAAATCTTACCATGAAACCTAGGAAACATATGTACTCATCTTGCTATATTCTACCAGAAGAAAAAACATAAGCATGAATGTGTTGTGTAAAATCGACCAATCATACTTGTATACTTTTGTTTCTTTAAATTAAATGCATATTTTTAAGCGTCATATATGATTAGTTAATGATAGACAGAAACAAGAAGAAGTGAATAAGAAAAGGGAAAAATAGATTAGGGACCAAGAGGAAAACCTGTCATATGAAAATTTAATACTAAAAACAAAAGTTATAGAAAATTTGTTGAAGGTATATGACCTAAAACCCTTAATAGCATTGGCTTGACCCTTTTGTTTTACTATTGAAAAGGGGATGTGGAATAGGTGGGGGCCAAGCATATAAAAGGTTAAATAAATGAGCAGTGCATGGAAGAAGAGGTGGGGTCGAATTAATAAGCTTTAGCCATTGGAGACACAGATCGAATGGAACAGTGAGCCTGGGAGACATGCTCATTGCATCATGGACATGTCAAAATCATACTATATATCAATCCAAACTATACCACTGTTACCACAACAAATAGAAAATATATATGCACTTCATATTTTGCCATCAATAATATATATATTTCACTGGTTTTCAAAGGAGTAATGATATTCTCAAATGACATTTGAAAAATAAAAAATAGGAAAGATAGTAATAGTTCAATTCCTCGAGTCTTTTTCGTAATAAGAATGATGAGATTTTTTTCTGTTGGAAATTTTATACGGATAAGAGATTATATAAAATTATAATATGTAAGTGCAAATTTTGATTTATAAATTAAGTTTAAGGTTAAATATGTTTTTAGTATCTAAATTTTGATGTAAAATTAAAATTCATATTTGTTTTAAATTTTGGTATATTTTGATTTTCAAACTTTTAAAAATGAATTAATATAGTTCTTTTAATCAAATCACATTAATTTTGTTGGGCTTGCTAAATGACGTTCCTAACTAACATTGAAGTGAAAACATGTAAAATGGTGTAAGCAATTCAAATGTTAATCTAAAATAGGTTTGACATGTTAAAGAAATTTAATATAGTTGGATTAAAAGGATTATATACACTCATTTTTTAAATTTGAGAACCAATTTTAAAATTTGGAACAAAAACGAATTCAAATTTTGTGTGAAAGTTTAACAACTGAAATATATTTAACCTTTACTTTTATAAAATTGAAATAAGCTTAGAGTTCACCTCTTGATACTTTTCAACAATATTCATGAAACAAAATTTCGGTCTTTAAATAATTTAAAAATAAATGTGAAAGTAAATTAAATATAACATAATCAAATTACTAATAACGTTTTCTTTTATTGTCTAATTAACGAAGGAAAATATATATTTTTTTAACCTTGTTTTTAGTTCTTATGACTTTCAAATGGATAAATTCAGCCTTCAAGCCTTCTACTTTCTAAAATTGAATATAACAAGTGATATTATAAATTATCCCTTTTTGTACATTTAATATAAACACTTGGTGGTGACATTTTATTGTTATAAAAGCAATAAAAAGGATTAAATGTATATAATCATTTAAAAATTAAACAGAAATGAATCATTTTTCAAATAGAGTGATGAAAAACATGTTTTAGGAAATAAAACATATTATATAAGTGATTAATAAATTAGGTGAGGATATATAGCTTAGGTGTGTATGATGTGGCTTCTGCAGGCTGCTGGTTGGGGGATGCCATCTAAAGTCTCATCTGCTCCTTGCAGCCGGAGCACTGACATCGGATGTTGATCTTTCCTTCTTCATTGTTACCCTTGCTGGGGCCCACCCGACATATTCACATGCATTATGTTACTGATAGATACATACATACATAATTCATATTCATATTCTTTTTATACATTTACTGTCACAAAAAAGTAACCTAAACTGCTACACTAGCTACAAGGAAGGAATGTAGTAAGTAAGGTAAACCAATAGGTGGAGAAAGAAAGAATATATATATATGCATGTCAGTGAATAATGGACTCTCTCAATAATTAATCTGTCCATCCAACTTTATCTATTCTCTACTCTCACCTAATTAGAGCATCAGGGAAGGTATACATTAATGGCAAAACTCACAACATTTTTGGAACCATAGTTTTTTTTTTCTGTTATTTTCTATTAGTTTAATATAACAAGAATGATGTTGGAGTTATGTCAAGTGAGGTTTAATTCAGAATGTTTATATTAATTTTCTGTAACTTATATTTGAAGAGTGTTAAGTAAACACATTAAGATGGAAAAAAGAGAAATACTTGGGTGCATGACTGTGATATTCAAATATAAACCCTGATGTGTATACTAGGTTTTTTAAAGTGATTATTGTAAAGATTATGTTAACCAGGATTTATGAATTAATGTTAGGAGAGAGAAAAAGAAAAAGGGGGTGTGTGTGAAAGGGAAACGTTGAGTATATGAACATAGTGCACAAACAGTATAGAGAATACAGAGAATACAGAAGAAGTGATCGAATCCAAGAAGTAAAAGAGGTTGTTGTCGGGTAAGCACATCGCTGTCTGGTTTTGATTCCGTTCAGAAGTTGGTGTCGGCGCCGGCTGCAGTAGTATACGTATGAGAGTATTAAAACAGTTGTTTTCCCCTTTGAAAATGATTGCATACTCTTCTTTTCCTTTTTCCACCAAACACCACCATTATTTCCACCCTTCAACCCTCACCAACATATTACCACATTTTTCTCCTCTCACTATCTCTTTCTCCACTTTTTTTCCAACATTAGTAGTAATCAACTCTTCTACTTCTTCTTATTATTCCCTAACCCTTTGCTATTTTCCACATGCATCATTAACTTATATCGACCCACATTATATACATAAACTTTTAAGACACATATTTCATTTCAACAGAGAAAAAATTTGATCTTTTTTTACCGTATAAACATATTAGGATGCAGAAGGCGTGAAAGCACAGGCTAGGACGAAAACTACAGTGAAATTGATTTGAAAGGGATAATAAGGCATAGAAAAAGCCAGGAGTTTTGAAAATTCATTGTCTGCAAACAGGAAAATATAAAAAAATAAAAGAAAATAGAAAGGGTATAAGTGATTTAATTTCTGAAGAAAGTGTCTCCCGTTGTAGACAAATGTACAGGCACTAATTTATTCTCTGGTCTCTCAAAGGTCACAATCTTTCTCACTTCTCATTCCCATTCCTTCTTCTACCTCGGGCAACACAACACACCCTATTTTATTTTATTTATTTATTATTTATTTGTTTGTTTTTTAGCAACACAATAAAAATGTACCATTGTGTTCCACAACAGTTCAAACTTTACTCCCTCGATCCTCACCCAACTGTCTCTCATGTACACAATACGTACACACTAATTTCTACCTAAAAAGCTGCCCAACAATACACCGTATACCTAAGCCACCACAACGACAACGGACACTTCACACATCATCGTTACATCACCCTCTCCCCACTCCTTAAACCTCTTCATTTTCCACACACACCAACAACATTCATTGTAACACACGAAAAAACATGCTTCCCTTTCGGAGATTCTACGGGTTCCAGAGTTGGCTAGACCACGACTCTACCCACGTTCCCAACTCGATGATTAAAAGGGCAGTGGAGTTCGACGGCGCCAGATCAAAAGCTGAACGTAAATCAACGGAAGCGTGCAAGAGTCACAGGGAAGCCGAGAGGAGACGCAGACAGAGAATCAACTCTCACCTCTCCACCTTACGTTCGCTCCTTCCTAACGCCGCCAAGGTTATCCACAAAATGAAAAACATGTTCATTAATTATTATACAACTCACTTACTCACATGTTTCTCCATCACAATTTCCAAAAGAAATTTTTTAGAAAATTACATTAATTAATTTGTATAAGTTTTTTTTATATATCTTATTATCATTCTTTGTGTAGAACTCTTATTTTAACTTATGGGAAAATTTATGTATATATATTTTTTATCATAAATAAATGCACTTCTGGAAAAAATGTTCAGTTGGTGTGAATTTAGTTTCTGCATGGTAGGAGGGTAATAATGTAGTAAATTCTAACTTTTTTAGTCGGATAAAGCGTCATTGCTGGCGGAAGTTGTTGAGCACGTGAAACGGTTAAGGAAGCAGGCCGATGAAGTGGCGTGCGGGGACGGCGGCGAACCGGGTTTGGTTCCGTCTGAGGCGTGGCCGCTTCCCGGGGATTGCGACGAGGCGACGGTGAGTTGGTGCGAGGGGGAGGCGAATAGGGTGAAGGCGACGGTGTGCTGTGAGGACCGGGCCGGTCTGAACCGAGACGTGACACGGGCAATCCGGTCGGTTCGGGCAAAGCCGGTTCGCGCGGAAATGATGACGGTTGGGGGAAGGACGAAGAGTGTGGTGGTGGTGGAGTGGGGTGAAGAGGAGGTGGAGGTTGGGGCGCTGGAACGGGCTTTGAAGGCCGTGGTGGAGAATCGGGCTTTGGTGGGCTTAGGAATGGGCCCTGTTGTTTTGGGCCAGAAACGGGGTAGAGATTGTTGCGGTTCGCCTAGTTCTTGTTGAGACGAATGGGACACTCAGCTAGCGCTTAATTAGTTTTGTTTTACTTTTTTTATTTGGTATAAAAAATATTTAGATTTTAGTTATTTTTCTGATTGGAGATGCCGTTTTTATTTTATATAGGTAGATGATGCTTTGGTCTGTATTAGAATCTATAATTTATACTAATAATAATATAAATTATAATACTAATAGAATGAATAACATGGTAGTGTAAAGAAAGTACTATTAACATCAATGATTAATCTGAATTTATGTGGGCTTCCTATACAATGTAAGTTAACTACACTTACCACTCTCTCTCTCTCTCTCGGCTTTTTTTACCAGAAAATTTACCAATAAATGAAGATTTTTTAATTATGACTTTTAATAAATGATTGTTTAACTTTGGAGTTTAATTTAGTTGGAGTCTCATAATTCATAATAATGATTTTAAATGGATAGTCTTTAGAGAGAAAGTAAGAAATCTCCTTATTAGGGTTTGGTAAATGTTTTTGAAATTTAAAAGGATGTGTGTGTAATGTAAAAAAATGGCAATGTAGTGCTTTTACTTCTAGAACAAAACATATGATTCTGTAGAACTTGTTGCCTCCCTTTGCTAAGGAGGAAATGTTTGTCTTCCTATGACAGAGACAATGCATGTGTCCATGTTAGATGGTTTGATTAAACATTAAGTCATTAAATACTTCCTAAACATCATGCAAACTTAAATCACTTGTCTTTGGTTATATATATAATTTTCTTACGTCAACTTAGCAAAATTCTCACAAAAAGGTTCATTAGAACTGAAAATAATATAATTTTCAAAAATCAAAACTAAATGAAAGTTAGACTTGAAATATTTGTAAAACTATGTAATATCTATATTTTCTCTTGTAAAATTGTTTTATAATAAAAATTAATTGAGTTTTCACACCAAGTTGTAGAACTTGTTTTAAACTATAGAAAATATTGTTATATGATTAAACACATTTAAAAAATGTAACGTTCTCGAATCTAGAGTGTTGTTTTACATAAACTTCTTCCTTAATGAAATTGTTGAAAAGAATGTTACTTATATCCATATAATATAGGTTCATATTAATATGATTAACAAATGAGAGAAAAATACATATAGCCTAGAATCTTGTGAATGGTGCATCAGGATCTATGTAGCCCATTCCTTTTTGCTATGAATACCTTCACCACTAGTCTAACATTTTTTCTTATACATGTTTCATCTAACTTTGCTCTAACAATAGTCTTATCTTTAGGCAGACATGCAAGTTTCTAGATGTAGTTAAAGGGGAACTATTTAAGTTCTTCTTGCATGGTTTGTACAAATTTTGTCATCTAGTGTTTTGTTGGCTTCATTTGAGATATGCAAACATAACTTCCTTAAAAGTTTAATTGTATCCTTATTCTTGGATTGCTAAGGATAACTTCAAATAAGTGATCTTTTAGGAGTTGTGCATTGTTTCATAGGTATGACATTAGTATGGTTACAAAATGTTTTAACAGAACTTGTTGGATGATACAATAATGCAATAAAGAAATAATAGAAAGATAATAAAGATTTTTTTCTTTTAAATATGATTTTTGTCCTTAAACTTTTACACAAAGTTAGAATTTGTCATTTTCTTAAACTTTAATACACTTTGATTTCCAACCTTTGAAAAGGAATAAATATAATCTTTTTAACTCAATTGCGTTACATTTGTTTTTACATGTGACATTTGAGTTGTTCAAATCATTTGACACGTTTTAATTCAAATTTCAACTTGGAATATTATTTAAAAGACTATATTCATTCATTTTTAAACTTGAAGAACTAAAATGTATCAAAGTTTAAGACATGAACAAATTCTAATTTGTTTACATATTTAACCATTTTTATTATACTAATTCATTTAAACAAAATTTCTATAATTATACAAATTACATAACTATTTTTACAGTGACTTCCAACTTACATAAATATATACTGTTCAGTGTTATTCTTATCTCCTACTGATATAAATAACTCAATTTTCTTTATTACAAAGTCACTTCTAACTTTTACACATAAAATTAAAATTTTAAAAAAATCATATTCAATTAAAAAAAATAACATTTTAGCACAATAATACAATAAACTCTCGTTCAATTTTATTTTGCCCTTTGAACAACAATTCAATTTAGTTACATACTAAGGTCAAACCTAAATTAAAAAGTAATTAAAATTTTATTATCTCAAGAACAATTACTTAAATCTTAAAAAAAATTAAGAAATTAAACATTATATTATTAAAGATATAAATATTACAAAATCTTTTGTCTTTTGTTTTTCAATTTAGTCTTCCTAGTTGTAAAGGTTTGAATTTGATTTTTTTTAAATAGTTTTTTAAACTTTATATATATATATATATATATATATATATATATATATATATATATATATATATATAAAGCTACTCATTCATGTTTAATTTCAAGTTTAATATCTTTACGTGAGGGGTTCTATTAGAGATTCCACACCGACTATAAATAAGATGAGTTTATAGTATATACGTGAATGTAAACTTCACCTTATAAAGGTTGAGTTAATCTTAAAGATTCACTAATAATATTAAAATCATGAGTTAGAGTCTCCTATCAAAAAATTGTTATTTATTGAATACAAACTTTACTTTACAAAATTGGCTTTGAGATTTATATAAATAGAAGTTGGTCACATAAGGGGATTGAACTTAAGTCATATATATATATATATATATATATATATATATATATATATATATATATATATATATATATATATATATAATCCCTTCTGTAACAAAGAAAACACCTATATTAATTAGAATTTTATAACTAGAATATATATGTATAATAGAAAAAATAAACTGAAGTTGGTCACGTAACAACTTGACTTTTCCGTCTCTATTATATAATTTTCTGAACAACATTTTCTTAATCGAAAGAAAGATTGACACGAGGATAAGGAAGATAGCGTTGCCAACTATGAAAGAGAGAGAAGAGACAATAATGGACATATCATAACGTAGATAATGTCTGGCTGATGGGAAGTCCCACAAAATGGGATAACTTCATGGCACGTGTAACCACAGAGGACAAGTCTCTTTAATTCAGTGTATTCCATGTCATCCTATCACTATATCCTCATCGTTTTTCCCCTTAACAACCACTGTACATCAAAGGAGTTTGCATTTTGTGATCACCACCATTTGTTGCAGAGAAGAGAATCAAGAGATGGTTTGGCCAATTAGTGAGTACCAATTTTCCATTGCCTTCTCCACAAATGTTCTTGCTATAATTCTTTCGTGTGATTAAGTTCAGAATGCAGTTTAATTGCTGATGCATTGCAGGGTCCAGAATAAGTTCACTTCTCTCTGCAAATTCACCTTTAGTGGCTTCACACGTCTATGAATCATGGTGGTTCTCACGCTTTTCGGGTCCCCCCACCTCCTCCTTAACAAGGCCTTGGCCAAAATTTGTGAGTTTTTCCATCATCAACAAGTTACCTTTTTAGCTGTTTGATGCTGTTGATCAAAGGTTACTTCATCGTAGTTTTTTCTCAGATGTTTGTTTGTTTGTTTGTTTGTTTGTTTGTTTGTTTCTGATTTTGCTGTTTTTCCCTGTTGGGTTTTTAGATGGATTGGATTCAGATGGATCGTTGCCGTACAGCAGCATCATTGCCTTCGATCGAGTAAGTTGGCGTGGTGTTTGTGATATTGCCTTCATGAATTTTGCTGAACCTTTTTATATAAACTTTTCTTTGACCAATCTGTGGCAAATTGTGGGTTTGGCTCAATTATTTGTGTGGGAAGTAACATGTGACTTCAACTGTATCATTTTTCTTCATTAACTTTAGGGAGAAACAAACAGAGGATCCTGGTTATTGTGTCAGACTCGATGGAGAAAACAAAGGTCTTGATAAAGGGAATATGTCTGAAACTGATGACTATCAGAATTTGTTTGGTTTAATGAAACAGAGGTTTATGAGTTTCAAGAACCAGAAATACATGTAAGTGTCGGAATTTAGATTTATTTCATGTTCACAAAAAATTGTTTCTTGTTGGTATAGTTTCTTATAAGCTATATTTCTTCTAGACAGTAAAGAGTTGGAGCATTTTCAAGCTCTTGCTGAAGCTCAATCTCCAAAGGTGATAACAAATGTCTGAGTTGTTCATTTTAGCTTAATTTATTGGGTATGCTGGTCTTAACTGATAAATCCAAATACAGTTTATGGTAATTGCTTGTGCAGACTCTAGGGTATGCCCCTCTAACATATTAGGATTCCAACCTGGAGATGCCTTTATGATACGTAACATTGCCAATCTTGTACCTCCCATGAAGGTATTACCATAATTGCTACCTTTTTTTTCTTGCCTAATTAAGTAATGGGAGCTTCAAACCAATGTTAATTTCTATTTTCCTCTCATCATTTTCTCTGTTTTCTTATGTTGGAGGACAGAGTGGACCATCAGAATGTAATGCTGCACTTCAGTTTGCAGTAACTACTCTTCAGGTTTGCATTTATTTATAATGCTGTTGTCTTTGTAATAATCAATCATACATGCTGTGCCAGAATTCCTAAGACAAGAATTTCAGAACATGCTGTCTAAAATTGAGAGTTTGATTAAGGAATGTCCCTTTGTGGTGGAAGTTCATAGCCTAAATAACTGAGTAATTCATAATGGTTGCTGAAATTTTTAGGTTGAGAATATATTAGTCATTGGTCATAGTAGCTGTGCTGGAATTGAAACTTTGATGAATATGCAGGATGACACAAAATCAAGGTATCTATCTCTAACAACTACTAAATTTTTACTTGACCATTAAACTAGTTCTTTTTATATCTCTAATTCTCATTAGTGTTCATCCATTCCAAGAAACTTCATACACAAGTGGGTTGCCAATGGAGAACTTGCCAAACTGAAGACAACAGCAGCCACAGCACATCTTAGCTTTGATCAGCAATGCAGATTCTGTGAGAAGGTATCCATCATATACTGCATTATGCTTAGCCAAATTCTGTGAAGTTACAGAAACTTCAATTAGCTGAAACACAATTGCTTATACTTGAAATAGCTGTGTCACCAAATAAGTTATTCCAAAGTCTATTTAAAGTGAAGTGTCCTCAACTTTTTGCAGGAATCTATTAACCAATCATTACTGAACTTGCTGAGTTATCCTTGGATAGAAGATAGAGTGAGAAGAGAGTTGCTTTCTCTTCATGGAGGATACTATAATTTCAACAATTGCTCTTTTGAGAAATGGACCCTTGATTTTGAAAGATGCAATGTTAAAGAAGAAGGGAGCAGTTATGTTGTTAAAGAACAAGATTTCTGGTGCTGACTTTGCTATACCAAGAAGCTTGAAACATATCATTCATGAGGGGTGAAGTCAAATTCAATTGCACTTTACATTATACAACTCAATAAATCATATGTTGCTAGAAAATGAATAAAAAACATTAGATGATTGATGCTTAATGCAGTGCCAGCTTTCTCATGTACAAATCAGAAGAAAAAGTCACTCTATCTATACCAGTGTTTCTCTTCTTCTAAATCTTGTTTTTCAGTTTCATTACCATTAATAAATCAATTTTATAGTTGAATGTCAAATGGGTTCTGATATCAGTTTTCTTTTTAAAACATTATTTAGAGGTTAAAAACAGTTTAGCTAGAATAAAATAGTTATAATTTTATAAAATAGACTTGATGATATTTTATTTTTGTTTAATTCTTATAGTTCTAATTTTAATTTAATCTTGATGCATAACATTATTTTCTACAAAGAGTTAAATTAAATACGATTGAAAATATACTTCATCTATTGTCATGCATAGAACGTTAAAACGTAAAACATCTCCCACATTAAAAAGATATTTCTATTCGTGTGGAGATTTCTCATAAAAAGTATTGATCATAACAAATCTATGTTAAAATTTTATATTTTATAATTAGTCAAAATATATAACAAAAATATATATGTATATTATATATGTAATATAGTCAATAAATAAGAGCTCAATATTGCAATATAGGAATATTATCTAAGAATATTACAAGTCATCCAATAATCAATATCTAAGCGAAAATATTTGAAGCAATTTTTATTGAATATGTTCATCTCTTTCTACATGTATCTTAAACAATTATAAAAAGAAAACATAAAAAGGATTGATGTTTTGTAAATCTTATCCATCTTAATAAACTTAATTTATAATTAAAAAAATTATTGTTTTTTATAATTTTAACTATAACTGAATCTCACATTATCAACCATGAGTCTATATCCAACTTCTCTAGATCAATTATGAACATCAAAGTTACTTAAAAAGTAATATAGGTGTTTCTCAATTTTGAAGAGAATAATATGAAAAGAAAACAAAGAAAGGATCGATGTCTTTGTTAGTTTTATCAATCTTAATAAACTTAATCTATAATTAAAAAATAATTGGATTTTATGACTTGAATTATAATTGAATTTCACACTATCAAACATATGGATCTATGTCCAACTCCTATAGATCAATTATGAATGTCAATGTTACTTAAGAAGTGATATAGGTGTTTCTCAAATTTTGAAGAGAGTTATTTCTCTCTTACTTTTCTGATTGTATACATTGAATACATAATCCTTCTGCACAATCATTGGAATCCAACTAGACAATTTTAGAAATAAAAATAAAATATATAGAATTTGAACCCAATAAATACATAGTTATAATTAATAAAAATAATTCAAAAAATTTCTTAAAATATCTCAACAATAATCAAATCTGAAACTTCCTAAAATATATTGAGAGTCCCCCTTAAGCTAATGAGTATGTGTTTTCCATTCCGAACTTGGATATTGCTGCTTTTGCTGACTTGAGGAACATACATGTGTCACTAATTTTTGTAACCATTGGATTCCATAACCATGCCATGATCATGGAGTCTTCTTCATCCTATGACTTGAATTTAGGATCATCTTCCACAAGGGCATCATCAATTAAATGACTAACACTTCCTTTTCCTTTCAAAATGGTCTTAATGAGTTGTGACCACTTGAGATATTTTTTCCTAGGTTGAATGAGCATTATGCAATTCTCTTGCTTTAGAGGGATTTTCTCCATTTTCCATTTCAACCATTACAAATATGTGCAATTAACGCGCAAATAGGGAATAACGAATCTAGACACATAATGAACCTCAATGTAAAATGAATTTGAACACAAAATGAATTTGAATGCAAAATGAATTTGGACACAAAATATAGTGTAGTAATAGAGGTTGCAATATAGCAATGAAGACTGAAATAAAGGCTAAAGAAGCACAACAAGGAATGTTATGTTTTTGGGTTTGCACAACAATGAAGGTTGCGCTTTACAGTTTGCTCAACAATGAAGGTAGTATGGAACCATTGGATTTTGTAACCATGTCATGATCACAAAGTCCTCTTCATCCCATGACTTGAATTTAGGATCATCTTCCACAAGGACATCATCAATTAAATGACTAAAATTTTCTTTCACTTTCAAAATGGTCTTAATGAGTTGTGATCACTTGAGATAATTTTTCTCATTCAACCAATAGGTCTTAATGATCAATTCTCTTGCATTGTATAGCTTATTTCCATTTTCCATTTCAGCCATTACAAATATGTTCAATTAAGGCACAAAGAGGGAAGAATGAATCTGGACACATAATGAACCTGGATGCAAAATGAATCTAGATACAAAATATAGTGCAATAATAGAAGTTGTAAAATGGCAATGCAATAGAGACTAAAGAAGCACAACAAATAATGTTGTGTTTTAAGGTTTGCACAATAATGAAGAATATGTTTTAGGATTTGCTGAGTAATGAAGGTTGTAATGAAAGTTTCATTTTAGGGTTTACACAAAATGAAGGTTGCGTCTGAAGTTTATGCAACAATGAAGGTTGCATTTCAAGGTTTATGCAGCATTGAAGGCTACAATTAAACCACACAATTAGATAGGCTCCCAAGGATCAAGAGCTTTGATATCATCTTGTTTTGAAGAGAGATTTTTTCTCTTACTTTTCTCAATATACACATCGAATATATCTACATAAATCCTTTCGAACATTTTTAGAATCCTATCAGATAATTTTAGAAATAAAAAAAATATAATTTAAACCAAATAAATGCATAATTATAATTAATAAGAATAATATTATGAATTTCCTAAAATATCTCAATAGGAATCAAATATGAAACTACCTAAAGTAGCTTGACAATGTTTAAGTATTGTTTCTGCATAAACAATAATAGAATATCAGGGAACAAAAATCATATCTTACCCCAATCACTGACTTTTCGGACTGGTTACTCCTCGATTTGGATGCGTCTTCTTCTAATGTTGGTAGATTGGACCCTTAGGGGGTTACTTGTAGAAAGGACTTTGACGATCAAGTCAACAAAGGCTCTAAAAGGTCAAATCACAAATTATTGAATTAATGAAAGTGTACCTTTAATTTGTTGGGTGTCCACATGTACTTATAGAGATATTAACTATGTTTTACCTCCTTTATAGGCTTGGCCCCTCTTTATTGTGTTGGGCCAATGTTCAGGCTTCCTAGAACATGCTTGTGATATGACACTAGAAGCCCTGCTGTAATTTCCTAAATTTAGGGTTGGCGGCTTTTACTTATACGTCATTATTTGGAGTAGACGACCTTAGCCGTTATGTGTGTTGTTATCTTGTTCAGTTAACTAATCATCTATTCTTTTTATGATAGGACTAGTCGTAGGCGGTTCGGACCAGGTAGTTAGCCATATCGATCATGACCGCCTAGGTATAGTACATCAATCCCCCAGCCTTTGGCGGGATAGGTCACATCGAAGGTTATATGTTGCCAGCTTGAACTGGATAGTTAACCATATCGGTATTGGCGACCTAGGTACAATACAAGTATTTTTCATTAAAAAATTGGTACAATTATAATTATTTTTCTTGAGGATATGAATATTTTTTCAATCCACATAATATAAATATACTCACTATTTAATATTGATTCTTCACAACGTTATTATGAACTATTTAGATATTAAATACGTAATAAGTATTTTATTAGACTCCATCATAGTTTTTATCTTTGATCCCAAATTATACTAGTTCGTGTATGGAGCTGAATTGTCCTAGAAGATCATGATCACTCATGCTAATATGCTCACTACTTGTAGATATGAAGTGTCTTCAACACCAGTGGCGGATCTTAACCAAAAGTTTTAGAGAGACCAAAATTTTATAATTCTTTGATCATTAGATGGTTGGATCATTAGTATAAGGTTTCAAAAAATAGTTTAACTGAACAATTTGATCATTAGTATAATATTGTGAAGAAGTATAATCTATCTTGTTTCTATCTTCCTAAATAGCTCCACTTTTATCACTTTTAAATAATGAATCTATTCTTTTATTCTTCATCAACATACCTTTTTTTTAAATAATATTAAAAATAATTTATAATAATTTAATAAAAATTGAGAGACGTAATTATTAAAGGAAAAATATATTATACTTAATTCAAAATTAAAGATCGGTTATGAAAAAACATGTGATACATTATTTTTTCTTTTATATTCATAAAAAATGATAAGATAAAAAAATATTAACTATTAAATTAATATTTCATTATCAAGTAAGATAAATGAGAGTTACTTTTTTTTCTTCAAAAAGAAATAGGACAAATGATAAATGAGAGAAAAAAATAATGAGTTTATATATCTAACTCCCTTTTTTCTTCAAAAACAAAAAAAAAAATATATGAGAGTAAGAGATGGATACAATCTATGTAAAATGAACAAGACAATGAGAAAGGAAATAAAAATATCTTAATAAATATTTGATTTAATTATTCTTTTGTTTATTGTTTTCGTTAAAAAATGTTAAGTTGGTCCTCCCATTGTTTTAGTGTCAATTTGGTTCTGAATTCTGAAAAACCTGAGGCAATTTTGTTATTTTCATTAAATTTCTTGAAATGGATAATGCTTCTTCATTAAAATTGAAGTCGTAAATAAAGATGGTTTGTTTTGTTGGTGTAATTAACATAATTCTACTGTCAATCTTGATGAAAATCTTTGATCTGCTACAATAAATCTAAAGAAAATGATTAAATTGAAACTAAAAATTAGTTGAGGACTAACTTGACATTTTTTTATGAAAATAGTGACCAAAAGATTAATTAAACTTAAATATTTTTATCCTTTATATATATATATATATAATTTTATGTTTTATTATCTATTAACATTAATTGTTGTGTTTTATAGAAGAAATAGAAAGACAAACAATTTAATTTCCATCTATTTATAAAATATACTATTTATAATTTATTTAAAAATTCAAAAATATATATATTTTGAAAAAAAAATCACAAATCATTGGTACGGGGATGGCCCCTCCCAACCCCTACAATGATCAGCCATTGTTCAACACGCCCCTTACAAGAGTAGGGAAATGAGGTACTTGTTTGTACTCTAACGCTCAAGTCAAGATCATGAACAAAATATATATGGTAATTTTAGTGATAATGTGAAAGTTAAGATACTCTTTACTTGTGTTCTAGACACCTTTATATACGTGATTCTCATTTATGGCTTTCAAGAGCGTTTAAATTCCTTCTTAAATATTTATGAATGCTTTGTTGTAATTGTCGTAACGTCTTAAATGCTACCGATTGTGATCTTAGGCCAAGACGATGTTCTCCATCTTAGACTAGGATGTTCTCGTCTACCAACTCTTTGTTCATATACATTAATTATCATGAGATGAGCCGGGATAAACTACTCTTTGCCTAATATTTCTTGAGATATTTTGAGTCCAATATATTGAGATCTAGTTGGTCCAATTCTTGTACAATACCAAATTATAACTTTCTAAAAGTAAATGGTGTAAGACATGTTCTTAACTTATCACAAGGAAACTTACAAATCATTTTATATTCAATTAACTTAATATGAAACATATTATTTCAAAAGATCATAAAATTTGATGATTATTAAGATATATAATACATTATCTTTACCAATAATTTATTTACATAATTCAAATAAATATAAAAGTATAATTAAAAATATAAAAATAATAATAGATATGAAATAATTTCTTTTTATTCAAGCTTTTTAAATCAAAATTACTTAGCTTTTAATCATCTTTCTTTATATAAATTTGCTTGAAATATAAAATAATAATATTTAAATTTAAGATATCTCACTTGATACAAATTAAAAGAAATAAAATAAGAATGAATAATAATAATAATAATAATAATAATAATAATAAAATAAATTATTTTCAAAATTATTTGATTGATTTGTATTTAAAATTAGAAGAAAAAACATATGCAGCCGCTAATTGCAACTAGGAGGTGCTTAGAAACCAATACCAGCCATTTCCAAAAGGTGCAGCAGTAAGAGGTGCGTGCATCCAGCGGAGCCATGATCTCGCAGTTCTTCGTTCTGTCACAACGTGGTGATAACATCGTTTTCCGCGACTGTTAGTTCCCTCTCTGAATCACCTTTTTGCTTTGCAATTTTTGTTTTCCTTGATTTTGGATCTGGTGCTGTGTGTGTCATCCAATGCTTTGATGGATTTTTGTTCAGTTAGAGCGTTTTAGTTTAGCTTACTGATCTGTAGCATGATTATTTCTTACTCTATAATGGCTAATTCAAATTAACGCTCCCAGATCTTACTTATCCGATTCACTCTTGATCGCGAGCTAATTACTTATT
Source organism: Vigna unguiculata (assembly GCF_037176805.1). Taxonomy (NCBI): domain Eukaryota; kingdom Viridiplantae; phylum Streptophyta; class Magnoliopsida; order Fabales; family Fabaceae; genus Vigna; species Vigna unguiculata. The sequence goes on along the minus strand of NC_140799.1, from coordinate 31,121,751 downwards.
ACTCTCCTGGCCAATTCTAGAAGCACGAATTTTGTGTGGCTAATTGCTTTTTAAAATATGTGAGACTGATATTTCGATGAGATATTTGCTCCGATCAATTTTGTTGCACGAGCTAAAACATGTTGGAATGTATCTTCATTCGTTAGGATATGGAAATTGTTAGTGGAAATGCATTTCAAGAGAAAGCTAACATTTGAACGGAGAATTGGTGAGATCTGTATTGGAAGCTGATGTTTTTCTGTTAAAAATATGCTCCTTGCATTCACTTTAAGTTTATAAAATTGGGACTAATTCTGCTATTGCTAGAAATGGAGTTTCTCAAACCATAGTTCAGAATCTAGTCGGTGCTCATGTTCTTTAACATGTCCCTGTTTCAGTAGTTTCCTCGTTGTATTTTCCCTGTTTTAAGTAGCTGCGTTAAAATTTTAGATTTCCTAGGTCAAGCAAATAGACGAATGGAGTGCGAACATTCGGCTGCCTGTAATCTGCAAGTTTTCATAATAAGGATGGATGGATGGAATGAAAGTGAAGTGAACATCATTATCTCTGGAAACTTATTATATTGAATAAGATTTTATCCTATCCCAATGGTTGAAAAGTTTACTGTCAGACTCTCATTGACCATTGCTTTGTTTTCTTGATTTCAGATCGTGGGGAAGTCCAGAAGGGAAGTGCAGAGATATTTTTCCGCAAAGTAAAGTTTTGGGAAGATGGGGACCTGCAGGAGGCACCACCTGTCTTTGTAGGTATTATCTTTCTGAATCAGGCAGAGCATATTATAACGTGCTTTAAGCTTGAGAGAGAGTATGTAACGTTATTAATATTTAATAAGGGCATTATCTCCTTTTTTTTCTCTCCTAAACCAGTTTTCTCTGTATCTTATAATGTTGTTGTTACTTTTACGGGACATCAACCACCTTAGAATACCCACAGTCTAAAATTTTGCTTTACATTATAATATTGAAAAGGTTAGAATGTTTAGATTGGGGAGGGGATGAAGACAGATCCTGTCTGTTGGTTTGTGGTGGATGAATAACCATTTATGCTAATAGTAACTATTGTTGTGTCCTGCCTTCATTTTATATATCATATGCAGAAATGCTATATCCATATGCCAATGTTGATATCTGTTGTTGTCAATGTCATCCACTTCTGGTTTTGATAGTAATATAATGTTTAATTTACTCAAATTAACACATTGTTTAGATCTCATGACATTGTTTGTATTGAAGCTGTAAGTTTGTGTTCACTTTGTGTAATTTTCTACTCTTTGGTTGTATATGCTGATTTCCTTTGTGTTATTTTGTTCTTTGACAGAATGTTGACGGTGTAAATTACTTTCATGTGAAAGTTGTTGGGTTATTGTTTGTTGCAACTACAAGGGTTAATGTATCACCCTCTTTAGTCTTGGAGCTTTTGCAAAGAATTGCTCGTGTTATTAAAGATTACCTTGGGATTCTCAATGAAGACTCGCTACGAAAAAACTTTGTGCTTGTGTACGAGTTACTTGATGAAGTTATTGTAAGCTTCCCCCCTAGCTGTATTTGGTTCATTATGCCTTTAAAAGACCTTTGTTTTCTTAACTTTAATGCTTCGTTGAATTATATTATCACTTTTTCCATGCTGGATTCCTTTTTTAAATCTAATATTCATACTTGAGGCTCATTTTATTCATAGTTGATTCTTGATACAAATATAAGTATTTTTTAACAGTTAATGAAAGTAGCCTCTGATAGATCTGACAGATATGTTTACAATATTTTTCTGGTAATGTATGACAGAAATTACAAACCTCTAAAATTTTGGGTGGATGTTATACTGTTTATCTTTAAAAAAAAATTACTGAAAGAGCCTATTTGCAATTTTCTTGTAAGTTTTAATCCTGCTTAGGCCTGATAATCATAGTTAATTAGGCATGTTTCCAAAAGTCGTACTTATGAGTGACCCATTGATGTTTTTGAAGGATTTTGGTTATGTTCAAACAACATCTACTGAGATGTTGAAAGCATATGTTTTCAATGAGCCACTTGTAGTTGATGCTGCACGTCTATCACCTCTTGGACCTGGTTCGATTTTTACGGTATGATGTTTACTATGTTCTATATCTGGGCAGTTACTTTGTTTTTCTGTTATTATTGCTAGCACTTATTTATGATATCATTATTTCTTAATTTTGGTTGCATGCAGCAAGGGACAAAAAGAATGCCAGGGATAGCTGTCACAAAATCTGTTGTTGCTACAGAGCCTGGGGGTAGAAGGAGGGAAGAGATTTTTGTAGATATAATTGAGAAAATCAGCATCACGTTTAGCTCCAGTGTTAGTAAATACGTCTTAAAATATTAAATGATGAATTTCATTACATTGTTCCATTGTTACATCGTCCATCATGTATCATGGGTATAGTCGCTTTGCTTATGGTTTCAGGATGCTATTTACAAAACGTAATTATGATTTCTTTCGAGCATGGATTTACTCTTGACTCTCCAGTGTCTAAAACTAATTTAATCTAAGTAATGAGCCATCCATTCCAATTAGAAATTCTACTTATCAAATGAACAGGGGAAAAACTTACCTTGTCTGATGAAACATAAATAGTCAATTTTGGTTGAAATGTTTGCATTATTGTGAACCAGTGCTTTTATGATACCAGTAAAGTTCCTACAAGAGATTAATTGAAGTGTTGCAAAATGAAAACATTGTGGTGGATTAATGTAAATACAAGAAAAATGATTAGGGATGGAGATTTTATAAAGAAAGTAGAAGGATCACATTTTGAGGAGAAGACCAATACAAGCCCTGTGAAAAATAGCGAATTAGATGGTGGATAATTAATTACATTCAACCAAGAAAAATGAAGTCTGAGTTTTCCAAGAGAAAGGACTGAGAAACAAGAAATAACTCAAAAAGAAAAGACAGGACTGTATGAATTATCCTTCCAAAGATTTTCCATTCCAAAAATTAGCTAAAACTTGGTTCTCCCGACACTTACAATTTTAAATGAAATTTTCTATTCAAATGATTCCCTTGTGGCATGTGTTCATCATTCTCAGTATTTTTAATGTAATTTGGCCAGGGATACATTCTGACTTCTGAGATTGATGGCACCATACAAATGAAGAGCTATCTTTCTGGCAATCCTGAAATTCGATTAGCACTTAATGATGATCTCTCCATTGGAAGAAGTCTGGGAGCAGCTTACGGTAACTTTCAGTCATTCAATTATTGTTTCCAGTAGTTTTTCCAAGATTTATAATTATATTATACTTATGTCGAAATGTTTCTAGAGCAGGTTATAGGAGCTCATCTGGCTCAGGAACAGTTGTATTAGATGATTGTAATTTCCATGAATCTGTTCGTCTAGATAGTTTTGATATTGATAGAACTCTATCCCTGGTGAGTACCAAAGTAGTCTTGAACTTTTTCATTCAGAATATAGAGGTATTTTATTGACTTTTTACTTTTGAAAATTTATTTTAATGGTACACTGCCAATTTTAGATCCCACCAGATGGTGAGTTTCCAGTCATGAACTACCGTATGACACAGGAATTTAGGCCTCCTTTTCGTATTAATGCTCTGATTGAAGAGGCAGGATCGCTTAAGGTGATTCCTACTTTTCAATAGTTATTCTGTAGTTTTCTCTGTGTTATGTATGTTTCTGCATGTGTGTGTGTATTCCTCTTTCGCTTGAAGTCACTAGCAGAAATAACACTTTTGAAATTGCTATTGCAGGCAGAAGTAATTCTTAAAATAAGTGCCGAGTTTGCTTCAAGTGTAACAGCAAATACTATCAAATTGCAGATGCCACTACCGAAATATACCTCCAGGTATTATTCTAAATTTCTCAATTTCGTTTAATAAATGGGATATTATCCTTGAAAGTGACTTTTAGTTAACTGGAAACTGACATTTGATGCATTTAGTATTTTTACTGAATTATCCCCCTAATAGGTTTTGGACAGCCTCAGTTTACTGAACTCTGGAGAGGATTGTCAACTGGTTTTATGAAAAATATAGAGAGGGAACAAATTATAATGTTTAATTAATTACAAACATTTTTTTTATCCCCTTGGGGGCAATAGGGATGTTTGAGCACAGGTTATACTGAAGGGAAATTTGAAAAGTAAGTTGTTTAAAAAATAGTGTTTGGGATAGATGCTGAAGTTTACAGATTTTTCTTTGAAAAAAAAGCTGTTTTCTCATGCCTCTATATATTTTAAGCTTATATATTTTCCAACAGCTTTCGTTCTCCTAAAACTGTTTGCCCCAAATTATCAAATAAGCTTTTTCTGTTTTAGCTTTTTTGCATACCATATTTATCACAAATTTACCTTATAGAACTAATTTTTGTTGTTGTATCCAAATGGAATTAATTACCTTAAAATCGTTTTTCAGTAAATTTACCCAATCAAAAATTGTTTGATTATAATTTGTTATAATAAATATATGATCTATTATTGAAATAATCTAATTGCCAATTTTGGTGTGTGACTAGAGTCTAGAGTTATAACAGATCATTTGTGACTAGAGTCTAGAGTTATAACAGATCATTTGTGACTAGTTGTTTATGATCATTGGCATGCTCACTAGGTTACATATATTCTTTCCCCCATTTTCTAAGCCAAGTTAAATTTCAGCACAAGGTAGGGTGGGTGCGTGCCTTGTCCACATTTTAGAACCGTAGGGTCTTAGTGTATCGGACCATGTTACATATCGAACCATTCACGTGTTTTCGGTCTCCAACAATTCAGGGCTTATATGTGTGAAATCTGAACACAAGTTGTTGGAAAAAGGAATTCAAGGGACCATTATGTCAATATTGGATTTGAATCGAAGGCTTTGATTATGTCAAGGACCATTTCTCTGCTAATAGGTGAAGACTTTGCATTACATACGGCAGAATTTAACAAAGCAGTTAATAAAGGTCAATTAATGTCATCGAGTATTATGGGGTGCTATTATTTATCTTGCCAATTTTTCTGTGTGGATAAACGACGGCCGACACTGTAGTTGTTGATGTAAGTTAAATGAAATTGTCGCAGAGTTAGTTTTGAGCTGGAACCTGGAGCTGTTGGACAAACAACTGATTTTAAGGAAGGAAACAAGAGGCTCGAATGGAGTTTAAAAAAGGTCATACTTCTTGTCATTTCTCTAACCTAAATTTTTTCGTGTTTCATTGACTGTAATTCTTCAAAGAAAGCTTTTTATTGGATGGTTTGGATTATTACGTTTTTCTGGAGAATTGATCACTTATAAATGCTACGTAACAGATTGTCGGGGGATCTGAGCATACTCTGCGGGCAAAACTAACCTTTGCTCAGGAATCTCACGGTATTTACCCTTGTAATGCATGCTCAAAATGGATAGTTTGCTTTTTTGTTTGGGTGATTAATATGTCATAATTATTCAAATATATTTCTTGACAGTTAATCTAACGAAAGAATCTGGACCTGTTAGCGTGACCTTTACTATACCAATGTATAATGCATCACGGCTTCAGGTAAAGTTACCATGTGAACTTGCTTATTCTTTCTAGTTTTGATTTGAGCAAAAGCTTCCTATTTATCAGACATTATGTAGATTGATTTGATGGTGTTCATTCTGAGATCTCTCTAAAACTGTTTGAATTGAACATACTTAGATACATTATTATGATTCGCGTTTTGTATTTTGTCATGTTCCCCTGTTTGTACAGCCATGTCTATCTCTATTACTCAGCTATCCTGAACATGGTACTAAGTTCTGTTTTTGATAATAATAAAATACTCAGCATCAAGGTTAAATATCATATCATCTGTATATGGCATACTAGCTTTACTACCCTACTTTTGAGCAACAGCCAATGTTGGAAAAACACAATGTTTTGGGCCAGTTAAATTAGGAATTCTGCTAATATTAATTTTTATTTTATTTATATTGAATATACTACCAAAAATCGTTTTCTAAGAAGTAGAACATGGAAATACTCTGCCCTCTACGTGCGTTGAGAATTGCATAACCGAAGTTGGTTATTCCTGTAGAATAAAAATGAGTTTTATTTGAATGTGCAAAGTACTTCATAATTTTTCTAAATGCAGGTAAAGTATTTGCAGATAACAAAGAAATCTGCTACGCATGAGCCATACCGGTGGGTTAGGTATGTTACACAGGCAAATTCCTACGTCGCTCGTATATGATGCCTTCAAGAACATTGTTCGCCACCCACTTTAGTTTTTTCATTTTCCTCTCCCTCTTGGTCATTATACATATGCTTTGTTTTGTTACTTTATTCTTTATTTGTAAATTACATCTAAGTCGAATATAGATGACGTTAGTTGTTTGCCTTGTCATTCATTACACAAATTCAACCTGATCATACAAGTCGGCTGAATTGCTTTCAAAACTTCCTTCTCTTCTCATTTTTCCATCACATTAACCATCACTTTATGTATTTTAAACCGGATTAAATATATTTTTATTCCTTAAATTTATATGTGAAATTGGAATTCATCGCTTTTTCAATGTTTGATACATTTTGATTCCTAAACTTAGAAAATGAATATAATTTTTATAATTTAATAATGTTTACTTTTTTTTTTACATATTAGACAGCGTTTCAGGTTGACATTTGAGTTGAAATATGTCAAATGTTGTAAACAATTTAAATACTAGTTTGAAATGTTAGTATGAAATGTTTAAAACATATTGTTTTTTTACATAATTTGATTAAAAAATTATATTTATTATTTTTAAAATTTAAAAATTAAATTGTATCACAAATTGGAATATGGATGAATTCAAATTCCAGACCTAAAACCCTTTTAAATACATAACAATGACACCTCATTCATATGGATAGGTTATTTCGGCTAGTTCTATACCTATGACTCAAGTGTGCAAAAGTCATACTTTCACTAAAATGGTTTTTTTAACGGAAAGCTATAAAATAGAGGGGAACGTTTTAGCTGTTAGAGATGGTAAAGGGGTTTAAATAAAATTCTTTACAAGTACTTAACGGAGAGAAAATGAATTTTTCTTTAAAAGCAAAACAAACCACTTAAAAAGGAATAGAAGAAAGAAAAAAAAAACGATTTTAGTACGAGTTATGTTAAAATCAGTTAACAAAATTATAAGTGGAACTAACAGAACTAATCAAAAAGGTATTTCGATTACAGATTTTGGATCTTCCGTGAGAAATAGAATTGAATATACTACGTGAGCTGTTTCTTTATGTAAAATAACCTCAGATTATAATAAAAAGATTTAAAATTACTTCTACACCTTTTTTTATTGAATTCTAGATTGTTTAAAAAGTACATTTTAAAATAATATTTTGGAATATACTTTTGAATTTGGAAATACATCTGAACACTTCAAATTACTTTTAAAATAAATTATATAAAAGATATTGAAAAATATTTTGAGATTCAAAAATATATTTTGAAATCATTAGTCTAAAATATATTAAAAAATATATTCCGGATTTCACCACAAAAAAAGTGACACTGAACTTCTCAGTTTCATCCAAAGCATTCTTCTCCAACAGAAATGTGAAAGGTGAAGACTTACTGTAACTGAGGATAAGATGGTTATTTTGGTTTATTGGCAAGTCTCTGTCGATGTCCTAGTCTTGTCACGACACAACACGGTTGGCTACAACAAGGGCACAAATTTGTGGGAGAAACTGTGAAGGGGTACAATTTTTTTCTTCAAAGGCTTGGAGGTGCAACTAGAATTGAATTTGTGATTTCAAATGAAGGAGGGAATATCGAGCATGATTAAAATGGAATTTGAATCTATTATACTGAAATAATCAATACATTTCAAGGGTTCACTTTGACATGTTCAATTTAAAGGGAAGTGTAAGAAGATTGAATTTTCCGTTTAATGTTATGTTCTTGGGTCTTTTTTTAGGTAAATCACAATGCATATTTTCCATTTGGAGATCTTGATGTTATATATCATCATTCTTTTTTTCAACTAAACAATGCATATTTTCACCCAGTTTATTTATTTATTTATTTATATATATATATATATATATATATATATATATATTTTGTAACATCTCATTTAATAGAGAATAAATCTTACAAATGAAACATCACATATAATATAATATAGAAGAGCAACACTATGAAGTATATATGTATCAACCATTACAGTTATCCATAAATATATTTGAAGAGAAAGACTAAGGCACACCACGATGTCGTGAACAAAATTTAAAAAGTTCAATAGTTGTTCAAAAAGCTTGCTCATAAAGCAAGAGATTAAAAATCAACAAAAGTTCTTCAAACATGAGTTCAATAGTGAGCCAAACTTCAACTCATGACTAACTAAGCTGCAGCGTTCCTATATGTGCTCACACCAAGGAATTGGTGATCATTGCAAAAAGGGAAAATCACAATTATCATACATTAATCATACAGTTAAGCACACAATTTAAAATCAAGAACACATTAATCATCCAAGCATGTGATAACAATCAAGAAGACTCTAAGACTCAATTTATCCAGATACATATAATAGGTCAAATTCACCGGATGCCTACGCTTGTGGTGGTCTCTACTGCTCTGCAGAGCCATTGCCAATGGGTTTCACCCTACCACGCACAAGGTTAGCCTTCAAACATCTAAGGTCATTATCCTGCCAAAGACTAGGGCCTCCTACTATTCTCACCATTTGAGTTTGTCCGCTCTACATGAGACTAATTGACTCTTTAGAGTTTCAAGATGCAATCCTTACTTGAATCCTTATCTAATTATATACACTACAACACCACCATGAAATCTCACAAAGAGACTCATGGAATTACGTTTATCTCATACCATAGCCATGTCTCTCTAACCAACGACAAGTTTATCAAGCATAACAATCTCATGCCAATATCCAACCAACCAACCATGATTCATGACTTTATTCAAACCAAGTTAATCAATTACAGTCCCATCATATCATATAGAATATACCCGACATCATTCTTAAGCTTTTTAAAGTAATAAACCAACCAATTATTAGAGCATACAAGTATTCAACTAACTTTGTCAATCTCGCTCAGGCTAAAGAGCTCTCGTTCAGGCGAGAGGAACCCCTCGCTCAAGCTACCAGCTCTCGCTTGGGCGAGATTGCAAACAGAGAACACATTGAGGTCTCGCTCAAGTTAGACCATCTCGCTTAGGCGAGATTACTCTCGCTCAAGCGAGAGGCCTTCGCTTAGGTGAGCCCTCGAAGTAAAGAGGGAATGAGTTGCTACTGTTTCTCAGGCGAGAGCTCCTTGCTTAAGCGAGAGCTTTTTGTTTGAGCAATCACCCAGCTCGCCTGGGTGAGTTCAGCAGAACCCACCTGCTGTCACGTATGCAAAACCAAATTCAAACAACTCTAGTAGCACAAGCAACATATTATCACACGACCAACATGTATCAAACACCCATAACGTAAAACAGACCAAACATGCAAAATAACTTAAAAACAATGAAACCCAAGCTTCCCTTACCTTGATAAAAGCTATCCAAATGCAACAAGGCCCCAAGGAAGAATACCACAACTCTAGGAACAGATTAAGGAGCTGAATGCATACAAGAACGAAGATAGGGTTATAAGGATAAACCCTATACAGAAGTGACACATTCACGATGAAAAAGGAGGAAAACCTTAAGGTTGGGTGTTCAACTTACTTGGAGAAGACTTCTGACTAACCCGTAGGGGAAACTGGCTCAAACCCTAGCAGAGCTCTTTGCTTCAGCAGTGGAAGGGAGAAATGTTCTTGTTTCTGAGAATGGGGTAGAGTGAGAGGGTTAGGACTGGAAAAGGGGTTTTGGGGCACCTTATGGACTGGCCTTACTCCCAAAAAATAAAGCTAGGCCCTTATTTATATATATATATATATATATATATATATATATATATATATATATATATATATTATTCCTTCACATTTTTTGTTTTACTCAATTTTACATTTTTTACTTATAAAATCAAAGACGGTGAAAGTGATTTCTCTAAATTGAATAATCATGTTCTTTTTATCTTTTTATGAATATGTAATTAATGATGTAAAATTAGTTATCTATTTTTAAACACTAAACACTAGGGATGACAAAAATATCTGTGCCCGCGGATATCTGCGGATAAAATCCGCGACAGATAGTTACTACCCATGGATATTTATTACCCGCGGGTAGCGGGTAGCGGGTATTTTAATACCCGCTTATAAACGGGTCGGGTACGGGTATCATACTATTCGTACCCGCGGGTACCCGTTACCCGCAAAAAATTAAAATTAAAATTTAATTTATATTTTATTAAGTTAAATTTAATTAAAATTTAATTTATATTTTATTAAGTTAAATTTAATTAAAATTAGAAGTAATAGTATATTTTATTATGTCAAATTTAATTATAATTATAATTATAATTTAATTTAATTTATATTTTATTTTTATAATTTTATATTAAAATATTTATAAAATACATATTTTTTTAAATATTTGCGGATATCGGGTATCCACGGGTACCCGCAGGTTTTAAAAATATCCACAGATATTTTTTAAGCGGATACCCGGCAGGTAAACGGGCGGGTAACAGGCAAGAGTGTACCAACCTTATAATAAATGTTATAAGTCTCATTAATATAAATATATAATCCAATTATATAAGATTATTACAAAACAAAAGTTTTAAAGTTTTTCAAAAGATCAAGACTTGTCTAGGTACATTCAATTCCTAAAATTACATGAAAACTCTCTTAGATAACTAGTGCAACTTAGTCTTCAAGGCCTCGACCCTACTCCAAAGCTATTAGTCTCCTCAGCATCACTCCTCATGTTAATTCCTGCAATCATTGCAGGGAAAAACCCAAAATAACATGCCAACAAAACACCAGGGTAAAGTGAGTCAACCCAACTCACTACAAATTGAGTTAAAAAGAAGTTATCTCAACCCAACTCACTTTTTGATGAGCCAAAAATTTTGCAATTCGACTTGACCCACCACGGGTTGGTAAGTTAGTGGGTTGGCTCATTTAAATTTTCTTTTGCAATTTATTTTATATATTTATTACATTACAATGAGAGTAAATTGACATAATTTAGTTTTTATAATAGTGGAATCAAAATGTTCACCTAATTTTTGAAATATAATTATAAAGATAATAGTTAAAGATTAAAGTATCAACTTATATAATTTGACAAACAAATTAATTAAACATTCAAACTATTCAAATATTATTGAGCAACATTCTAGCGTTTAAAAATAGTGGAATCAAAGTGCTCACATGATTCTTGAAACATTATTATAAAGATAATAGTTAAAGATTAAAGTATTAATGTATATAACTTGACAAACAAATTAATTAAACATTCAAACTATTCAAACATTATTGAGCAACATTCTAGCATTTAAAAATACGAAATTGTGAAACTATATAATTAGAGGTAATAAATAATTATAACAAAAAAACTTAAGAAAATTGTAAAAAAATGTTGGTGGGTTAAGTGGGTCAACCCACCTTCAACTCTGCTCGAACCTGTTTAATCGTAGGTTAAGTGAGTCGGGTTCAATTCAACTTACTTTTGAAAAAACTGAATTCTAAATCCAACCCGACTCGAACTCGTGGTAAGTCAGGTTGGCTCACAGGTTGAAGCCCATTTTGACATCTCTAAACAAGAATGAGCCAATTCCAACAACATACAACTCAAAGTGGCTCAAATAACATTGAACCCAGACTTTGCTTCTAGAAGACTAGTGTATTGAATTGACTTGTGAAACTTTGCATCTGTCATGCTTGCGACAAACCCTCCTTTGATGTTCTAACACTCAAGACCAATGTCCCCAAACTAAGTCATGACAAAGTTAACCCCCTAAGTTCCATAAGTATAATCTTCTTTCATACTGTACCATCTGTCATGTGGAGCCTCCTTTAACACAAACCACCTAAATGTCCTACTTTGTGTAAGTTAGACACTAGTTGAGTCAGGATAGTGTCTTCAATATACTTTGACACCTAAAGGTCATAAGATTACTCATGTTCAAAAAAATCAAAGTTATGATTGTTAGCACGAATGGTTTGATGATTTGTTGCTTGTTTATTTGATGAAGATACATGAAGTCATTGCATTGGGATGTGAAGCTATGATGAATTGATAAAAATGTGAAGACTTGATGATTCATGTATTGATCAAGCTTGGAGTGTGTGCTAAATTTGAGTTTCACATGAAGAACACAAAGTTTAAAGATTGGTGCTCATAGTGTAGACTATTTCGTATTGTATAAATGTATAGGGTGTAGTTTGTGTCTTTTAACCTTTGAATTGGTTTTTAACAGGTTAAATGGTTTAATGTAGTAGTTTTATTTGTTACATATTTCATCAGTTGAATTATTTTTTAATCAGCTGATTTCCCTTAAGTTAAGTGAAATCAACAACATATTGACTATAATTTTTGATTTTTTGAGAAAGAGAAAAGAGACTTACCATTTTTTAGCATGAAATCATTTTAAATTATGGGAAAATCTCTCTCTCTTGATCATATAGAAGTGCAGCCATTGGTGATTGATACTTTGATCTTTCTTGGAACAATTTTACTGTTTTTAGGAACTTGGAGAAGGAGGTTTGGTTGGCTAGGGAGACCCTTCATTAAAGTTTGATCTTCCTCAAGTTTGATCTTTCTCAAGTTTTTTGGTGTTACCTAGTGGTTTTCTAGGTCTACAAGTGTGATCTTGCTGTGCCATTTGATATTCATGTGGGACTCAAGAATCTTCGGTTGTATTTTTGCTTATTTTGAAAGCGTAATCTTGTGAATTGTGTAAATCTTTTGAAATAGTGCAAGTCAGGCTTGGGTTGCCTTGACAAACTAGATGTAACTCAGATTTGAGTGAACCAGCATAAAAGTTTTGTGTCTTTGTGCTTGACTATAACTCTTGATTTGTGTTTTAAAATTTCAAGAAATTTGAATTGAACAATCTTTTAAGTGTTCTTGTGTGTTCTAGCACGACTTGAAGCTTGGTTCACATATGTATTGATTATTTGAATCAATCTTGATAAGTCTTTCATGTTGTTTTTGGTTTAAACTATAAATTCAAAATTTTGCAGAATTCCCAGTATTTCAATCAATTGTGTTAATATTTTGATTTGTTGATTTACATTGTACTGTTAATTGTTTAATGAAATTAGTCTATTGTCCCTGTTTTTATTCGATTGAAAGTGTGCAGTCCAGTAGCAATTGCATTCTCATTTCGTGATTGATCTAATTCAATTTAAAGGTATTTTAAGTTTTCAAAATTAACCAAAGTTTTTAATGAGCCAATTCAACTCTCCCTTATTGGAATATTATCCATTTCAATAGTCATAATGATTATCGCCCAGGGATATACACATTAGCAAGGAAAACACCAGATCTAAAAATTTCAGCATCCATGCTAATCACTCACCCAAAATTCTCAACCCTCATACATTTTTTATTGCACTAATTCTCAATAATTCACTCCTTCCATCAAACATATACCATTTCTAATGAAAATACATTAAAAAATAACAGATAAATATCTATAACAACAGAACGTAAATCAAGTATTTTCTTTCATCACCCAAAAATTCTTGGATCAATTAAGTTATCACGTGCTCAAATTTTAACTATATAATTCTATTCATTTTTTCCTACAATTTCTTCAAACTTAACTTTAAGCATTAAAAATCTCAACAACCCACATTTTCACAATAACACGTTAGTTTTCATCCCACCATCTCTTTCACAATTTTGCATAATAACATCTCTTTATCCCAAATTTTGCATCATAAGGCCATTACAACTAACAAAAATATAATATATTACTAACATTCCATATTTCCTACCTTATTTCTCACACCATTGACACCCACATCAAAACCCACCCCATAACACAGAAAGAAAAATCCTTAAATTTAATTCCAACAGCACCAATACTCAACAGTTTCATAACTTATTAAAAAACATTCAAATTAAACGAAAATAAAAACTTTTAAATGATTAGCTTCCCTTATCTAAATGAAGGAGCCGAGTAACATTCTCTTTAAGTACAACTACCATATTGTTTTAACTTGGACCTATACACAACAAACCCTAAAGAGAATCATATTGAAATTCCATGACCATCATGGAATGAGAGTTCGTCTAGAATACTAAATAATCGCATGCAACCAAGAAAAATTACATGAATTAGAAATTAGAAGGGTTCCTAGAAAAGTGAAGATTACATTCACCTAAATATGTACCGATAGCAACAAGTAGTAGAGCTTGACGTAGAGATTACCTTTCTTGCTTCAATCTTCAAGAAAATGATGAGAAAAAAAATATCAACCTCTAGAAAAAACAAACAGAAAAAAAGACTTTCGGGTAGAAAAGCTTTTGCTTACCTTGTGAAGAATTTGGAGAAAACCCTCCTTTCCCCTCTTCACAACTTATATTTATTAAATTTAATTAATATACTATAAATAATCAACTTTTATATATATATATATATATATATATATATATATATATATATATATATATATATATATATATATATATATATCGGGTTCTCAGAGTTTATATAATTGATTATGACTTCTATACATTATAATTACATAATGTATAATTCATTATGTCATTAATTTGATGAAGTATAAATTATATTAAGTTGGGCACAATTAATTATAGTCAATCATAATTCGTTATGCACTCCTTTATCCAAATTTAATTACAAGGAAGGCTATTAAAGTATTACTAGATGAAAGATATATGGTGATTGATTCCATAAAAAATCAATTATCATATTTTCTCTTATTTCAAATCAATTAGGTAGATTTAGCACCTTTCCACCCATTTCTATGATCTTTTTATTCTTTTTCATTTATCTCCAATAACCTAACTTTTTTCATCTCAATTACTTTACTTTCTTTTCTCGTTTACTTCCCTACTTTCTATCACTTCATTCTTTCTCACTTTCTATCATTTCGACTTAGTAGTTTTAGGTAAACTCTGGTTTAACAATAATTCTTGTGGAGCATATAACTTTAGTTATGATGATTTGGATTGAAGAATAACTATGAAGATAGAAAATATACAAAAAAAAAGAGAGTTAACTTTAATTATATTATATGTTTAAAACTTAAGGTAAACATTAACTAACACGAGCAATGAATAAATAATAGAAAATTATTTTTTATCGAAAATACTTTAATTGTGATTTTTTTATGCATTATCAATAAATATGATTAAAATTAATTTTTTAAAAAGACCCATTAAGAAAATTATAAAAATAATTTAATACTTTTTCTGATTTTAAATAATAAAGTTCATTTTTAATGGAAACAAAAGTTGCGGCGTACATAGGATTTTTTTCCTTCTTCTAGAAGTTACAATACTTTGAAAAGGTTAAAGAAAACCGCAAATAAATGATGTCAAACATTAACACTTTCTTTTTATTATTTTATTGACCTAGTATCTCGTGTGAATTCTACTTCTAATCTAATTATGAGGGCTTAGAGAATATTAGTAATCCATATTTATTTATAATTGAAATAATATTATTGAATTTACCGAGATAAAGTTCAAAAAATAATGTGAAGTTTAGGGGTAGCTGAGTAATAATTTCTTTTTTGACAAATCTTAGTAGTTGATCTCAAAATATTTTTACCCTCTCTTTTTTAACCATCTCTTTCAAACTCATCTTATATCTTTTAAATGTTATGGACAGAATTGAGCTTATAACCTCTTTTACTATTTTTCTTTTTTACTTTATCATCAAGTCACATTATCACTCATAATTCAGTAATAAAATGTAATATTTTATCCATTATATTCCCAAAATGATTATGGATCCACATATAAAGATTTCTTATATTGAAGCCTTTCTTAATAATGTGAAGGGAAGACAAGAGGAGCTATCAACAATCTAAACGAGCTTAATGAATACTATTGATGAACTCTAATGTAGTGCAAAAACTTTCATCTAAATCAAAACAAATCATGACCACCTTATCTAAGAGATCTTATGAGTGATAAAAATATTTGTAGAAAAAAAAAATCATAAAACATTTTTCACCTTTTATACTACGTGTTCCTAACTTATTAATTTACTATATATTTTTTTTTATTATAATTGTTTAATATAATATTTTCAAATATTATTCAACAAATATAAATATATTAAGTAAAATTTTAATTTACTAATATTTATATTTTATGAAATAAATAAATGAATAAATAAGTGTATATATATATATATATATATATATATATATATGTATGTATGTATGTATGTATATTAAATTTGATGAATAAAGTGAGGAAATTAATTTTTTATTTAATTTATAAATAAAGAAAGAAAAATCAATAATGTGTTTTAAATTAATTTATAATTGTAGGTTTAACTTGGATATTTACATGAAAAAAAATAGATAAAATGAAATAATATTTTATACGTTTAAGTAATTTGGAGAGTTTCATTTATCTCAATTAGTTACTAAATATAGTTTATATTTGTTGTTTTAAAATAAAATTAAAACAAATATTATATATATATATATATATGAGTAAAAAGTATATATAATTATGTTAATTTGTTATCATATATGTAATGTTCTAATTTAGTAGGATCATCTTACCAATTAAAGCATTACATAATTGATAAAAAAAAAAAAGCATAAGTATAAAAGATGTATTAACAATTCTCTATGAGAAAATTCAAGTTAAACTTTTTAATCATTCATCAACTAGGAGATCTATACAATACAAAAGTTATATCTAAGAAACAATCTCTAGTGTAAAAGTAGCTTCCTATGATAATGTTTCACATTGGTTTAAATAACAACGTTGTAAAAGAAGGCAATGACAACTTTTTAAAAGAAGAGACATATTACATCAACGGCTAAAATGAGTTGGGAGAGCACCTGAAACCTAACCTAAGGAGTGCAAGAGGGTTAGAGAGGGAGTCTTATTGCTAAAGAGAGAAAAGGTAGAGGTCTATGTAAGAAGGGTTATAGGAACACGTTTGGAGCAGGAAATCCAGGTAAGGGGACTGCTCTAATTGTTTTAAATTGTATGTCGTGTTTTGAGTATGCCATAGCCAATATACATGAAACTTTCTCTCTATGACGTTATTTTTCATAGTTTAATGGTTGTTGTCTAAAAGTCATCTGGTGGCAGCGAAGGCCCACCAGGCAACACATCTTTTTGACCCAGATTTCTAGGTTCTACTATGAACCACCTGGCAAGCAATGAATTTCTGCTAGGCGACACAAAGCAGATTGGGTCCGTTTTCGAGTGTTGGTTGGTGTAGTGGTCATTGCAATTTCTTGAATATGTTTCTGTGCATTATGTTGAGTGGTTAATGTTGTAAAATTGATTCCATTGTATTATGTGTGAATGTATTGGGTGAATTGTGGCATGATGAACCATGAATATATGTTAGGGTTTTGGGAAAGTAATTGGGAATATGATTTCCAAGGTTCAATTGTTATAGGAATCGTAATACTATTTTGAGCATTAGAGTTTCAATGTTTTGTATGTGAACTTGGTGAAATCGTATGATTGGATTGGGTTGGGGAAGGTTAGGGATTCTCACAAGAGCAGGAAATGTTGGGATTTTTCCCAGGCCCTGATGTACCGCCTGACGACACATAGTCTACTGTCAGGCAATGACCAATAATTTGCAGTTTTGGGGAATTGTTGCAGGGGACGCCGGTTGGGGGTTTCTGATGGGATTTTCTTGATTGAGGTGTGCGATGGTAGAGTAATTAAATAGAGGTTCTTCGTGAATGAAGTAATGCATGGAATAGAATGGTATGCTCATACTAAACTTGATGTGGTGATTAAAATTAATTTTTTTCTTTATGGTCTAGAAATCTTGAGATAATGGGATAAAAATGTAGTATAATTAAGTTTGTATTTGTCTGGAAATAATGGTTCCTTTGGGTATTGAATTTTGTGGCTTTGGACGTGAGAATTGCATGATTAAGAGAGATGCTAAAATTGGTTAAGAATGTGATATTGTAATGAACTAAATGTGACAACTATAGCTGGAGGTAAAATTTGTTCCTATTATGAATGGTATGTGGCCTATGGCTGTGTGTAGTTTCATTCCAATTTTGGCCTGAGTTTAAATGGATGAAGATATGTGTGTATGTGTATATAATTGAAGCATATGTTGTGTGGTAGAGTATCTTGAGTCATGCATTGATAATTGGATATGGTTTACTGTTCTGGATGTGTGTTTGGACTAATTATGACCTATTTTTGGGTGCTAAACTAGTAAAGCCACACTACTGGTATAGTGCCTGGCGGCACAAGGGAGGTCGTCAAGCGATAGGAGTACCAGGGAAGTACCTAGAGTGCGTAGCGCCTGGTGGTGAGGAGTGAACCGTCAAGCAAAAATCGCTCAAATAATGGATTTGGAATGGCTTGGTGCCTAGCGGCGAGGGGTGCCCGCCAGGCAGTTTGCATTGGAATTTTGCCAAGCGACGCTTAGGCAGCATAAGGCGATAACGCAGAGTACAATGTGTTATTTTAGTTGTGTTTATGTGTTTTTAGAGGTCGGATCTGGATAAGGAGATGCTTGACTTTGTCACGAGCGGGTAGGATCATGACTGGTGATGGAACACATGATTAATATGAGCGAGGAGGTTCATATTAATGATACTCTCGTGTGAGGATACAATCGGGGAGGTTTATATGTTCCGTACTCACACTTTAGAGTTGTTGCAAGCGGGGAGATTCGTAGTTGGATGGATCATGCGTGTTGGACTACGTCCGGGGATGTCCGTAGAGTTGGACTACGAGTGAGGAGGTTTGTAGAGGTTAGACCATGAGCGAGCAGGTTCGTGGAAGCATGATATATCCTGGGTCCATGGTCAAGTAATTGTATGATATGCTTGGATTAGTAGTTTCATTCAAATAATGAGGCGATGCTTCAGATACCTTGGGCAACAAGGGTTTAAGAATAAACATTGGCTTGAGTTAACGTATGTTGGGTGGGAATCTATATTATTAAATTGTGTGTTTATGATGATTTGAGCTCACCCTTTGTGTTTGTGTTTTGCGATGATCGTGTGACTTGTCACATGGGAGCAGATGATATTCCAAGTGATGCTCGAGATGCGTAGATACGGAGAGAGGACTACCTTGGGAGATTTTATGAACTATTTCTTATTATGTTATTTAATTTTCAGTTGGTTTTGAAACTTGTAGTAATCATTATGGATTTATGAATTTTAAATTACGCGCATTGGACGAATTTTAAATTTCCCACATTTTGGAATTATTAATTTATGACGATTTGAATTTTATTTATAAATTATTTATTTTATTAAGTAATATTTAGCTAGAAAGTTACATGTTACATGTTACGTGTCCAGAAACAAGGAAAATAGAGGAAAGGAAGATTTTTCCTTTTTTCACTTTAATGACACATATTACATCATTTGTTCTGCAACCATTCTAAAAAGTGTTAAATTTATGACATTAGTAGCATCTATATCGGTTCCAAAACTGATGTAATTGGTTCTAAATAACTTATGTAAAAAGTAATTTTGGCACTAGTGAACTACTCTCTCTAAGAAGACTATAAACATTGCTTCAATACTCTCTTACCTAGTATATCCTCTACTCATGTATAACATGCAATCATAATAAGTGGACAAACCACAACACTACAGACAACATGGTAAGCTAATGCAATTATAATAAACCATATATATAAAATTTCAATATCAACAAAGATATTTCTTATAAATTACACATTCAACTTCTCATATATCATACCATCATCATATATCATTTACCACATGACTAATCAACCCAACAATACATAAATCGTTAAGAACCCAACTGCTCAACCCAATTAGCTCAAACAATCTATCATATTTTCAATAAGAATCAAATGTCTACACAAAACTCGTCCTCGTTGGCGTACATATGAAATCACAACCCATTGGCTCTCAAGACTAAGACATTTGACTATACTTCGAAAAGACACGTGTATTAAGAAAACTCAGAGATTAGGCACCTATCATGTGAACACTCAATAGATTTTGGAGACTACCACTCAAGTTCTACTCCACCCTCAATATATTAGGACACGTGTCCTCAATGTAGTACATCCCGTTAGTTTTTCGCAAACACTGTTAACGGCGTGCCACGTGTCAGCCTCTGGTTTTTTTATTTTTTTTTTAAATTTTCCACCTGTCAAAATCTTGATGTGACACATGGCATTATCAATGACACGTGGCAAGGTACCGCCACGTGGCAAGGTACATGCCAAGTGTCATTGTCTTGATTTCAATTTAGTCCTCACATGTGTTTATTTGTTTCAATTTAGTACCCATATATGTTTATTTGTTTTAATTTAGTACCTACTCTATTTGTTTGAATTTTGTTCAATTTTTTTTTCCAAAATAGAGAAATATTGTCTCTTTTAAGACAAAATTTATTATTTATATAAATGTTATATTGATATCTGTTACTAAAAATGACTTATAAAATTAAATATTGAAATTTATATTAAAGTTAATGGTAAAAGTCATGAATAACATATTTATGTTTTGTTATATTAATATTTGTTATACTCATGAATAACAACGTTTCTGTAAATTTGTTATTCATGACTTTTATCACTAAACTTTAATATAAATTGCAATACTTAATTTTATAAGTCATTTTTAATAACAAATATAAATATAACATTTATATAAATAATAAATTTGGTCTTATAAGGGAGACACTATTTATCTATTTTGTAAAAAAATATTCGGACAAAATTGAAACAAATAGAGCAGGGACTAAATTGAAACAAATAAACATATATGGGTACTAAATTGAAACAAATAAACATCTATGGGTACTAAATTGAAACAAATAGACATATGTGAGAACTAAGTTGAAATCAAGACAATCACAGGTACCTTGCCACGTGGCGTACCTTGCCATGTGTCACTAACAATGCCACGTGTCACACTAAGGATTTGACACGTGGCAAATTTTTTTTAAATTAAAAAAAATTAAAAAAAAACTAAAAAATTTAAAAAAACCAGAGGCTGACACGTGACACGCCATTAACGGCGTTTGTGAAAAATTAACAAGGTGTACTACATTGATGTAGAATTTCAAATTCGGATACTAAATTGAAACAAACTTAAAAGTGGGTACCATTTTGAAATTTTGGAACCAAACTGGGTATATTCCGAGTAATTAAGCCTAGATTATATTTGGATTGTATTGGAATTTATTTAAATTTTAATTAAAATTATAATTTAGTTTTTTTGGGACTGAAAAAAAATTATAGATTTTTTTTAATTAAGTGAGCCAGTAAGCCAACCCATTTAACCCACCAACCCGTGGTGGGCCGGGTCAGGTTCGAATTTTTTTCACTCGCTAATAAGTGAGCTGGTTAGGTTGACTCACTAAGTGGCCAACCTGTGGTGGGTTGGGTAAGGCCAAACTAGGTTGCCCATTTTGACAACTCTAGCAAAAACAGGCCAGCGTCCAACGCTCCCACCTAGCACCCAACGATAACTACTTAGCGCCCAACAATAGCTACTTGGCACCTAATGCTCTAAGCCCTTGGAGTTCCCAAGAATTTCATTTCAGATAGTGCCCAAGTAATGCTTTTGGTACCCAACAACACCTATGGGCGATCTAACACCATAGACTCTTGGAGCTATATGTGATTCTTTGTCACAATGGCGTCTAAAGGTCCTAACTGGTGCCTAGTGTGATGGTTTTGAGATACCGCTTATAACACTCAAACATTGCTAACGATGACAGACTACCTAATTGGCTTATCTAGTTAACTCTATCTTGTCCTTAGTTCAAAAATACCATTTTAGATAGATCAAATTGAATAATACTACTATAACTAATCAATTTTATAAATAGCCAATTTCACTTTAATTAAAACAATCACTATCATCACTCTAATGCAAAATACTAACAATTTCAATTTCTGATTATAATCCATTCATCAAATAGAATTTGAAATATATAATTAAATTAGTTTATCAAAGAAAAGAAAATATTTATCAAAGATTAGAACATATACTCATGATCACAAACAAAACAAGAATTCACCTTGAGTCATTTTGAGTCACATGCATAGACCAGATAGCCACATGCAACTCAAAACCAAAAAAGAGCAAAAAGTGAGCTTGCTCTATTTTGAATTTTGATCGTTTGGATGTGTAGAGCTCTTTCCAAGAATCTCTCCTAAAGTCTCTAATCTCCAAACATATGAAGGATGAAAGGTCAAAGATCTAGGGAGAAGGCAAAGAGAAATTTTTAGGAAAGAGTTTTAAAGAGATGGTGGATTTTATAAAATAAAACTTAATTAATAGAAATTCTATTTGTAGAATATCGTTTTAAATAATAAAATAAATGAGTATCACCTTTTAAAATCATTATTATTATCTTGGTCCTTACAATATCATTTGGTCTATTTATATACTATTTATTATTATTTTTATTATGTTTCTTGTTTTCTTAATGAAAAATAACAACAAAAATGTGACACTTGTTTAGTTCAATTCCATATAGTTGGAGAGTTATCTACTATCATACAAGTTATATTTCTCGATCTACAATATATGGATGCCCATAATAATATGATGACCTTTAAATGACAAAAGTTATTACTCTAACGCTCCCTAACAGTTTAGTTACAATATATTTTATGACCATTTCTAACTACTTCTTTAGGTCTATTGTATAATATATCACTATACTAATCTATTCTCTTATAAAAATGTTACTGCGTAAAACACACCATGCATGTTATGAATGCTACATGTAGCATCTCTATATAAGTTTGTTAACGGTGTATAGCAAAACAAGTGTTTTTCATCTTTCCTAATACATATCTTCTTATGCTTTATTTCTATTATACCATTCCTTCACATCTTTCATTTATACCTCGATGTGTGGGAAATGTGTTGAAAGTGTCATATCCACTAGATATAAGATCAATTTACACTATATAAAGGTTGCAAACCTCATCTTAAGCGCTAGTATGGTATCAGAACTGTGAATTAAAGTCTACCTTATTAAAATTTGTTGTTTGTTGGGTATTGTTCCTCCCACTATCGGACCACATTAATATTTAGTCCCGTGCTTGAGATGTATATACATCGACGTGAGGAGGGTGTTTTAGAAGTCCGTCCCAGCCAATTTACAATAAATAAATGAGTGAAAACCTTACCTTACAAGCTAGTTTTGTGGAATTGAGTTAGGCTTAAAGTCAACTTCTTAACAAATACGTAATAGAATTAAGAAATTAGTAGCGATATATATATATATATATATATATATATATATATATATATATATAAATTGTATAAAAGTATTATGTAATAATTAAAGTAATATATTTTAAAAACTAAAATTCATAATCAATTTATTAAATAAGCTATAATATTTGCACTTGTTAATTTACAAAAATTTAGAAAAATTAGTAATTTAGGAGAACACATTACAGATACAATTATGAACTATTAGATAGAAATAAATATATGGTTTAATTACTCGTACCCACTTTGGTAGAGGTGTCTGTTTTTAAAAAAATGTCAATTGCATCCCACCTTTTGAAAAAGTGCTTCAATTAGGTCCATTTCAGACGAAGTTGACTAATGTAGTTAACGACGTGCCATGTGTCAGTATGTGGTTTTTCTTTTTTTGTTTTTTTTAACTTTTTAAAAAATTTTAAATTTTTTTTAATTTTTTTGAAAAAAAAATATAAAAATGTCACATGTCAGGTCCCTATGTGTGACACGTGGCATTGTTAGTGCCACATGGCATTGCAATGCCACGTGTTAGTGTCACTATCAGATGTCATTGTGTTGATTTCGATTTAGTTCTTATATATGTCTTTTTGTTTCAATTTAGTACCTACTTATGTGTATGATTCAATTTTGACCTAATTTTTTTTAATAATTAAAATTCATTTTTTATAAAATTAAAGTGATTAAGTATAAAATTTTTACAAAAATTAAGTATTTGATATTTATATTTTACAAAAAAAAAATACAAATTGACACGTGGCACGTTGTTAACAACGTTAATCAACTCCGTTCGAGTAATTAAACCTAAATATATTAAATAACATGAACATAATAATTTGTTTCAATATATAAAGAGGACACACTTTTTTGTGTGTACATTTCATTTTTTTTAGTTTTACCTTTAATTATTATTTTAAAACTTAATTATTTTATAAATAATTTATCTTTAACTGTTATTCTAAAAACTTCTTATATCTTTAATAGTTATTTTAAAAACATTTTTGTGTACATATTTTATTTTTCCAACTTTACTTTAAACGACTATTTTAAAAATTAATTATATATTCTTCAATAATTTTAGCTCAAATTTTTATTAAAGTGTCTATATTTCATTTTCTCAGTTTTACACTTAATTATTATTTTAAAATTTAATTATTTTATAAATAATTTATCTTTAATTGTTATTCTAAAAACTTCTTATATTTTTTAACAGTTATTTTAAAAACTTGTTTTTGTATATATTTTATTTTTCTAATTTTACATTAAACAAATATTTTAAAAATTAATTATATCTTTTTTATTAATTTTAACTCAACTTTTTGTAAAAATAAAAAAAAATATGAATACACAAATACGACATTGTTGTTAGTAATAATTTAGAAACTTATTATTTTAGATTTTAGGTTAAATATAGGGTCAAATTTTCAAAACATTGTTGATTATGTTTTATAATCTGGTGGGCCTAATAGTACTTAAATTGACCCATAATATCCTTATTGTTATGCAATTTCCTGTCTTTATTTGGTGGGATGATCCACTCTAAACTTTGTAAATCATTATCGCAGAATGTTTGATTCAGTTTTAATTCTAATATTCGATTATGACTTAAAAAAAAGGGAACACAATAGACAATAATAGCTATATTCTCATCTTTTTGGATACCCTAATTAATTAAGCTAATTATTCTGTTAAGAGAGAATAATACTACAAACATACATTAACAGCATAAGATAGTGTGGGGTCCACACTCAATTTCATTCCATATTTTGTCGGTTTACCTTATCCTCTTCAATTACACATGTCAACACAACGGTAAAAAGAAATTACACGCATCAAATTATTCAATTTTAATTAATTTCATGTGGGATTCCTTCTTCTTACACTTTTTTTCTTTTCTCGTCGATAACATTATCTAAAAATTTTCGTTTCACGATAAAACAAGTTAAATATGTTTTTAGATCATTAATTTAAAATTAAAATTAAAATTAATTTTTTTTCAAAAGTTTTATTCAATTTTTAGTTCATCAATTTTAAAAATGGTGAATTTAATTTTTTTAACCAATTTTGTTAAATTTATTTTGACATTACAAATATGTTTTTCATTTAATATTGAAACGAAAATGTGTCAAACAGTTTAACAAAATTTGGTCAAAAAGAATAATTTTATACATTTCTAAAATTCAAAGACTAAATTGGTCCAAAATTTTGAAGAAGAATTAATTTTAATTTTCATTAAAAGTTAAGGACAAAAAATATATTTAACCCATAAAAATGTCCTATCTATCAAAAATAAAATAAAACTACATTACATGGCATAAATGTAGATTTTATAAGTTTATTTTTGTAAAATTAAATTAAATTTAAAATTTATATTTAAATTTAATATTAAAAAAATTTGAATTATCTCACAACATGCTTAAATCCCATATAAATATTTAATTTTATGTTTGTAATTTGAATACAAACATCGATGGGTTTATGTATATATATTTTCTCATGGGTTATGATTATAGTCATTGAGAGATTGTGATTTTATATATATATGACATTATTACATATATAAGGCATTTGACACCACTTTTATCCAAAAACCTTACGGCAATGATGTTATGGGTTGTTATTCTTATATAGTGTTTAACTTTGTCTATTCTATCAAATATGAGACGTTGACTCATACTTGGACTAACACAAAAAACTTACCACGTTACTGTTTATGTTTTTAGGCAACAAACATAAAAAGTGTACGATGATATTTTTATAATTAAATAGTCAATATTTAGGGTATAACATATATACAACATACGTAATTTTTGTTGGGTTAAATATGTTTTTGGTCCCTCAAGTTTCAGCGAAATTTGGAATTAGTCCCTTATCAAAACTTTTGACCAATTTAGTCATTCATCTTTAAAAATGCGTAAATTTAGTCCTTTTAACCAAATTTTGTTAAGTTTATCTGATATTTCAAGTGCATTTCATGATAGTATTTGAATTATTTACACCGTTTGAAACATTTTTGCTTCAAGGTTAACTCAAATATTATCACAAAATACGTTTAAAATGTCAAATAAACTTCATAAAATTTGGTAAGAAGGACTAAATTGACGCACTTCTAAAGATGAAAGACTAAATTGGTATAAAGTTTCGAAGAGAGACTAATTCCAAAATTCACTGAAACTTGAGAGATTAAAAACATATTTAACCCATTTTTGTTTGACCTATAAGCGCTAGATATAAAAATTATTTTTCTACGTCTAATGCTTATAGATTAGAGGTAAATGTATGCTACGTAAATTTAAGTCAATCTATACAAATGTAAATATCCTAAAATAGTAGTTAGTGAAAAAGACATATGGTATATCTCGAATAACTAAGTATAAAGTCAACTTTGACAATATATAATTTACAAACTAATTTTATAAATTTTAATAACATTCATTACGTAACTAATTTGAAAGCAACATTTATAAACGGTTGATGGCATGTAATTATTCAACTTTAATTAATTCCATGTGGATTCCTTGTTCTTACATTCTTTTTCCTTTCAATATAACATTTTTTTAAACTTGCCGTTCATGATAGTGTTATTATAATAATGTTTAAAATAAAAATAAATAATTAAGTTAATTTTCAGGTATCATCTAAAGTTTTAAAATTAGTTTTTCTCTAAAAAATTTTTACTACTTATCTTTAGGTTACATTTCAAATTTTCTTTTTTTTTTTAATTTTAAAATTATAAATTGTTCTTGCTAGGACAATAATGTGATATCATGAGACTTAAATCTTATCTTACTCCAACTTGGGATTTCTTGGACGGATACTCTTCCACTTTATTCAGCTGGTCTTCGTATTATCTTGTCGAGTATAACATGTTCGAAGTTACATGCAAAAAGCTCTCAAAATCAAACCTCAATTTTTAGTATTAATGAATTACGTACCTTTAATTATTGGGATCCACCTGTATTTATATAATATTAATCACATATTACGTGGCTCATGGGTTGGACCTTTATTGAGTTCGTTGGGTCTCCTTTAGGCTTGTGTGGGCCTGATCATGGCCTAGGTATTAAACCTATAACTTGATTATGTGAATTTAACTATAATTTACTAAGTTTGGAGTATGCGATTTTTACTGACATATAACTTTAACCGTCACGTATGCATTGTCTTTCTATGTAGTTGATTAGTAATTTATATAAAATAGGATTATAAGTTGACGGTTAGTACCGAGTATTCAACCTTACTGGTCCTTTCTGCCTAGTATAATACATAAATATATGTTAGTATTACTTTCTTCGTACCGTGAACAAAATTAAAAAAATAAATTTTAAAAATTAGTAAAACAGGACTAAGTTTATGCTTACTCCAGAAATACTTAAAATTAATATATATATATATATATCTTAAAAATTCCCTAAAAAGTCTTTCAGATATAATTTTTCTAAAAGTCACGGTTTTTTTTTCGTTATTCTAAAAACTACCCTTTAAGATTTTTTTATATCTAAGAGTATTTATCTTCACTATCTGGTACATAAAAATGAAAAAAAAAAGGAAGAAAAGAGAACTAAACAGTAAATAATTTAACCCGACTGAAAACTTTCAGCGTGGGAAGATGTTATTATCCATTGAAAACTTAACATATTATGTTTTGTGTTAAAAAAGATATTGGTCCATGAAGCTTTATTACGTAAAAACCAACTTGATTACGTATATGGAAGTGAATCTATAAGATTGCACAAGAATGTGGTAAAATAAATACGATGTATTTTTGTATATTTAATTATAGGATTAAATACTAATTTTTAAATTTGTTTAATTTAATATTAATATTTTTTTTAGTCTAGTCTAAATTTTCATCAATTTTATTCAATTTAGTCATTGTTTAAATAATTAACCGTGAAATATGTCACATGTTAGTTCATAATTTTTCTTTTTGTTTTACTTTTTTTAATATTTTGTTAAATTTTATTTACTTTTTTAACTCTTTCTTTTAATTTTTTTAGTTATTTTATTTTATTTTTTTAGTTTTTATTTATTTAAAAAATCTCCACATGTTAGTCCAGCATCACGCCACGTGGTAGTACTAGTGTCATGTGTCAGTGTAGTGTCAGGTTCATTGTCTATATCCGATTTGGTCTATATATTAATTAATTTTATTTAATTTAGTACTATTTTTCTTTTAAATGAAGCAACTTTGTTCCTTTTTAAATTGAGACCAAATTACTTTATTATATAAATGTTATATTGATATTTTTATTAAATATTTCTAATTCATAGTTATAGTTGATTTAAAATTAGAATAAAAATTTTAAAAGTGAAGATTAACACTACTTGTTTAAAATTTTAAGAGGTTAAAAATCACATTAACTATTAAATAAAAATATCATACAATATTATATTAATCAATTATAAAATAAAATTTTCAAATTCAAATATTTTTTTATCTTTTTAAAAATAACTATTTTTAGATTTTCTTTTCTTTGTTTTTTTTATCACAATAATAATTACAAAGATTTCTTTTAATATGGTAAAATGTGTTAATTTTAATTTTAATTTTTATTTAATACTTTATGTGATTTTTAATCTCTTAAGTTTAAACTAGTGATGTTAGTTCTTAGTCTTAAAATTTTTGTTATAATTTTAAACCAAGCTAGACAAAAAATATTTAATAAAAAATATGAATTTCAATAAAAATATCATAATAAAATTTATATAAAAATTAAATTTAGTTTCCAATTTGGGAAAGAACAAAATTGATCCATTTTAAAAAATATTACGACTCAAATATAGGAACCAAAATGAATATAAGACACTAATACATGACTCAATGTTGAATTGACACGAGCACTTTTTTTAAAATTACAAAAAATAAATAAAAAATTGAAAACAAATTAAAAACAAAAAAAGAAAACAATGAGCGGACACATGGCATATACAGTTTTTTGTCCGTTAATTATTTAAGTCATATTAATCAAAAAAAAAATATTAAATTGAACAAAATTGACGAAAATTAGGATAAAAAAAAATATATATCAAGACTGAATTGAACAAATTAGTATTTAAACCTTAATCTTATTATATATTTTTTAAATAATTTGCATTAATTAATAATTAATGATTATTTTTTATTACTTTAAAATTTGTAATGTAAAAACTAAAATCTAGGTTTTCTTTTAATTATACATGAAAACGCTATAAAATTTTTATTTTACATATAATAGGGATGTTAGATGTCAACAGGACGGGTAGGGTACGGTAATAGCTCCCCCGTATCCTACCTACTAGATAAATATCCACTCCATACGTGTACGGATATCCGTTATACGGGTACCCGCCTATTTTTTTCATATCCACGAGTACCCGCAGGTATTTACAAAATTATTTAAAAAACAAATATTTAATCATAAATTAAAATAAATAAAATAAAATACATAAAAATAAAGTTCAAATAAACTCAAGTTCATACAAGTCCAAATAATTATAAAAGTAAATATAAAATGACGTTCAACACAATGAAAATTCTTTAACTAGTGCTTTGATCACCAAGCTCACTCTCTCCGATTGATTCCTGAAAAATAAACAAATAATAAACCTCAACTGTCACGTGTCAAGTATTCTTATCTTGATTCCATCTTTTGACAACAAGCATACCATAAATGTCACTGTCTATATAGGGTTTGATGTATATGCCCAATTTCAAAGAAAGGAGAGAGAAGAATGTCAAGGGGTGTGCCTGGAAGAAGACAATGTACCAATACTTGAAGTTGAAAGAATGAAGACACAAGACAAGACAAGAAATGCAACTTAGAAAAAATTAGGTCAAAATGTTTTTTACTAATATATATATATATATATATATATATATATATATATATATATATATATATATATATATATGAGGGTATTTTTGTGAATTAAAGTTTAACAGGTACGGGTATCCACGGGTACAGATACTATGATACCCGTACTCGTCCCGTTAACATGCGGGTATTAAAAATACTCGTACCCACGGGTAGCGGGTATCCATTTTTAATATTTTTTCCTACCTGTTGCGGGTTTTATCCGCGGATATCTGCGGGTACAAATTTTTTTGACATCCCTGGGTGTCACAATAGCCTACAATCAAACCATATACCTATGTACTCTTTATCTTTTATTTAAGGAAAGTTATCCCATTATCTACTAGGTATTTATAAGAAAAATACTCGCAAAGTTTTTTAATCTGAATATTTTTGGGTTAAATATATTTTTGGTCCCTTAACTTTTAGTGAATTTTGGAATTAGTCCATTTCAAAACTTTGGATCAATTTAGTCCTTCATCTCTTAAAATACGTGGATTTAGTCTTTTTAATCAAATTTTGTTAGGTTTATTTGATGTTTCGTACGCATTTTAAGATTGTATTTGAGTTGTTTATAATGTTTAACACATTTTTGCTTTAATGTTAAGTCAAATACTATTATGAAATGCACTTGAAATTTCAAATAAACTTAACAAAATTGAATTAAAAGGATTAAATCCACGTATTTTGAAAGATAAATGATTAAATTGGTCCAAAGTTTCAAAATGAAATAATTCGAAAATTTACTAAAAGTTAAGGGACCAAAACATATTTAACCCAATATTTTTTTAGTTTTACTTAAAATTATAGAAATATAATTTAAATATATAAATCTAGATAAAACATCATTTTTAAGATAAAATTAAAAAAAATGTATAAAACATTAATGTATGATAAATTTAGTTTTTTCTTTATATAGAAAAAGGTTAAACACGTAAAATGTAACTTTTAAAACAGGAATTGTTTTAAAAACAATTTTAACTTCATATAAATAAAATATATAAATTTACAAAATCATATTTTAAGTAAATTTTCAATATTTAATATGTTATTACTAATATCTTTATTTTAATCAATTGATTATTTTTAAATTATCCAAATAAAATTCATGAATAATGATTTATGACTATTAGATGTAATATCCCATATAATAGTGAAAAACTAGTAAATAAAAGACATTTCATCGTTAATAAACAATAATAGATAATTCAGATTATATATATATATATATATATATATATATATATATAAATATTAGAACAATTATAAAAAAAAAACTATACTAATATATTATAATATAAAGGAAATTACTAATCTATAAATGTTTTCTCAAAACTATGCATGTCAATATAAGACATGTTATCCTAAGAGATAAAACTTCAGGCACCTCAATCAGAGATGCATCCACTCTTGTATCATCCTTTGCTCACACTACAAAGGTGATCATTGCAAAAGGAAGAAGACAAACACATCAACCAACAAACACACATAGTAAGCTGGCTGAAAAAGAGATATAGATAACAACATTATACCATGTTGTTTAATTTACACATTAGATATATTTATAGTCATCATATAAGATCATTCCTACAATTAGAATCTTTTAGACTCAATTTATCTTGATACATGCATTTTACTCAAACTAGTGAAGTCATGCACTTGTGGTGAAAATATACTATTGTATCGAGCTACCACACACTAGTTTAGTCCCTGACACAGTCATAAGAACCCAAGAACCATTCTTATGATATGACCTCTTGCCACTCCACCACCTAACCATCCTCCTCTATTTGAGTATGAATATTTAGTAGAGTTCAAGATATCTTCATAAAATGGAACAGTCCTTACCTCAATGCACACTCTAGTGAATCATACATTCAACGAGATTTCCTTCTTTGAAATGCCCTACAATTCATCCATTCATACCATTTATACACTTTATGAACCAAACACATAATCAATATAACCTAAAATATAATATAATCATGACAAATAACCCACAAGATGCACAAAACAGAAATGACGTCCAATAGCACAAAGTCTCGCCCAGTGTTGGCTTCCTAGGGGCTTGGCGCCCAACACTAAGGCCCTAGAACCCCTCTAGATGAAATTTTAATATTAGTGCCTAGTGGCATAAGGTGGCACCCATCGACAAAGTTAGTGAGTTACTTGAATTTCGTCTTACCCATCGGAGCACTGTCTCACCCAATGAAAACTAAGTCAAAGGCCTACTATCAAAGTGGTGCTTAGAGGCACCATCTTGCACTCAACGTCTTGGAGTGAAAATGCTCCAAGCTTGAAATATAGGCTAGCTTCCCTTACTTGATAAAACTACTCAAAAAGCTCTAAGACACCAAAACTCCTTCAACACTGCATGATGCTCTATCTGCATATAGAACAATCACAAAGATTATCAGATCATAATGTTATGATCACTGATCAATAGAGAATCACATAGAAGACTCTAAGGATACATGCAAGTGGAAGAAATCTCACATGCAAGAGAACAAAAATTTAGCTTAAGGGAAAGACATACAAGTCTACTTACTCAAACAGAGAAAACAACTGATTGAAATTGAAGTGTTCGTTGAAAGGAACACTCCAACAATCTCAAATCTTCAAATAGACAAGCATAGAATAGGAAAGAAAAGAGATAAGGTAAACAACTATAGAAAAATGCTTTTTTAGAGGGATTGTGTGTTTTAAAGTAATGAAACTCGTTTATAAAGTTTATATTTATACTTAAGCGTTTGAATATTAAAATATTTATGTCTGCCTATTTTAAAGACACTATCAATTATAAAATACCATTTTATAGGCCTTACATTCTCTCAAATAACAAAAATATTTGACCTTGAAAATTTCACTTGCTAGAGAATAGATGGGGGTATGACTTCCTCATATCCTCCTTTAACTCCAAAGTAGAATCACCTATTCTCCAATCCCAAACCTCTTTCACAAAATTGATGGATTTTCCTCTAAGCTACTTTGTCTAGCGATCCTTTTTACCAACAGGTTGAACCTCCACTAAAATATCTTCTCTTATATGAACATGTTCCGCTTCTAGCACATGAGAAGGATCAAGCATATACTTCCTTAGCTGAGAGACATGAAACACAAGATGAAGGTTTGCCTATTGAGGAGACATTACAATCTCACAAGCCACTAGTCCAATCTCACGATCTGATATGGGCCAATAAACTTAGGTGAAAGCTTTATTGAACGATAGACCTTCCCACTTCAGTGGTTGAAGTCACCCGCAAGAAAACCTGATCCCCAACTATAAACTCCAAAGGTCTTCTTCTCTTATTAACATAAGACTTATATCGACTTTACGAGGCTTTCATCCTTTTGTATCTTCTTCACCTTTTTTGTGGTTTGTTGTAACAGTTTAGGACCTACCAACACAACTTCTCCATCTTGGTATTAGCACAAAAGGTTTTGCATCTCCTACCATACAGAGCCTCATATTGTGTTATACCAATAATCGCCTGATAGCTATTGTTATAGGTGAACTCCACCAAAGGCAACACCTTGTCCCATCCACCCAGATGATCCAACACATAAGTCCTAATAGATCTTCTAATGACTAAATCGTCCTTTATAACTGACCCTCTAAGGATGATAAGTGGAGCTCATCCTTAACTTGTTGCCCAAGCCATGTTGCAGCGACTATCAAAATGTATAAGTAAATCGTTAATCTCTATCCGACACAATGCTAGAAGGCATTATGTGCAAACTCACTATCTCTTTGATATACAACTATGCTAACTTAGACATAGGCATCCTCATATTGACTGCTAGAAAATGAGCACTCTTTGTTAACATGTCAACTATCACCTAGATAACATCATGAC
Organism: Vigna unguiculata; assembly: GCF_037176805.1. Classification (NCBI taxonomy): domain Eukaryota; kingdom Viridiplantae; phylum Streptophyta; class Magnoliopsida; order Fabales; family Fabaceae; genus Vigna; species Vigna unguiculata. The sequence continues at coordinate 31,087,796 of NC_140799.1, read as the reverse complement.
CCCTCGTAGACTACACCAAATGGGTAACAAAATCCATAGAGATGTTATCCCATTTCCACTATGGCATCTCCAAATGTTGTAACATCCCGCTTGGTCTCTATTGCTCCACCTTTGCTTTTTGATAGGTTAAACATGTGGTCACAACAGAGCTACAAGACGCTTCATAGTTGACCACCGGAAAGATTCCTTAAGGTCATGCTAGGATGCATGCTTAAACGAATCTTTTGCCCTTCCTCTAGAATCAACCTTTTCAACTTTTCACTATTTGGCATATACACTCTACCTTTGAACCTTAACACACCATCTGATCCCATCATAAACTCTTTAGCCTGTTCTATTCCAAGCAACCCAACTGTCTTTCAAAGATTAGGATCTTCCAATTGTTTTTCTCTGATTAGGCTAAACAAATCACTAGATATAGTCAAATTGCTACATTTAATGAAATTTACTTTCAACTCCACCTATATCCTCATGTCCCTAAACTTTTCCACTAGCTCACACTCCTTGATCATCATGTGAGATACATGCATCGTCTTCCTACTTAGAGCATCTGCTACAACATTCACCTTTCTTGTGTGGTATAAAAGCTCGAAGTCATAATCTTTAAGAAACTTTATCCATCACCTTTGCCTTATATGTAACTCCTTTTGATTAAAAATATATTTTAAACTCTTGTGATCGTTGAATACTTGGAAATGTACATTGTAGAGATAATGTTTTCATATCTTCAGGGCAAACAATACTGTTGCCAACTTCATGTCACGAGTAGGGTAAATCTTCTCATGAACATTCAATTGACTTGAAGCATAATCACTACCTTCTTCTCTTGCATGAGCACCCAGCCTAACCCTTGATGAGAAACATCACCGTAAATATTTTGTCATAAGGGTGTATGAGACTATGGATGTATTTTATCTTGTGTTATAAGGTTCTAAAGGTGTCAATATTGCCAAGTAGAGTTATTTCTTTTAGGTGAGGTATTCACGTGGTCTATGCATAATTTTATTTTGTTTGAACTCACCCTTTCTGTTTGTGTTTGGCAATGATCGTGTGACTTGGCACACAGGAGCATACGTTATTCCAAGTGATGACGGCGAGGCATAGGGCGAAGTGAGGGCTAGCTTGGGAAAGTTTACTAAAGAAACAAGTTTTGGAATATTTTGTATTTTCTTTTAAGTGACTTTGGATTTTGGATTTGTATGAAATTACTTATGATGTATTGCTTCTTTATATGCAATGAATAAATTTTAAATTTTTTCGCGCTTAGGAATGGTATCAGATGTTGAATAATTACTTTTTTATTATATTTTGTTATACCAAGTAATATCTGACTGGGATTTTACATGATTGTTAGCACTCCATTTTTTAGCATTTTTCCTTTCTAAAACTTTCTTTTTAGTTTAAATAAATAATTGTTTGTTTTGAATTAACTAGTTTTTGTTATTTGCTTAGGAAAATTTAGTTTTCACAAAAATGTTAGATTCAATAGTATTTTATTTTATTTAGTTTTCCCTTTTTAAAACCTCAATTTTAATAAAATTTGTTTTGCTAGGAGACCCTTTTTATTGTGTTAAATTGCATTTGAATCCTTAACTCCATTTTCTTATTTGCATATCAACCCTTGCCTTCATCATCTAAAATTTTGGACCCATTATGGGAAACGCACGTTTCATTAAAAGAGGAGATTATGGTTTTATTCAAATCAAGGGTGACACGAAATCTGACAGCCTTCATCATGAAGAGCTAGAACCTGATGCGTAAGGGTTGGAGATCACACTAATTCATGATCGAGGCTAATGTGTGAAGAGATTATGGCTGATTGGAGAGATGGACAAATGTGAGAGGGTCAAAGCGAAATCAAGGGCATTGAAAAGGGGTTCAAGAATTGCGTTTCTTGTTCGAGAAGAAGAGGATTCGGGTTAGGTAATTTTCGTGTGGGTTTTTTGAATTTTTGATAGGGGTTTTTAAAAGGGCAAGAATTAGGTTCTTGGGAGAGAGCCCTAGCGGAGTGCGCGAGAGAGAAATGTTTGGGGACTAGGGTTCTTGTGTTCTTCATGTTTGTGTTCTTGTGTTCCTGTGAGCGAGGGAGATGAAAGTGTAATGTAAGGGGTTCTCTCCATATCTGATGAGTGAAATAGTAGCCTTCATGAGATTGGGGTTTCCTTTGTGTGTTAGGTGGTTCTACTTAGTTCACCCACTCAGAAAGAGAAATCGGGATTGGACTAAGAGATCTTCCTTTCACCATTTAATTTCTAGCACTTCCTTGAACTTGTGTACTTTGTTGATTTCAATGAAAGACACTAGTTTTGTTCCGATTCTGATTCACAATTTGCAAATTTTGGTTATTCAAGTGTTTGATTACTTTTTTAGTTTTCTGCCTTAAAATTTTTTAGCATTTTAAATTTCCTTTACTGCTTTCCAAGTTAAATGTTCAGTTTGTGTTTCTAGATTAATGTGTTAAGCATGGTTTGTAATATGCACAAGTCAATATTTCCTTTTGGAAATCACGTGACTCCAAAGTGGGCACACAATATCGAGATGTCTTCTCGAGTGTAGATGACACCATCAGTAATCATTTGTTTCTAGTTTTAGTTAGTTTCTACAATGTTAATTCCATGAATTTGTTTAGAATTCTATTTTAAGGTGCTGATTCTGCTTTGAGTTTAAACTTTCTATTTTAGCTTTAGTTTACTGCATTAATTGGTGTCTAAGTCATGAATTTTGGTATTGATTTTCATAGAGCTTTTTATATGCATTTGTTAGTCCAATAATCTCTTAGTTTCCTTGCCTTCTGGTTCCTAGTTTTTGTTTTTATTAGTGCATCATGACAGGAAATCTTATTTCAAGCATCCTTAATTAATGTATTTGCATCTCTGCATAAGTAGGCATTACCTTATTTGCATGGAATTTGGAGTTGAATTGATTTAAGTGTATGACTGAGTTAAAATTACTTATGGGAATATGAGCTGGATTGAATTTCACTGATGCACCTTGTTGTTGAATTATATGTTGTCACAGTTTAAATTTCTGCTGCCATCAAATTTCTGTATTCTGCAGTAATCTCTATTGTCATAGATAAAATTTTGTTGCCCAGTTGGTTTCATTTCATCTTCCACTTGCATAGTTCTTCATATCCTAAGTTAGTTCACATCACTTTTGCATTGCATCTGGTGTTGAATTGAATTAGGTGTGTTGTTGTTGTTGTTAAGTGATGTTCTATCACTGTTTTACACTAATATTGTTGTCAGTGTCTGGTTGGAGCTACAATATGGTTTTATGCACATTTGAATTATTGTAGCTAGGTATTAATTTAATGTTGTCACATATTTGCTTACTACTACCAATTCTGCACATGCATTTTTCATTCATTTAGATACCATTCACTTAGATTCATTTTCATTTCAATTAATTATCATACCATCATTCCATTTTAGATTCATTTCAATTCCTCATACATTTTACATCAGTCATGCATAACATAAGTTAGTTCTCATCATTATACAAGCTAAACTTGACACACATCATTTCCTTGGATTTAATCCTAATTCAATTTCCCTATACTTCATTAGGGGGATAATTTGGAATTTGTTTAACTCTAAAAACGACTGAAAAATATGAGTTAACATGATTCCCTATTTTGTTTTACCAAGTAATATCTGACTGGGGTGTTACATGATTCCCACCCAAGTTAAGGAACCCTTGTAATAAGAACAAGACTCCTTAAACCAACTAAAGTTGCATATCCATCCCTGGTATCTTCCAAGAATTGGGAGATTTGATTAGATCTAAGCAATAGACTAGTTCCCATTGTATCTAGTGCTGATGAAGTATGATGATTGGCCAAGTCACCAAAGCAATAAGAACAAGTAAAATAACCAACACATAAAATAAGAACATAATATATCAAACCAAGTGCAGTACAAAGAGTTTAGAAGTTACATCCAATCCCAACTTGGAAGAAGTTAGTTGTTCAAAATGATGTTTACAACAAGTACATGGAATAACTTTCCTCCTTTCATAGCTTACTAAAGATGTTTTAATTGAAACCTAAGCTCTCTATGGTGTTTCTCTATCTAAAATGATTTACAAAATTAACATGAAAGTAAGAGAGGCATGCTTTGTTTTTATAGAAATTCTAAGTGTTGATTTAGCTCTCATCCAAGTTGATCAGCCATGAGGTTTCCTCCCTAGGTGGGTTTGCTTCCAAGCTTGGATAATCAACTTGGTGGTCAGTAATGGAGATTTCCTCCTAAGGTGGATTTTCTCTTGAAGCTCAGCTACCATTCTTGAGCTTGAGGTTTCCTTACAGTTAAGGTTTCTTGATATGTGGCTTAGCAACAATATCGCTACTCAATCGTGGGCTCATATTTTGAATCTTCACAATTCATATCTTATGGTTAAGTTGTGATTTTGGAGCTTAGCACCAACTTCTTAATTTCCTTCATTTTTCCTACAAAAACAACACAAATATATTAAATTTCATTTTTTTGTAACTTTTTTCACTCCTCATTCTATATTTTAATGCAAAAGGGGTTGTTTGACTGGATTTTACATTAAATTTATGTAAGATAAGTATATAAATGATATAAAATTTAACTAAAACCAAACACTTATCAATCACCAAAGACATGCTATCTTAAGAGATCAAGCTTCAGACTCAGCAACATCCAGAGATGCATCCATTCCTATATCATCCTCTACTCACACCACAAAGGTGATCATTGCAAAAAGAAGAAGAAGAGAAAACACAACAACTAACAAACATACATCAAGGTAAGCTAGCTGAAAATGAAATATAGATAATCACAATAAACCAAGTTCTTTAATTTACACGTTAAACATATTTACAGTCATCACACAAGATCATACATACAATGAGGCTATTATAGACTTAATTTATCATGATACATGCACGTGAGTCATAATAGTGAAGCCATGCACTTATGGTTGTAATATACTGCTCTACTGAGCTACCACATACGAAGTTAGTCCTTGGTACAGTCATAAAAACTTTGGAACCATTCTTATGACAAGACCTCCTACCATTCTCACCACCTAACCATACTCCTTTACATGAGTATGAATGATAAGTAGAGTTCAGGATAGCTCCACAAAATGGAACATTCCTCACCTCAATGCACACCCTAGTGAATCACATATTCAATGGGATTTCCTCCCTGAAAATGCTCTAAATTTCATCCATTCATACCATTTGTACATTTTATAAACCAAACACATCATTAAGATAAACAATAATATAATAAAATCGTGAAAAACAACTCAAGATGCACAAAACAGAAATGGTGCCCGACAACACAGACTGTGTTGGTTTCCCATGGACTTGGAGCCAACGCTAAGGCCCCTAGAACCCCCTGGATGAAATTTTAACATTGGTGCTCATTGACACAAAGTCAATGAGTTCCTTGAGTGGCACCTGGTGTCGTCAGGCGCCATCCTACACCTATGACAACACAGAGTGCCTAGAGCAAAATTGCTTCCAAGCTTGAAAATGTGAACTGGCACCCAACGTCCCTCTTTTACCACCCAATGCCATGGCAGAAAGTGTCATGAATCTGGAAGTTTAACATGCTCAATTGCTCAAATTGATACTTTTTATTGCTTCTTGTGGTTCAAATAGTTTAAAACCACTTCCTTGTACCAAATTTTCCAATTGCTCAAATTATGACTCTATAATTCAATCACTCATCAAAACTCACAACTAAAAAATATCAACACAAACTCATATGTTAACACTAAACATCACATTATCACACCATATCAACCCACTCAAAACAGAATTCAATAGAATAACATAACATTTTAATTTTTCTCACAAACAACATGCATTATCTAACTTCATCATGAAATTTCTACAATCAAACAAAGGATAGCTTCCTTTTCCTAGTAAAATATCTCAAAAAGCTCTAAGACACCAAAATTCATTCAACACCACAGGATGGTCTATCTATGGATAGAAACATCACAAAGATGATTAGATCATATTGTTGTGATCACTAATCAACAAAGAATAACATAGATGACTTTAAAGATACATGTAAGCGGAAGAAAGCTAACATGCAAGAGAAACATGATTTAGCTTAAAGAAAAGGTAGAAAAATCTACTTACTCAAAGGGAGAAAACAACCAAATAGAATTGAAGAGTTTGTCGCAAGGATCACTCCAACGGTCTCAGATTCAAACATACAAGCATAGAGTAAGAAAGATAAGAGAGAGGACAAAAAGCTCTCGAAAAGTGATTTCTAGAAAGATAATATATTTTTAAATAATGAAACTCATTTATAAACTTTCTATTTATAGTTGAGTGTTTTAATACTAAAATATTTGAGTCTCACTATTTTAAAAACATTATTAATTCTAAAATACTATTATATAGGCCCTTAAAATAGTTATGGCCTACTCAAGTCAATAAAATTCTAAAGTGATTTATAACATTAAAAAAAGTCAATTTAGTTTATTTTGAGAATAATTTAACATACTATTCTCTCACACACATATACTTATATATTTATATTAACAATTATGAGCTATTTATTGTATTAATTGATAATAAATAAAGTGTTTCTCCATTTTTGGTAATAATCACATACAAAATTACACAATTTTTGTAAATAAACCTTTATAATCACATACAAGATTTGTAATGAAATTTTCTGCTCAATAATCACATACAAAATTACACAATTTTTGTAAATAATTTATAATCACATACAAGATTTGTAATGAATTTTTCTGCTCAAAAATCATAATATAACTTAAAATGAAGACTTTCTTTTATGGCTTTCCTTACTTCAAATAACTTAAATCTGATTAAATGAGTCCTGGACAAAGAAATGTTGGAGTAAAGGTGGCAAAAACTAGTAATTCAACTGAAAATTCCTAAAACCTAACCATACAAACCTTATATCATAAATTGTAGGTGAAAATTACCCAAAATAAATATCTCTTCATCAACGCACATGACTAAATAAAAAAGAGAATAACAGAAAAACAAAAAGGAAACTTACTCAAAGGATTCAAATTCCAAAATCAGTACTATATTCACGTTGGTATTAGCTCGGGATAAATAAAACTTTTAACGAGGGAGGACATTTTGGTTTTTGGGATGAGAAAAATAAAAGTCTGGTAACAATAAAATAACATGTAAAAAATTATGAGTAAAAGCAGATTTGGATCCTTTGCTGGATTTTTTTTATATTGTTTTTTTTATGTCTTTAAAATATATTAACAGTATTTTGAAATTTTAAAATATACTAATTTTTTTTAAAATATCAATTTAATATTTATAAAGAACAATACAAAAAACACCAGTAAAAAATCTGAAAGAAAAAACTCTTAATTTACTTCTTTTTATATAATATAAATGTGATTAATGTTAAATTTTGACTCACACCACAGACAAAATTTAGAAACAGTAAAATTAGAAAAAATAATTCTCCAAAAAGCTTATACGACTTTCTTTACTTTATGCCTAACGTTGTTACTTTAGACCTAACCTAATTTGACAACTTAACAAAGCAAAACAAAACAAATTTCGCTTAAACTTTAAAAAGTCGGTTAGTTAAATAGGTTAAGTTATTAATAATTTGTTTGAATTGAAAAGTTTGCTCATTTATAATTCTACGTTTACATAGTACATTGTACTTTATTTTCTAGAGAATTATTATAAAGAGAAGTTTTATGTATATTATTTTATTTTCAAAGTATGCTTGACATCAGAATATAAAAGAACTCTCTAGCTCCGGAATTAAGTGTCATAAATATTTCGAAATTTTATTTCATTAATTTCCATATACAATATGGTCAATAAATTTTATCCAAATATTACTAAATTTGAAGAATTATCCACACATAACTGAATGAGACAAATCAACATCTTAAAACAAAAAGTACTACTGAATTTGTTATCTTGTGAAACATATCTTCAACACGTGAGCTAATATATATATATATATATATATATATATATATATATATATATATATATATATATATATATATATATATATATATATATATATATATATATATATTAAGTTGTCCATATATAAAATTTCTATTAAATGAATTATCATGGAGTTTAAATATTCAGAAAAAATATTAAAAAAGTATTTAATTTTGCCAAATTCAAAGTTGTCTACGTTGACATGAGCTAACCAATATAATAACTTGAGTGACATTATTCCTCTATATGATGAATTTGACATTGGTCACGAAACAAATTTGAATTTGTGTTTCTCTCTTTTCTTATTCTGTAACCCTTTTTATTAACTTAGTGTGTAAGTATTTTCGTAAAAATGTGTATTGAAAATGAAATTTAACTTTTAATGAAAATAAATAAGTTCGTGAATTCTTTTTGTTTTAACTGCCAAATTTAAAATATTTTTAATTTGAAAAAAAAAAAACTAAAGACACAAATTGAATTTTTTTTTTTCAATGAATAACTACGCAACGGAGAGGTTGATACAACAATTTAATCAGACAAAACTATTTTTAATTATAATTTTATAAAATATGTTTCATTAATAGAATAAATATGAATATATCAATATAAAAATAATGATAAAGAAACAATAGAAAAGTGAAAAAAATATATAAATAATTTAATTAAAATTTTAGTTAAAAATATTTATTGAAAAGACAAATATTTAAATAATAATGAAACTTGAATAACTATCTAATAAAATTAACATTTCATTTTCGTCCATTGAATGATTAATTTATTAGCTATTGACATATTTATTCTTAAAGGTAGATGAATTCAAATATAGAAAATTGATACCTACTCCCATTTTACCATTTTTCTTTATCGTTGGAACTATATTAGACATTCATTCAATATACTTAATAGTTCAAATGAATTTAACTTTGAATAACTTCTTGATTTTTAGTCAGTTCAGGTGCAAATATTTCTGATGATTTTTCTTTATTGAAATTTTCTCTTTCATCTTAGATAAGTAATGTTCAATTATGTTATGTTTTGATAAGGTAATTTAGAATATTTATTTATTTATTTAAAGAATTCAAAATTGTTTATACTAAAATAATTTCTTTGAATAAAGTAATAAGAAAGAAATTAAAATTTAAGAAATTTTGGAAACTATTTCAAATGAATAAAATAGAAGAATTCAAATATCCTAAATAATATGAGAAGTTTAAAATTTCACTCCTTTTCAGAAGTTCAAGTTATGTCGGTTCAAACTGAAAGCTAGTCAACTTGGCTTAAGTAAAAGGCTCAGTCGAGTCAACATGAATTGAAGGTCGAGTCGAGCCAATTCTAGTTAAAGGACGAGTCGGGCTGAAGGTCAAGATGAGTTAGCCTGAACCAAGATTCGAGCTAGGTAGGCCAAGAACAAAGGTCTTGCCAAGTTGGCCCAAGCCATAGATCTTGTCGTGCGTTGCCCGAGTTGAAGGTCGAGATGGAGTAGTAGGCTTGGGATGGTCAAGGTGAGTCATGTCAGGCTAAAAGTTGAGACTAGTTGACCTATGTTAAAGGAAGAGATGATTCAGCTTGGGTGGAATGTTAAAATGATTTGGCTCAAGGCGAAGGTCAAATCGGTTCAACCCAAGTAAAAGGTCGAGCCAATTCAGCCTGAGTTGAAAGTTGATCCAATTCAGCCTGAGTCGAAGGTTGAACTAATTTGGCATGGATCAAAGGTTGAGCTATGTGACTTCAATCGAAGGTCAGACCAATTTAGCTCGAGACGATGTCAAGATGAGTCGACCCAAATTGAAAGTTGATATGTGTTCGTTTGGCCAAAAGTCATGAAGATTTAGCTCGGATCAAAGATAGAGGCAAGTGGAGTTGCCCTAGGTCGAAGGTTCAAACAAGTTGTGTCGAGCCTAAGATCAAAACAAGTCAATCCAGGTTGAAGGTCGAGACATCTCATCCAAATCCCACTGTCAAGATAACTCAAGATGAGTTGGCTTTAGTCAAAAGTCAAGTTAATTTGACTTGAGCTAAAGGGTAGAATCAAATTATCGAAAGATTTTTTTTAAATAGAATTTTGTCATAAAAAGATAACTTAAATTGTTTTATCCAAAAAAAGAAAATAAGATATTTCGATTATTCCATCTAAATAAACTTTTCTAATAAATAATGAGATTTCAATTGTGAGTATTTCACATACCATATCTTTCAATTTCTTCGAATTATTAAAATTCTTTATCTAAACAAAAGCTTTAATCAAGCCATGACGTGTCTTCCTAATCCTGTTAAGCAATCTTCATATCATAAAGTAGTATTATTAACTCGTGAAAAATACAATGCAAAATAAGAATGTAAACTAGAAAATACAAATGCAAAATAATAATAACGCAATTCTAAATTTTAATGTGATAATAAATATAAAAATAAAACAAGTACATAATAAAATGAAAACTAAAGTGTGATCCAATTCAATAAAAACTAAAAAATTCAACAGAAAAATAAAATATAAAACCTGAAAAAATAAAATTGTCAAGAAACTAAAGTTATTGATTACACTGGATGAGATTGCGAATTTGATTTAAAATTTGACCATCAAAACAAAATGTCTACTTTATATATTTCTGTTTGTAAATTTATAGTAACCCATTCACATCTTATTTTTTTTCATATATATATATATATATATATATATATATATATATATATATATATTTGCAATATGATCACATCACTGATTATTTACTAAATTTGTATTTAATTAGAGTAATATCTTCGTAAGCATTTGAATTAAGATATATAAGTATAATTATCCGTTCATACAAATTTATTTAAATAGTCACCAAAAAATTATACTACTATTAGTCACCAGAGAGTCGTTTGCTGAATTGGCATAAAGTTTTTTATTTCTTTAATATAGTTATAGTTTCAGATTTTACGAATAAATTAAAATCAAAAGAAATACCCACATTAGTACATTACCAAATTGCCAACAGAGATTAACCGTCAGTAATTTACCCTGGTGGTACTTATATAACTTGTATTTTAGTACGTGCATGACAAAAAAACAAATGTTTATTTTGCACTCTTATAATTTAGAATAAATACTTCCGTTATTATACAATGTTACTACTATTAAATAGTAACAAATTATTTTGAAGATATTAGATTTAAGTTAGAACTAGAAACATTAAAAAGATAAAAATAAATACTGAAAAGTAATTTTATGATGAAAAAGATATGTAGTGGCAACGACATGATGTTAAGCAAAAATAATAGATAGGTAATTTTTGAAAATATGTTTGATAGTTTTTATTATAATAGAATCTAGAAAGTAAGAATATTTAAAAATACGGATAATTGGACGTAAACAATGATTGATGTTTGAATTGGGGGAAGAAGGAGAAGTTAGATGTGAGATATAATGATAGATAAGGGTAGGGCAAAGATTTTGAATTTATTGGAAGTAAGGGCGTGTACGGTGAGAGGAGAAAAAGGGAATCCCCTTACCCTAAAGAAAAACCCTTAAACCAAACACGTCCTTATCAGTTGCGTAGCAGAGTAAGGTCAGATCCTCCAAGACAGAGGAACCTCCTCTCCCAAACAAACCCAATTCTCCATCGCCCAAACATCTATCTCTGCTGTCTCATCTGTCACTGTGGGTCCCACTCTCTCCCACCACCTTCACCATTACTCTCTCTCTCTCCATAAAACCCTTAACACAACGCTTCTCTTCTCTGATCCAAAAATCCTTCTTCAACCTTCTTCACCCTTCCAAGCTTCACACAGTGCAAAAACAACGTAACACACGTGATGAGACAATAGCTTCAGGTTTTTTAAGCACATCAACATGTTCTCAAAACTTCATCCACAACACCAACCTTTTCAATTCTCCCGGGAATGTCAAACATCCGAGGACGATGACAGCCGGAATAGCGGTGGGCCTAACCTCGCGGCCCAGAAGCCCGTCTCCGCAGGCGATGGAGCTACAATTGAAGTAGTGCGGCGGCCCAGGGGCCGCCCTCCGGGCTCCAAAAACAAGCCCAAGCCGCCTCTTATTATTACCCGCGAGCCGGACCCCTCCATGAGTCCCTTCATTTTAGAAATCCCCGGCGGAAACGACGTCGTCGATGCCCTAGCCCGGTTCAGCCGCAGAAAGAACACGGGCCTCTGTGTCCTCACCGGTTCGGGAACTGTCGGTAATGTTACTCTCCGCCAACCCTCCGTCGCTCCCGCCGGCACTGTTACCTTCCATGGCCGCTTCGACATCCTCTCCATGTCCGCCACCTTCCTCCTCCACGCACCCCCGCCGCCGGTCCCTCCCTCCACCTTCTCCGTCTCGCTCGCCGGACCGCAGGGGCAGATCGTCGGCGGACACGTCGCTGGAAGGCTGCTCGCTGCTGGGACGGTGTTCATCATCGCCGCCTCGTTCAACAACCCCTCCTTCCACCGGCTCTCGTCGGAGGACGACGCGCAGAATAACTCCGCGTCCGGCGGCGGTGTCGGCGATGCGCAGTCACCCCCCGTCTCTGGTGGCGGCGCGGAGAGCGGACAACTTCCGGCGGAGTCGTGTATGTACAGCTGCCACCTCCCTTCGGATGTGATTTGGGCTCCGACGGCTCGACCACCTTTCTGATGATCTTATTTCGTAGCTGTTCTGTGAATTTTGTTTCGTTGATTGTGGGGATTTTTGTTTCGCCATTTTTTTTTCTTTCTTTAGTTTATTTATTAGTTGTAATGTTGCTGCTAGCTACTTATTTAGCTCTAGTTCTGAATAGATTACTCTGGTTTAGAGTTTTAGAATAACGCTTAATGCATGCGTTCTTATTGTTTCATCGTTGTTTTTTTCTTTCTTCACATCATTTAATTCTTCAAACTTGCTAAGACTTCATTCGGGAAAACATGTTTCTCATAGTCTATATCCAACATCTGAAACGAGACTTTACTGGTTTGATTATCATCTTACTTATGTATCAACTCCAAATCGCGTAATTAATGATCTCTAAAACTATTTTTGCCGATAACCCATTTGTAAAAAAGTTACGAATTTGTAAGAGAGAGGGGCTAAAATATTGGAACTTTAGTTGGTGGTGTTTAAAATATTACTTGAAGAAGATAAAAAAGAGATTTTTAAAGTAGGGAAACTTGTATAGAGTACGTGAAACGTCCAGAATGGAACTTTCTGGTGTGCTGGACCACATTTGGATTATGAGAAGAAAAGGGTGTATTAGATTGAGAAGAATGAAGGTTAGAGTTTGCAGAGTGAGTTAAGGGAAAAAATTAATGGGGGTTGAAGAGTGAGAGTGAGATATGCATTATTGTGGGTGCAGTGCAGCAGAGGAAGAAGATAACGCGATGCAAGTTGGTGACTGGTGGCACTGTGCATAGCTTTCTTGATTTGGAAAAAGTGTGTGGCAGTGGAGAACGTGGGAAGTGTTGTGGTTACCTGTTTCTAACATCAGCAGAAGTCACCTCTTGTTCCTTCTGTTTGGTTTGGTGTGGTGTAGTTTTGTATGTGTTTCTGTGTCCATCCACTACGGATAAATCCCCTCCCTCGCTTTATTTCTAGCTCTCATCTCTCTCTCTACTTGTTTTGTCTCTTTCTTCTGATTTCATCTCCAGAGAGAAAGAGAAAAAAAAGAAAGCAAAAGCCAAGTGTAAGTTGCAATATTCAACACTTGCTCTTTCCTTTATTGCATCGCGGTGGAAGCTTATTCTCAACGCTGATGGAACTCAAAATTCCAAAAATTATGACATCACGAGTGTTTCTTGTTTTGGTGATAGAGCTGAACCGATGGGGTCAGGTTTTGTTTTGGTGCAGTTAATGGACATTTCCTGTTAATTTGACATAGGAGAAAGTGATTTCTCGCAGCACAAGATTGGGTTGGTTTGGAATTTCAACAGTGATGTGCATTTTATCAAATGCTTTACCTGTAAAGTCTTGAGTGATGCAAATGTGTTACACTTCATTCAAATCATGATATAATGGTATATGGTGGATCCATCTTCTTCTTTTTCTGCCGCCATACTCTAAATAGGAAAATAACTATGATTCACTGCTCTCTTTTATGGCTTATAACATTTACTTCTCAGCTTCTGCTTATTTACTACTTGCTTTTTGTTTTATTTATTTTTAAAGTATCTTTTGCATTTTGTTATCACCAAATATCGGTGGCTTTAAGTCTTTTTAAGAACTTCCGTTTGGATTTAGGGTTTACTTCAAATCACTCTCTTTTGCTTTTTTCCATTTTCAGTGTAGTGTTCAAATTTGTTTTCGGTAAAAATCTCTTACAGTAAATTAAATAAGAGAAAACTTTGTTTGCTAACAAAAGTTCTAATATATATATTTTACATTATACATTAAAAAACACTCTTCTGAATCTCACTTGAATAACTTCTCTTTTTAATATTTATTTCACGTGTGATTTTTCTACTTGTATTCCATCTCCCATTCATATATAAGTTGATGACGTCTTATTTTATCTTTAAATGACAATTTTAAGTTGATGTTCTTAATTATTTATATTTTTTCTATCTATTTTAAATTCTTTATGTTGAATTTCTAAAATTTTAAAGTTAAAAGTAATATGATATTACAATTTAAATGGTTTATTATAATTCATAACATAACTTATATGTCTCATATATTTACTTATTTTTATTTTTAAATGTGTTTTTGTTTTATATATCACAATTTATAATATAAATTAATGTTTATTCTACACTATACTTATTCAAATATTAGTTTTAAAAGAATTACACATGAGGCATCAACTACCATACAAAATTTAAAATGGTGTTATATCTATTACGATGATATCAACAGATTTAAAATAAATACCACAAGAAAATTTTTATGTTTTTAGTAACGGTCAATTTCAATGATTAAAACTAATTAATTATTATATAGTAATTAATTTAGATATTAATTTATAAATTAAAAATTACTGATAACTAAAATATTTTTTATTATATATAAAAAATTATAATTAATTTTTAAATTAATAACTAAAATAATTTTTATTATGAATTGATATTTAATTTGTTATTAATATTAATTATCAAAATTTTGATTATCAAAGAAATTAGTTTATAATTTAATTTTTAATTAAGAAATTAGTTTTTAAATTGGTCAATAAACATTTTTTTTATTAAAATTGATTATTATTTAAAATTTTTCTTATACCGAAAAGTATAAAATTTGTTTTAAATTATTTTTATTTTCTTAATTTTAGATTATAATTTTGAAACAACTTTTTAAAATCATATACAAAAAGAATTTGATACTATCACCGTATATAAGTTATAATATATTTTAGTTCATTAATTATTTTTACAATAATTATCTTAAATAAATATGTGTTTTGTGTGTTTTAAGAGTATGTATCATATTGTGTATTATTAAATTTTATTTGAAAAAAAAGGCGTGATAAAAGGTGAAAAAGGAAAAAAATTTATACCATTTCTCAATGTCTTAGTTTCGATCTTGACTTATTATTAAAACCATACGTAAAAAACGAAATAGAAAATAATAACGGCTAAAGAAAACAGATTTGAAATCTTAAAATTGTTAATTCATGAAAGAATATGAATATGAATATTATTATTATTATCTTTAAGAGGAAAAATCAATAATTTTGACATAATGAGTATTTAAAAAAAACACATTTTTAGGATGATATAAAGCATATTACTAAAAAAAACACATTCGATTTTCTTTTGAAATTTTTTTTTAAATAATACTTACAAGTTTTGTTATAGTTTTTTTTATGAATAATAATTTACAAGAAATTATTATTAAATCTTTTACAAAATATTTTACATAAAACTATTTTCACAATAAATTTTAAAAAAAATATTTACGAATTTTATAATTTAATAAAAAAATAATTATCTATAAATAAATTATTTGTTAATTAAAATTTTAAAAAAATAATAAAAAACATTTTTGCAAAATTTATATCGAATTTGTAAGAAAAATTCTATAAAATAAAAAAAATTAGTAGTGGTATAAGTTGCTCAATTTATTATATAAAATCAACAAAAAGATATTTTTGCATAGATGTATAAAATTAACTAAATTAAAGAATTTCTTATGAAGAATTCAACATATATAAAAGTAAAATAAATAATGGTGAGAATAATCTACTTTAAAGTATTAAATCATAAAATATCTTACAAAATATATAGAAAATGTTCTTTATTTAACAAATGGTTAAGTATGTTTTTAGTACCTGAACTTAGACATAAAATTGGAATTTGTTTCTCTTTTAAACTTTGATACATTTTGATCTTTAAACTTTAAAAATGAAGGGATATAGTCCTTTTAGACCAATTACATTAAATTTTTGACATGTCAATCGATGTTTTATGCTAGTATTTGAGTTGTTTACACAGTTTGACACGTTCTCGTTTCAATATCTGCTGAAAAATGCATTTGACACGTAAAAAATATATAATGTAATTGGACTAAAAGGAGTATATCCGTTCATTTTTAAAGTATAAAGACCAAAATGTATCAAAATTTCAAACAGGGACGAATTCCAATTTCACATCAAAATTCAGGGAATAAAAACATACTTAACCCTTTGACAAACTTACATTATGTGAAATATTTCCCTCAACAAAGATTTGGATTCAACCATATTTTTATTTTTAATTTTATCCAATTTGACTTATGATAGACTTAACTTAATTTAATCAAGACTTTGGTGGATTACACTATGTGAATCTAACTTGATTTGGATCTCGTTCAACTTGACATGACTCGGGTTTAAGTTGATTCAAGTTTAGATCGACTTGACTTAAATCAACCTAACATGAGTTAAACTCGAGACTTAAGCTGACGTAGACTCAAGTTCACCAACCTTAACATGGACCAGTGTTTACTTGCTTCAACATAAGCCTTTCCAGTTTATCCCAATTGGGCAGGACTTAGTTTGAAATAAGTAAACTCTGATCCATGTTAAGATTGGTGGTATATATATATATATATATATATATATATATATATATATATTAACAAACATTTAATCATATAAATTATTTTGTAAACTTTTTATTGTTTAATTAATATTTTTATTTGGATAAATTAAAATATATATTACCTTTACATCTTGGAATATTTCATTATAATTAATAATTAAATCTTAATTTATAAGTATTAGTGGTTTAAGTTACAATATTATTACATATTTGCATACTTCAAACATATAATACAAAAAGTTAATATCTTCAACTATTTTTATTTCAATTTTTAATTTAAAAAAGTGAGTTGGTGGGTTAGCATGTCCTATTATCCCTTTGATCCACCAATTTAGTATACTTGGTGAGACGAGCCAAGGAAAGTTAGTGAGTTGAAAACATCAATTTGACCAGCGTACCAAGGTTTTCTTTTCCACCCATATGCCTAATATAGACCTATTTTAACTCAACTCAAATTGGCTTCTAATTAGTTCACCCTAAAGTAGACCCATGATGACTTGTCCTGCCTAAGCCCCTTAGAACTTGGTATGACTTGAACCTAACTCAGTTTGACATAAACTTGACCCAACCTAAATTGATTTTGGTCTAGCTTGATTAACTTAATATGATTCTAACTTGAGTTAACTTGACTTGAACCTAACCTAACCTAACCAAGACTAATTTGTTTCTAGCCTAGCTCAAATTGACCTTGACCCAAACTTGACTTGTGGTTGAACATGATCTAGCTTAGATAGATTTTGGTTTGGCTTAGCCCAACCTAGCTTAGGTTTGACCTATACAAGTTTGAATTTGGTGTAGTGCAACTTAACTTGCCTTGGGTCCAACCTGCTCTAACCTTGCATCACTTAGGCACAACCTAGCTCGACCTTGCATAAGTTAGACCCAACCTGACTGGTCCTACCTTACATAGATTTGATCCAATTTAGTTTTTCATAACTTATGCTAATTGAAGCTCTCCTTTATTTTGAATTTTCAAAATCCAAAAAAACTATTTAACTCATGTGTTATTATTATACATAGGGATGATAATGTAGAGTGGATCGGTCCGCAGACCTACAAGAAAAAGTGTGGGACAAGCTGTGATTTTGAGCCTATTGGTCCACAGAAACTCGACCCACATAGTCCACAGTCTTTACTAGGGATGTCAACGGGGCGGGTAGAATACGAGTAATAGCTCCCCCGTACCCTATCCGCTGGATAAATATTCGTCTCGTACCCGTACCTATATCCGTCGGGTATCCGTTATGCGGGTATCGTCTATTTTTTTTCATATCCGCGGGTATCCACCGGTACCCATGGATATTTACAAAAATATTTAAAAAATAAATATTTAATTTTAAATTCAAATAAAATAAAATAAAATACATCATTGTCATAAATTTTAAATAAAGTTTAAACAAACTCAAGCCATACAAGTTCAAATAATTATAAAAATAAATATAAAATGACGTTCAACACAATGAAAATTCTTTAATTAGTGTTTTGATCAACAAGTCTTGAAAAATAATCAAATAATAAATCCCAACATTCACGTGCCAAGTATTCTTATTTTGATTTCATCATTTGACAACAAGCATACCATAAATGTCACTGTCTATATAGGGTTTGATGTATATGCCCAACTTCAAAGAAGGGAAAGAGAAAAATGTCAAGGGATGTACTTGGAAGAAGACAACGTACCAATATTTGAAGCTGAAAGAATGAAGACAGAAGAAAATAAGATGTGCAGCTTATAAAATATTAGATTAGAATGTTTTTTACTAATATATAAGGGCATTTTTGTGAATTAAAGTTTAACGGGTACGGGTATCCACGGGTACGGATACTATGATACCCGTACCCGTCCCGTTAACATGCGGGTATCAAAAATACCCGTACCCGCTGATAGCGGATATCCATTTTTTAATATTTGTTTCCCATTGTAAGTTTTATATGTGAATACTCGTGGGTACGAAAATTTTTGAAATTCTTAGTCTTTACATACTTGAGACGGGACAAGATCTGTTGACTTGCTAGCCCACAAATTTTCCCCAATTCAATCAAGCCTAATTTCTTTTCGCACTACTTGGCACTCACTTAGTCTTAAGTTGTTTCACGTTCTCCTTCCTCACCTTACCACTCACTGACCTCACCAACCTACAAGCAATACTATGATCCTATCATGCAATTTGATTTTCATCTATAGTTCTATATGTTAAATTCTCTTGTTTGATTGCTATGATCCATGGGTACATAAAATTGAATTAAATTTATGTGAATTTTGTATGTCCTTATACGAACATAGTTGAGATTATGTATATTTAATTTTAACTTTAAAAAAATTATTTTTAAGCTAAAATAAATATCTTTAAATAAAAATATCATCTATAAAATAAATATAAAAAATATTTATAATAAAATTTTAAAATTATTTATATTTCATTTTAACTCTAAAAAAGTGAAAACACGCGCGTGTGTTTTCACTGGCCTTTTATAATAGTAAGTTTAAATTAATTATTTATTGATATAATTGTACCCTTATTTTTTAGTCTGTAATATTTTGTCTAATAAAAGTTTGAAATAGCTATAAGGATCCTAATCATCATTTTATCCTTCTTCCAACCATGCTTAACAAAGTAATTAAGATTGTAAAAAGGCTTTAATTCAAAATGCAGAAAAGTTAAATATATTTTTTAGTATCAAATTATTTTTAAAAATTAATTTTCATCTTTAAATTAAATTATACATTTATTTTGTTTCTACCCTTTACAAAAGTAATAGAAAAGAACAATTTAACAAACTGTTTGTTAGTGTACATTATATATAAATTATTTTAGAATTCAATTTATTACATGGTAAATATTTTACATAATGTTTCTTAAAATATATTTTACATGAATTTTTATAAAATATAACAAAATAAGTATATATACTTTCCCTTAAAGCATAATTTTTAAAATAATTAGATGAAGAAAAAAAACATTATAAACAATCATAATTGTTCATATAATCATTAAAAATGATTTGTTTTCAACCACGGTAGAAAGAAAAAAAAATTGTTTAACACTAAAAATAATCATTTGACAAAGAATTACAAGAATTAAAGGATCATAAAAAAAAACTTTTTATTTATAAAAAAAATGAAAAATAATGAACAACAATCTTTTGCAGTGATTAAAATATCTTTAGCCAAAGATGTGATTAAATTAAAACCTTTTGCAGTGGTGATATAACGTGGTGTGGTGTGATAACTAATTTATCGTTCAAGCCTCCAAATTTTGAAACTTTGAAAGAAGAACAAGAGTGACCATTTCAATCAAACTTTGACATATTTCTTCTCTTGGACTGTTACCATGATGTTTTTCAACAACCACAAACCTAGAAAAATTGACAAGCGTTGGAGAAGGTGACGTGAGGAAGAGAAGAAAAAGGAGTTAGCTTAACTGCAACAAAAATGGAGTCTGCTGGAACCTTTGACGGGGGAAACTTGGTACCACATTAACATTGATTTAGGTAAAAGTATTACCACAAAGTGTTTTCAATGGATTTTTTTTATCAGTTCTGCGAGTTTTGTTAGTTAACATGCAAAACACACTGTTCCAATTATTCCAGAAACTGTATCAATTATGAACCCTTATTAATTACTGTCACACTTATTGTTTGCATTAAATGAATAAATTCACAACTCATGCTTATCGGTAACCATAAACTTACCCCATTCTTCTACCTAATCTCTGCCCTAACCAATGCATAGCTATTAATATGTTTCCTATCAAGTCTACACCTTAACACCCTTTTGACCCACCAAAATACATGATTTGGGACACATGCGTCAATCAAATAAGGAGAAATAAGATTTAGGAACTTAGTTAGTTAACCATGTTCACTTTTGTGGTTGTGATAAACCAAAAATTTTCATGTTATCATTAACCCATTCAACTTTTCTTTCTTCTTTCTTCACTATTATAAGAACCGTACAAAACTTTCTTTAGGTTTTTATAATCTACTTTCCCTCTAAGTAAAATGACTTAAAATATAGATAAGAAAAAGAGGGGCAAGGTATTCCTTTTCCAATCTTTTTGAAAGCTTCCCACAACATTTATTTTCATGTTTAGTGTTTTCTCATGTTAACTCCAATGACATACTCGATTATAAAAAAAGAATTTTCATTTACTTGCAAATGAAAATGTACATAGCTATTATATCCGTATAGTTTTTCTTTAGCTGCTCAACTCCTAGCAAAGTTGAGTTTGAGACTCAAGCTAAAAAAATTTCAATACACATTTTATGGCCATTCGCAGCATGTAGCAAATGTTACTTCCTTCACCTCACATTTAACCCTTGTAGCATTTTGTTTTTCACTATTTGTCTAATCAAGCTTACTAATTCTTCTGCTGCAATTAAAAAAAACCAGAAAGGGACTAACAAATCGACCGATTTTTTTATCCTTAACTCTTGTAGAATTTGCCTTGAGAATGAGACTGATATTGTTGATTCAAACATCCTTTTATCTATGATATCTATTTAGTGTCATCAAAAAAGCTAAGGCTAAGGAGCGAAAGTCAATACTAAACAATTGTTAGCATCGAATTTGTATATTACATGTATACGATTCTAGAATAATATGGACACTAATCCATTAATGTTAAGTTTTAAGGTTAATTCTAACTAATGTCAAGCTTTGAAGTTGATTCTAATTAGTGTTGATTTAGATGACACTAACTCTTAATTTTTAAATTTAATTTTTTATTAAAGCAATAGCACTAATATGCTTTAAAATTTATTTAAATTAGCGTCAACTTGACAAGCGATAATGATATTAAATTAGAAAATAAATTTTCATATAGCCCCTTCATATTCAATATATATATATATATATATATATATATATATATATATATAAAGAATGAATGGACGAAAGAGATGAATGTATATAAGGCAGATGAATGTGAATGGAATAAATAAATATGAAAGAAGAAGATGAGGAAAAGAACGTAGATGAAGGAAATGAGGGAAGAAAATGTAAATGAATGTTTGTGGATGAAGAAGATGAATATAGGTCAAGGAGATGAGTGTGAATGAAAGATATGGGTGTGACAAAATTTATGAATGAATTAATAACATGAGTGATAAAATTTATTTAGAAACTGGGAGAAGAAAATTATAAAGAAAATTATGAGTGAGAAAATTTGTCATCTTTAAATGTGGACCATTAGATTTAAGGTAATCTACAACTCATTTAATATGAATAACACATATGGAATAAAAACAATTAACATAATATGGGTTAAGCCAACATTAACTTAAATAAATGTGATTAGCGGCAGCCAAGATAACCTAATTTATTTTATTTTTTTATAATTAGTTAGTATTTTGTTAAACCCACGCTAGTTTAAATAAATAAATATTAAAAACAAATAATGTTAATGTTTCCTAAGTTGATACTAAACTTATTTATTTTAGTTTTTTTTAGTATATTTAGTGTTACCTAGTATACGCTTGCTTAAATAAATAAAATATAAAAACTAAATAAGGTTAGTATATGCTAATTTGACACTAATCTTATTTATTTTAGTTTATATAAATATAAATATTATAAATAAATAAAATTAGACTCTATTAAACTGACATAAACTTTATTTATTTTTAATATTTATTTTAGTTTGTATTCACATTAACACATATTTATTTAATAAATAAACTTTACATTTTACATTTTTTAATTTTTTTAATTAATGTTTTGTGTCATATTAGAGACGGTTAAACTACAGTAATAATGTCAGAATTCGGGCAAAGCTAATATTTGGAGATCAAATTTATGTTCTCTTGTAATGTACAAAATCGATCATGTCCATCTTGTAATATGAAACATCATATTTTACTAAATCATATGCTTTCTAATACTTAACTTTCATAAGGAAACATTTTCTTTTTCCCTCTTACCTCTTCAACGATTTCGTTTGCTACAACTCTATTATCTACCAATTTTTTATTCCCAATGAGAGACGTCTTTTACCCTAGGTAGGAATTCTTTCAGCTTATTCAATAAAACCTTTGAAATTGTATCATACAAGTATCTTATCAAAGAAACTGGACAATACTAGAATGATGATCCCTTTTAGCTATTAATATTATAATTTCATCGACAAGTACTTTTGATCGCCAAAATCTTGTATCATTTTCCAAATATCTTAATTAAGTCTAAAAACTTCTTCATATATTTGTAATTAAAACCATTTGACACTGTGTAACACCCGAACTATTATATAAATAATTGTTACTTAATTAAAATTTTGAAGTAAATCATTTGTCCTTCAATAAATTTTTGTTAAATTACTCTTTTGATCCCTCTATTTGTCAAGAAATTTCAGTTTGGTTTTCAAGTTTTTCGTTGTCTTAATTTGATAATCATTTTCTTAAAAATGGTTCAATTTGGTCATCACTATTAATTTTGACCAGACAGTGTTAAAGTCAACGTCACGTATCAATTTCTGGTTTTTTTGAATCTTTGAATTTTTTTTTGACTTTTTTTAAATTTTTTTTATTTTGTACACGTGTCATTTCACAATTGTGTCACATGTCAAAATGACTCAATTTGGTCCCTATATTTGTTTTTAATTTTAATTTAGTTCTAATTTTTGTAAAAATGAAGCAATATTGTCCTTCCTTAGATTGACACTCAATCTAATCTTTGTATACAACTTATGATGATATTCTTAATAAAATTGACATTTTTACTAAATATTTGTAGAAATATTTTTAAACAAGTTTTTTTTAGTTTTATTATTAAACAAAGTTAAACCTCAAACTTAATTTTAAAAATTAACAATTTTGTCATCATATATAAAAACATCAAATATATCATATTATACAAACCTAGTGAAAATTAAAAATCAAATAACTTGTCACACATAAATTTAGGAACTAAATTTAAAGTTCAAAACAAAACCAAAGTCTAATATTTTGTATATAATTTAAAGTTAATTTAAAATATTTAATAAAAACGTTAATTTTAGTAAGAATATCACCATAAGATTTATAAAAAAGTAAATTTAGTGTCAATTTAAGAAAGGACAATATTACTTTATTTTTACAAAAATTGGGACTAAATTGAAACTAAAAACAGATATAGGGACCAAATTGAGTCACTTTGACATGTGGCACAACTATGAACTGACACGTGTAAAAAATTAACAAATTAAAAAAAATTAAAAAATTTGAAAAAATCAGAAATTGATATGTGGCATTGACTTTAACACTGTCTAGTCAAAATTAACAGTGAAGACCAAATTGAATCATTTTTAAGAAAATGAGGACCAAATTGAGACAATGAAAAACTTGAGAAGCAAACTGAAATTTTTTGACAAATAGAAAGACTAAAAGAGAAATTTAACCTATTTTTTTATTTAAAGACAACATTAATTATAACGCAATCTCATAGATGTATGTACCTCAAAAATTTAATTTTATAATTATTCATAATATATTACATTAATATATAAGTTTTGTGCAGCATTAAGGATTCTACATTAGAATATATGACTATCTATATTTATTATTAATTTCTTCATGAATCAATATTAATACTAATATCTCCCGAATTTTTTCTAAACAACTCTTACCAAATTTTGTTTCTATTTGTACCACGAGTAGTGACAGTTCTTTTATACGACAGAGGGAGTCATGGCTCCCAATGCTTTTTATTTTTTCTATATATATTTTAAAAATATATTTATATATTATTATACTTTTATATTAATTTAGCTTAAAAAAGTTTTTTTTTTAAGTTAAAAATTACATTTTTTTCTCCCTTCTATAATTTCTTTTATTTTTTTTATTTGGTTTCTTTCTCTTCTCTCCTTTTTATCTCAATTTTCACCTCAATCTCTTATCATTTTTAAAAACAAATTACACCACGACAAAATTGATCAGTTAAGGAACATTTTAGACCAAACAATTTCTTGTTGAGTAAGTTCAATCTTTACCCTTTTTTTTTCAAAAAAATATGTTTTACTCTTTTGTGTGACTTTTCTACGTTCTAGGCAGATCTCTATTTGTTAGAGGTCATAAAATCTTGCTCTAATTATTGTTCAAACTCTTCTTTGTGTAGATAAAGTTGTTTTAGGCCTTGAAGTTCTGTAAGGAAAGAGCAATATTAAGAATCTATTTTAAGGTAAGAGAAACTAATCATTTAAAAGTTAATTTTTTAAAGGTATAATTAGTCGCAACATACCCACTTTCGTTCGAATATGTCTAAATGGTACCTGCTTTTAACTTTGTGTCTACTTAGTACCCAAATTAGTTAATTTGCATCAATGTACTCCCTTTTCGTTGACGCCGTTAAATAAGATAATGTCTGACTATGTGAACCTGGTAAGTGAGAAAACATTTTGTGACATGGCACAAAAGTTGTGTGTGATGTGGAACAATGCAACATAAGACAAAAATTAAAAAAAAGAAGTCACAGATTTGGGTTCCTTTCTCTACAAATGTTAGTGAAGATGGAGGAAAAGGGTTTGCCGAATTTGGGGGAGTTTGCTCGATTTGGACAAAATTGAAGCTGTAGTTGACATCAAATTGGCGTCTATTTCGGATCACAGGTGTGCAAACCAGTATTTATTGTTGTTGATTGCATGATTTGTTGTTGAGATCGTGGGGTTTAGGGTTTTTGTTTGAATGTTGTGCGTGGTTTAATTTAATGGTGTTATGTAGTGCTATTATCATTTTTTTATGATTTGGTTGACGGTGATGTTCCATAAAGACGACCACAGATGACTAAAATCGCGAGACATTTTCCACTTCAAGCACCACCTTACCCTTGCAGCAAATGAGTTTCCCGACCTTAAGATGAAGATGGGAATGGAAAATTAGGGCTTTCAAATGGGGAAAATCAATTCAAATAGACATGACACGTTAAACAAAAATTGTCACTGTACAGTTATTTTCATTGACACGTATATGTTCTGCAATGTCACATCAGTGCACTGTTAACGACGTTTCTGAAAACTTAACAGGATGAGCCACATTGATGCAAATGAACTAATTTGGGTACTAAGTAGACACAAAGTTAAAAACGGGTACTATTTAGACACATTGGGACAAAAGTGGGTATGTTACGACTAATTATATTGAGTCTTGATTTTGGGATTTAATTTGAAGTATTCATAATTTTATCTTTTTCAAGATAGGTGAGAGGTGACAAATTTATATTAGAAAATTATGATAAAGTGTAAAAAATTGATTTTTTTTTTCAAAAGGAAGGTTTGTGATGAAGACGAAAAAATGCATTTACATCAACTAAACTTGAGAAACTTAATGAGAATCCAAAAATTAAAGAAAATGAAAAACAACTCTCTAAAGTTCTTAGAGTTATATATAATGAATTTGAAAATGTTTTAGAACGTAATATGGGTAAGCAACCTCATGAACATGTTGAGAAATAAGATATAGGCCAAATTTTAAACAAGTGCAATGATAATTTATATTGAAAGGGATATTGCAACAAACTTTAGTTCTGATTCATTCATTGAAGATTTTAAGTGTTTGAAAAAAGGTAGAGTAACACTCTAACTAAAAGTAACTTTTGATTTGTGTGATATATTATTATTTATGATAAAACTTTATGTTACACTTTCATATATATTATTTTCATTTGTTTTATTCTATTATCATGTGTGCTTTTTTTAAATAGAGGAAATTATGAGAAAAACTAATTTTTTTGATTAGAAAAAATAATTTATATATAAAAAATATAATTTGTCCCCCCTAAAATTTTTGTTCAAGTTCCGTCACTGACCACCAATGATGTCTTTGTTAGCCTTAAATATCAATCTTAATAAACTTAACATACAATATAAAAAATAAAGATTAAGATTTGACTTACAACGACACTACGTAACCTCACTTTATCAGTTATATGGATCCACGTTCCACCTCTTATGATCCACTTTGAACATAAAAAATTACTTAGAAACTAATTTGATAGTCGAGTATTTCTCATTAAAAATATCGATAAAATCATAATTAGCTTTCTCAAAAATATATTCATTTGTAAGCTCACAAAGGAGATGTGTAGTCACTACCTAACCTTGCACTACAATAAAATAATTAAAATATATAGAAACTAATTTAGAAACTAAAATTATTTAATCATTATATTAACTAAGTTAGACACTATTTTATAAATTAAAAATTATTGATATCTAAAACATACTCTATTCTTATTAAAAGTTTATAATTGGTTTCTGAGTCAAAGTCTAAATTGATCTTTAACATAAGCTATCAAAATTTTAGCCACTTACTATTATTAATCTCTATTATTAATTAGAAACTAATTTAAAATTTAAAATATAATAGTAGTAAGTAACTAAAACATCAGTAGTTAATGTTAGAGACCAATTTAGACTATAATTCACAAATCAATTATAATTTTTTGTTAATGATAAAAATTATTTTAGATTTAAATTATTTTTTATTTATAAGACAATGACTAATTATTTTTTATCTCTAAATTAATTATTATTTAATAATTTTCTTGTAATTTCGACAACTCATGATATAATTCTAAATCATTCAAATATTCATCTACAAATGAGTATTTTCTTAGACTGTACCATGTTTCCTACCTTTTATTATGCAATGTATCAAACAAAGACTTTTCAAAAACATAAACTCATACATTAGTATAGTCTTAACTCATCCTAATGAAACTA
This sequence comes from Vigna unguiculata, assembly GCF_037176805.1. Lineage (NCBI taxonomy): Eukaryota > Viridiplantae > Streptophyta > Magnoliopsida > Fabales > Fabaceae > Vigna > Vigna unguiculata. The sequence goes on along the minus strand of NC_140799.1, from coordinate 31,060,175 downwards.
ATATACTCTTTGTCATTTTGAAAGATCACAACGTGATGACTATTAAAATGTTATATTTGTCTTCATCAATAACTATATATATATATATATATATTATCCAAATAGATAAAAAATATATATAATTTTAACTAGAGATTAAATAATGTAATTATAACTCTTATAGAGGTAAATTAAATAGTATAATTAAATTAGTAAATATGACTAATGTGTAATTAAAAATTAAATGTCATAATTATAATTTAATAAAAATAAAATTAATGTATAACTTGATATAAGTTAAACAATATATATATATATATATATATATATATATATATATATATATATATATATATATATATATATATATATATATATATAAGAATAATAACTTAACCACATCCTCATATCTTATTGATTGGAGTGAGTGATTATCGAAATTATAAGTGGTTTTAAAAGGTTAAATTTTTTAAAAATTGATTACTTCTTTTCCAATTAATAATACAATGAAAGAATCTAGAATTTGAGTCTCTATGTTTGTTCCATTTCATTCTCCATCTATTCATATCTATAGTTCACCTTCTCTTTTTTCTAAATTTATTTTTTCCAAAGTCAAAGACTTTGAAGTATTTTGTTAAGTAGAGTAGGTGGGATCCTCCTCCATTTTTGCCACCTTGGTACCATTTATGTCAATTTTTCAACACGTAGTTGGGCACTAATACCATTCCCATTTTCCTTTTCCTTTTCCTTTTCCCCACTCCAAAACCAACCAATCATTCCTGCATCTCTCATTGTCTCATTTTTTATTGACTTTATTGCTTCTGTCCACATTTTTTCCATACCAGATTCTCGGTTTGGTTTATGCACACTATATATTCTTTGCACTTAGATCACAAATGGCAAAACAAAACCAAAACATTTTCTGCGTTTACCAACCCACTTTATTCTTTCTTCTCCTCATTTTACTCTTACTGTTTATGTGCACTTCAAACCTTTCAATCTCTTCCCCTCCTCAATTTATGCTTCTAAAATCAAAACTTCACCGTCAACTATTACACTGCTTTATTCAAATCATTGTAAGTGTACTTTTATGATTTTATTAAGATATACAAAATTACTGAAATTATTTTTTTTATCAATTTCAACTGATAATAATAATTAAATACATTTCATTTAATTTTGAGTAAGACAATATTGTAAATAAAATGTCACAAATCTAATATATGCGTATATAAGCATTAGTGTGTGCTTTCAACTCTCAAAAGACAAGTATTTGTGTGCTTTAAAATAGAAAAACCAATTGCATGTGATGAGTGTGTGAAATTGGTAAAATATCCTCTTTGTATGGTCATCATGAAAAAAATAGACAACTTAATATCTTAAATTCAGTAAGAAGAACACTTCAAATTCATTTTTATGTGTACTTGATTATATGTTTTTTCCTCTTTCAAATAAATACAACATTTTACTTCGTTTTTGAGTTTCAATAAGCTCAATCTCATATTCTTTCAATAGAATAACTTATAGTTTAAATTTTAAGTATATTATTAATTATCAAAACGGGACGTAATTTCATATATAATAGTTTAAATTTTGATTAACCAAGTGTCACATTCTTTATATATCAACAATTAATAAACAGAGAGAGATATGTGTATGGAATACAAAATTAAAGTGTTCACCTGTTTCCTGTAACATTGACGCAATTAATTTTGATGGTCCATTGAGTTGTGATTCAGTGAGCAGAGGCATAAATATAGTGGGGGATAAAGAATCTTTCTTTTCTTTGCTTTTCTCTCTTTCCTTTTTTGTTCATACTGTTTCGAGGTCAACATTTTTTAATTTTATCTCCACATTCAAAATATATCGATATATATTGACTTTAATATTTTAAAATATATTAAAAATTTATTTAATATGTTAAAATTAATATATTTTAAAAGCATAACAGATAAATACCGAAACAATCAGCAGAAAACTCGATTAATTTGAAAAGTACATCGTTAATAATTGGAGAATGCACATTCATGCTAGAAGATAGAGGAAGCAACCATAGTAAAGAGGACTGTGTCATGAAAAACGTTATTATTCTCATCTACATAGTTTTAAATGATGGTCTTTCAAGAAAGATTTATTGAAGAAATAAAATATAATAAAACTTAACTCCAATCTATATAATTCAGGATGCTTCTACTTGAAAAGAATTGTACCAATATGAAATTGACTCACTTTAAAATTTTGAATCAAAAATGGTACTAATTTTTTTACACCGTCTTTTTATAGAAACCAAGATGTCTTTTAATGAGAATTTACAGGAAATACAAATAATGACAGGCTTGAGCTCAACTTACATAAAATATTTACATGACTTTCAACCAAAAATTTTAAAGTAATAGGTTATATGTCTTTTTCTTATTTTTATTCAATTTTTCATATTTATTTTATGTAGAATTTATACTTACACTTTGATTTCCAACATTAAATTTCAATTATTTTTTTACTTTTTATAATCATAGTATTTATACCAATTATTTCTAGTAAAAAAGTATTCATTAATATTGTCGATGAACTTAGGTGCATACATTTTCAAGTAGGTATATATTTGTGAGTATATAAGGAATAAATTTAATAAAAAGATAAGATATTTTATAATAAATATATAATTAAATGTTAGTATTTAAACAATGTTTTCAATAACATATATTTTTTTTTCAAAGAAAGAAGAGATTCAGTATACAAATAATAAAATTTGTGTTTCTTAATCAAACAATTTAAATATTTCAAAAACAAAATAAACCATGACAGAAAGGAATATAACCACTTAAAATGATAAATGTGAAAACCCAATAATTCCTTTTTTTAGAAAACTTTTTTTTCTCTATGACCTTAGTTTTCCCAAAAGTCTTTCTTTCTTTTCCAAAATTTTCGATCAGCTTCCATCCTTTTCAACAATAACTATTGGAGTATTATGCCAAGAACCCTATCCTCAGTTCATTTCTCTTAACCGTGAGTTAGAAAATTTTATTCATTCTCTAAGAACAATTTGTTTTTAAGCCCATATTCACTTTCATGTCACCTCTTTCGTCTTTCGTTCTTAATGAACCTCTATCTCTTTATGATCTGAAAAATTTTGCCTTGGTCATTGATTGGGTCTTTGATTTTGTAGATAGGGTGATTTTTTATGTGTGACACTCTTTAGGGGAGGAAAGCAGAGTTAAATAAACTTGATTAGGTAAGGGAAGCTAGTTTCTTCTTTTTTCAAACCTAATGTTTTATTTTTGAAAATATATTAATTGATGGTATGATTGTCGTGTTTGAATTAGGGATGTCAACGAGACAAGTAGGGTATGAGTAATAGCTCTCTCGTACTCATACACATATATGTGCGGGTATCCGTTATGCGGGTACCCGCATATTTTTTTAAGGGTTAAATATGTTTTTGTTCCCTCAAGTTTCAGTGAATTTTGGAATTAGTCCTTCATCAAAACTTTATATCAATTTAGTCCTTCATCTTTCAAAATGCGTGAATTTAGTACTTTTAACCAAATTTTGTTAAGTTTATCTGACGTTTCAAGCGCATTTCATGATAATATTTAAGTTAACATTGAAGCAAAATGTGTCAAACAGTTTAAATAATTTAAATACTATCATGAAATGTGCTTGAAACGTCAGATAAACTTAACAAAATTTGGTTAAAAGGACTAAATTCACGCATTTTGAAAGATGAAGGACTAAATTGGTCAAAAGTTTTGATGAGGGACTAATTCCAAATTTCGCTCAAACTTGAGGGACGAAAAACATATTTAACCCTTTTTTTAATATCCATGGGTACCCGTAGATATTTACAAAAGAAATTTTTAACCATAAATTCAAATAAAAATACAATGCAAGACATTCATAAATTTTAAACAAAGTGCAAATAACCTATTTAAATAGTGTTGAATGATAGACTATAAAGAAATGAACATTTTTTAAAACCAATTGATAAAAAATAACCCATTCAAAATCAATGTGTTAATGTTTTAATCATATTTTTTTTAATTTAAATTAGAGTATAGCGGATACAAGTATCCACGGGTACGGATATGATGATACTCGCCCCATTAACATGCGGATATAGAAAATAACCATATTCGTTACCCGCAGGTATCCATTTACAATATCCATTTTCTACCTGTTGCATATTTTATCCATGGATATCGGCGAATACGAAGTTTTTTTACATCCCTAGTTTGAATGTTGCTGCAAAAAATTAGAATTTTTTAAGAGAAGTATAAGTTAATGCATAATATTTGTAATGATGATTTTTCCTTGGTCTAGAGAAAGTTAAGAATTTGTGAGAGGAGGAGATTTTTGAGTATGTACTGTGAAGTTCCCAAGTGGGGTGAAACTACCGGTTTGGGTATGTTGAGTCATGGTTGATGTTGTTACATTATGAAATTGGTATGAAAGTAGTGATGAAAGAGTTTGATGAGTAGAAACTTTATTAATTGAATGTGATTGCATGAATGAGTGATTTCTTTAGGTTTGGTTATTTGAGTCTCTCTGATGTAGTGAGAAGATTATGCTTATGACTTTATTATTATATGAAGGGTAAGGCTTACAAAGAGTAGAAGCATAGAAAAATATGAAACTAAATATATGAAGAATTGAATTATTAAAGAATATGAAGTTTATTGAGGTATCTATTGTTAAGAAATTTATGAATTTATTTTGTTTGATTTGGGTTATGTAGTTAGAACCTGTGGTTTTGAAATTCTGTTTGATTGATGAGTTAATTAAGAACATTGATACATTTGTTTTTTTCTCTGGTAATAGATTACATGTCGGTTGTAATCGATTACAAACTAGACTTTTCAAGAAATTTATAGAATTTAAAGATTTTATGTTAGAGAGATCTATAATGATGTTTTCATACCTCAATTGGAAATGATGATTGGATGAGTTGTGTCTGTTGATGTATGTTTGTTTGAGAAATTTTGGTTGTGATATAGTAGTTTAAATTAGTTATTTCCAAGGGGAAATTACTAATCTAAGGTCAGTCAAAGTGTATTGAAGTGGATTTGTTATATGAGAGTCTGGCTCTAATAGTATCTAACTCACATTGTTGAAGATAACTAGGTGGTGAGAGTCGAAAGAAACTTCATTTCGCAAACGCTATGATATGAAAAAGGATGATGCTCAGGTAACTAGTGAGGTTAACTTTGTCATGAGTGAATGAGATACATGAGTTCTATTTGATAACAATTTGTAGAAAAGATTGAGATTGTGGTAAGTATCACATTTGGAGAGTCTCATGAGTTCATTCTATACATTAGTCTTCCGGAAATAAAGACTATATTTATTTGGCTGTTGAGTCGCTTTGGAATGATGTTTGTTTGAGCCACTATGATGAGCTATGTGGGTTGTTACCTTGTATTTGAATTGATGAATGTGAACAAATTGTGTTTTTGGGTTGATTCATGTAATGAACTGTATTGTTGAATGGGTTGTTGGAATTAATTATTGTAGTTGTATAAATGGAAAAATAAGAAAGGTTAAGTTAAAGATTGATTTGTAGCAAATATTTGTTTTGATAAATCTTTATTACAAGTTATTAATGTTTTCTTGTTAAGCTTATTATTTTAAATGCATTATGTGAGTTTTTATGTTAGTCTTTAAAGATAATAGTCACTAAGTGAGTATTTGTTCAGTAATATATGGAGAAACGAGACAAGATGATTCAAAAGCTTATCTTTTATCAAATATACTTCGATATTATTCATAATTAGTTTGATATATTACTATTTTTGGTATATTGTTGCTCATTCTTTTTTTATGCATTAAAAAGACTTGCATTTGTGTGTCTTGTTTTCTTTCTAATGCGATGATCATATATTTTTATATACTGGAACAATGTTAGGAGCTGAGAGTGACAGTAGCACGGGGAGCTAAGATGAGAAAGTATTAGTATAGGAATATTTTACATAATTCGTTTAATTTTTTAAAAAAGTTGTATTAAGTTCCTATTTTATGTTTTGAATTACTTATTAGTTGATTTAGAATATATTTTGAAACACAATGGTCTAACTTTAAGAACTGTAGGATGAATCAGTTCATCTCCAATTATTAATATCACAAAACCTTATGATTATTGAGTACTTAATCAATATATATATATATATATATATATATATATATATATATATATATATATATATATATATATATATATATAAATTTAAGTTGTTACTATAAAATATATATTTGTGAAGGAACTTTTACTTATATAGACGTTTTATTTTTATTTTTTTATGTAAAGAATAAGAACTAGTACATATAATTTAGTATATAAGGATTGTCAAATCTATGTATATGATACAAAAAGGTGATAGGGAAAGGATCCAATAAAAAAACTTGTTTAATAATTCTTTTTGTTGAATAGTTCTTAAGAATAGTTTGAAATTGTATACTTTAAAAGAAATAAAAACTAATAAAATGTATTTTTGTTATTTGTTTTATACATTAAAAACAAAGTTGTAATAATGTTTCGTATTTTAGATTTAAAAATAAATTACTTCCTTCACACACTCGTCTTTACAAACTTTTGTTTTACTTCTCGAAAACAATTTTCAAATTAGAGTTATCTGTAACATCCAATTTTAGTAGTATAAAACTATTAAAATAAGACATTTCATATTATAAAATAAATTAGAGCACGTGACTGATGTATATGATAATCAACCTTCTATAATTATCCAAAATATACCAAAGCAGTAGTACCATAGGCACAAAACAATGCCACAAGCAGAACTTAAACATGAAATAGTTGTCCAAAAGGATTGCTCACAGAGCAAGAAATTACAAAATAAACAGTTTCAAAGGGGGCTCGAAAGAGTGTTAAGAAACATGCCTACACTAAACACCACCATCTCTGCCATTCGCACGATCACTTGACCAAATCCCTTTGAGGAACTTTTAGTACCATTTGCAAGAGTTATAAATTGATGTTTTCCTTGAAAGGAAATGGTTGAGAACAAAAAGGTATTACCAAATATGTGATCAAAAGCACATGATGTGATTGAAGTTTGAGAAGTTTGTGCCAAGCTATTAGACTTTAACCGGAGATACTCTTGGTATCCGTCCTTAGTGAACTTGGAGTCAACAATTTCAGCCTTTTAGACGTTGGCGATTTTGGAACGAAAACCATGCAAGGAATAACAATTCTCTTGAGTGTGACCTATTCTCTTATAGTAGGTGCATTGTGGTCGCCCTCGACCTCCACGTCCTCCTCCTCTAATGAAATGCCCTCCTCTTCCTCGATTGCGACCATGACAAATGGTTCCAGTAAAGCAAGAGCTTCCTGAGTTTGAGGTATTGGGACACAAATCAAGTGTGTGATCAAGGCATCCATGGAAGGGACCTCATGAGAGGTCAAAAGTGGATCTTTAATATGATTAAAGTCTAGATGTATAGTACGGAGGATCATCACCATATAATACTTGTCAAGTTTCTTCTTCATTTCATCTAAACAAGAAAAATTAACTATAGTGATACTAATATTCATCATTAAAAATTATAAATATGTCACTAATACCATCTTGTGACAATAATTAAGATGTCACTAATATCTTTGTCACTATTGTACTTGTGACAATAATTTTAAATGTCACTAAAATCAAAGTTTATTGTGACAAAAGTAATTATCTCTAATAATTTTATGTAATAGTGACAATAATCTTAAATGTCACTAAAATCAAAGTTTAAAATCAAATGCCTTTTGGACAATTGATTTTGTACCAATAAATGATTTAATCTCTTGTTTACTTCGACTAGCTTTATTTTTCAAGCTCATTTCCTATAAATGTAGAAATAATTTAGTATTATAATATAAAAGTACAAAAAAAAATTAAAATTCAACTTTAACATATAGATATAAAAAGAGAATAACTTTACCTTAAACTTTGAATCATTCCACTTGTTATTTATTAACCAATTCCCATCTTGAGGATGTACGTCATTTGGTCTACCTTTATTTTGGATGTATGTTTGATACAAGTGGTGATGTCTATTCCTATATTGCTTTTGCAATTGTTTCATTGTGAATGTGATAAAATAATAAAAAGTTTCAAATATATTATTGCCAAAATACATCAAATACCACTACAAGAATGTCACTGTTTAGCTTCCAAAAATGGCGTTGGCCATAATGGGGACGCAAAAGGGCGTGGGCTAAACCTACGCACAACCCAATCTATAGTATTTATAAAAAAAAAAATAAGAGTAATTTCTTTTATCGTCGGCTTGGCCGACACATAATCTAAAAATCAATCGTCGGCTGGCCGACACATATGGATTCAACAATTGGCATCAGCTGGCCCACACATACATCTCTTAAATAAATAAATAAATCCTTAATTAGGTTATGTTTCGTGGTGAAGTTTTCCCCTTTCTCAATTTCATTTTGGCTTCACCATTTATTTTGTGTAACATAAACTCGTTGCCCCCTCTTTCGCAACACAGTGTGCCACAACCATTGCATTATTTCTCAGTGTTTTGCATCTCTTTTCTACAGTGAGTGCGATAAGGTTTGGAATTGGTTAAGCGGAATCGGGGGGTTCTTGTGAAGGCAAGTTTTTTCCCCAATCTACCATAAATAGCGTTTGTGACTATGAGTTTGCTTCTGCATTCACTATAAGGGCTTCTTGAAGTAATTCTGCACTCTTCCACGACCTATCGCACACCGCATTGGTTCGAGAGCATCGCCTCTGCGCTCACCTTTAAAGCCCCTTCCAACAACACTCTCGCTTCTCCGTTCCAGTCACCCCACGAGGCAACAAGGGGAGCAAAGAGATTTCGGTTTCCATTTTCAATTCCTAGTAACTCCTTATCCCTCTCTTTCTTAGTTTTGGGTTTTTCCTATTAGGGTTTCTTTGCTTTGTGTGTTAGGATGATTAAATTTGATTGATTTTGTGTCATTCTTGCTTTCTCTATATGCTTGATGCACGTTCTGGGAGGCACGTTCTAGGAGGCTTTGTTAATGTTTAAGACATGTTTTTCAACTACAACTCTTTAATTTGAACACCAAGAGTGAAGGCTGTATTGTCTTGTAAAGATTCAGAACTGGTTGGTGTTGGTCATTAAGCGTTTTAAGTGGAGGTAAATAACTTTTGGAGAGTTAAAATATTGAACTTAAGGTGCGTAACTAAGTTGGGTTTTGAATAGCATATTATTTTGACTTTTGAATAGCATATTACTAATATGGAAACTTGTAAAAGAGGTTTGAGCTTCTGTGTTTGTTGTTATTCTTTGAGACATTAGCACAGTTAGGTGCTTCACAGTCTCTCACATTTTACTGATATGGAAACTTGATAGCAGAGGGAATATGTCGTTTCCCAATCTTCATTTATTGAAAATGTAATGGACACTAAGAAACTGCTACAATGAATTGATTAAATAAAAGATTAATCCATCCCCATCTATGAATTACTAACTAGGACTCACACATGTAGCATTTGGCACTTATGCACAAATATGGTGAAGTGGTAGTGGCACGACTGTTGTTGCACTACAGTAATTTCTGCACTGAGTTTTATCTGCATTGTAAGTTTTTTCTTATTCTGAGTTTTTGGCTTATTTCACATTGTGCTTAGAACAAAGATTAATCCACACACTTACTAACTGTTACAGATGGATGAAGCTGGATTTTAAGAGTGTATATATATATATATATATATATATATATATATATTCCTATTGTTTTCACATTTTTTTTCTCTTGGAGGTGATATTATTAGAATAATAATTGTCAGTACATTGAGATTTTCCTTGGATCTTGCATAATTTGATTTGTAGGTTCAAAGTGGGAGAATTAAAGAGGATGAAGCAAGAAGTTATTTCCACCAACTAATCAATGTAGTTGATTACTGCCATAGTAGAGGGGTCTACCACAGAGATTTGAAAGTCTATCATTATCTACCACAATCCTCTCCACTAATTTAATTAACTGATTCATAACTCATATAAGTGTGAGCAGGAATCAATTATTTTTCTTCTCGAGTGAGACTCATATTCAATACTCAATGTATTTTGCAGCCAGAGAATCTTCTTCTGGACTCATATAGTGTTCTGAAAAATACATATTTTGGATTAAGTACCTACACACAGAAGGTAAGACATGAATATACATGAATATACATTTATACAGATTTTGGATTAAGTACCTACACACAGATGGTGGCTTGGAGGTGGCTGCTAGTAGGTTTTACTGCCAATAACTATTATAGGCTCAGTATAGGCTAAGTAGGAAAACATATAATGAAATGCTAGTGGGAGTGTAATGCCAAGATTGGCACTTTTTGTCTGACTATAATCTGATCTTAGAATGCTAGTGGGATTGTACTGCCAACATTGGCACTTTTTGTTTGACTATAATTTGATCTTAGACTCCAGGATTTTTGTGAAACTGACAACTAACTTTATGTTTCCAATTTCAATTGTAAATGAATGAAATCATATGTTCGATTTCTGGATTGAATGAATGAAATCATATGCTGGATTGCTGGATTGATTAGATTGTTTGAAATGTTTCTGGATAGGTATTAGATGCAGGTTGAGGAATTGGATACAACTTTTGGGATCCGCTTGGAAACAGATTGGTCATTTCAAATTACGCAGTAATTTGCGTAGGCTTAGCCGACGCTAATAATTTAATTTCTAATTGTTTGCGTCGGCCTGACCCATAAAAATAACCTCTTTTAGATTCCATTTTTGTAGTTCGTGGGCTTGACCAACGCATAGTCCATGCAAAAGTCAGAATATTGCGTTGAATTCTTCTCATTTGCGTCGTATTGACCGACGAAAACTATTTGAATTTCTTTTTCGTTTTAATTGTTCGTGGGCTTGACCCACGCATGGGAAATTATTATTATATTTGTTATTCATTTTCGTCGGTTTAGCCAATGAGAAATACGTAGAAATCATGCGTCCCCATTTAACCAACGCAAATGACCTTTGCATCCAGGAAATGGACGTGGGTCATGTTGTTGTCGCTGGACCGACGCCATGTGCATATTATTGTCGGCTTTTTAGTTGTAGTGTAGGTTTTTGGCTGACGAAAAGATAAAAATTCTTGTAGTGTACATAAATAAAAATTAATTAAATACATTCACATTAATAAAGTTATACCAACCTCCATATGTTTCCACATTATAGTTAAATCATTGTCAGATATCTCTTTCCATGTTTTAACTTGTAAAGGAACTTCGTGACGTATACATACAATTGCTTCAGCCTTGAAATTCTTTGCATGTTTTCCACAAAGCTTGAAGTAGGGTGGAGGAAATTGGATATCAAATGTTTTGCCCAATACCATTAATTCTTCTCTTTTACTTGGGAGTTTTGCATTAATGGTATGTCCATATTGATCTAAATTAAATTCGAAAAAAGAAATCAATACCAATATTTGTAATGGTTTATGTAGTTTTAGAAAAAATATGTTATACGAATACCTGGACATGTTTCAAATTCCTAAACCTTATCCAACTCAACCTTCTCCAACTCAGAAGCATTGACCCTTTTAGAATTTAACTTTAATGGTCTAGTTATCAACAAAATAAAAATAATCATAAAGAAATGTCATGAAACTAAACAAAAACATTTATATATTCTAAGAGTCTCGTTACATACCTTTTTCTTATTGTACTTTTCATCATCTTCACTTGAAGATTGTAACTCTTCTAATTCTTTGGGCTTATACTCTTCATCATTCTCTTAATCTCTTCTTCTTCCGTTCTTATTCTTGGTATTTTGAGTTAACACTCTCAAAGAAGAAGCTTTACGTGATATTCCTAAAGCCTCAAATTTTGCTTCATTTTTTGCAATTCTTTGTAGCCTTTCTTCTTCATAGATAGACATGTTTTGCATCTAAAAAATGACATATTTACATTACTAAAAGACAACGTTTAGATAGCTACAACTCCAAATAATTACAATTTAAAGTAATAAATTAAAAAGTAATGAAAAATAGAAATTAATACCTTGGAGGAAAATTAAAACATGATGGAACTCATTTCTTGGAGGAGGAACCTTGATACTATAACTTGCTGAAATTTGTAGAACCCAACTGTGATTGCACCATAAAGACAATAAGTTAGAAATAAATAAAAGATATAAATTTATATCACAGAGATGAAGAGACTTTGGAATCTCAACTTACCACTACAAGTCCAAAAAAATAGACTTAAAACTAATAAATAACAAAGTAATGTAAAATAACATTTAATGGAAAGATTTGTAACTAAGAGATGGTATATATAACTCAGATAAGTTAAAAATAAGAATAGAAGAATATTTACTTAACCAATAGTTGAGTGTTAATACTAAAGCAATGATAATTATTTCACCTAACATGCAGAGATAGCAAGAGAACTTCTGAAGAATGGCATCACACTTTTTGCCCCTATTATCAGTAACAGCATAAGCACAGCATTGTTATCAGTTTTAATATCACTCCACTTAAAATTCAAACATTCTTCTCCGTGCAGGACCTAAAGGAATTAAAATTGGGAGAAAAACAAAATGAAAATTTGAAAAAAAGGCAAAGAATGAGCCAGAATTGCACAGTGATTTTTCACGAAGGAAGAAAAAGAGACTCATCTACCAGAGGACACTCATTGCAACGTGAATTAATACCTTGGGAAATTAATATCTTGAAGGGGTATAAATTAAAACATGATAGATGAAACCCATACCTTAAAGGAGGAATTTGAAACTGTAACTTGCTAAATTTAATAGAGACCCGAACTATGATTGCACCAAAATTTTACAACCCCACGTGCGATTGCACCAACTTTTATGAAATAATGGTTGAACCATAATTTTGTTTCTAAACTGAAGAAGTAAAGATTTACGTGAGAGTGAGAGGTAGACGTGAATGACGTGAATGTGAAAAATTGGAAAGCGGGGAATTTTTTGGGTAACTGTCACAGGCCTAGATGAACACACCTTAAAAATTTAATAAAAATCAAAGTTAAAATTTTTTCTACAAGTTGGAAAAGCATTGCATGCAAAAAAGTATGTTGAGTTAACTATAGCCGAACAAGAGCAAGCAAGAAATTATGTTCTCCAAAATTGTGATGATGTTTTGCCTTTTATTGGGTAAGTGATTTTCTTATATTACACATTTATATTATTGTGGTTTTATGTAATTCAATATAATCATGTCTTTTTGTGATCAAACTACATAAACAAGAATTAGAGAAAACAAACTCACAAAATCTGGAACAAAGACATCAAAAAGAATTTTTTCAGTGGTTCAAAAAATATGTAAGAATCAATTAAACTTACTTGGTTGTTATTATATAACTCTACCACATTTATCATTCTTATTATTATTTTTATCAGGTTGCACATTTGAAAAGAGAAAGCAACATAAAAAATGAGTCATTGTTTCACTTAGCTTGTGGACCAGATTCACGTGTTTTTTGATATACAAGTTATTTGGTAAATGATTGGAGTTTTAATGTAAAGGATCGAGATATGTACTTGAAATCACAAAATAATAGAATGCAGGTAACCTGGATTATTTTGGCATCTTAACAGATATTATTGAATTAATTTACTCTGGTGGAAATAATGTCATTTTATTTAAATGTGATTGGTGGGATGTGTATTCTAAAGAGAGAGGATACAAAGAAGATATGTATGGATTTATTCTTATTAATAGTAAGCGCAAGTTGAAGACAAATGAGTCATATGTCTTAGCTAGCCAAGTTCAACAAGTATATTATGTTAAAGATACCAAAGACCCGAATTGGCTTGTAGTAGTGAAAACAAAGCCTCGAGATTGGTATGATATGCCAGAAGAAGCTATAAATGAAGCATGCCAAGAAAATGAAGAGATTGGCTCAATGTCATTTATATCCAATGTGTTTGATAAAGAACACGAGTTTTCTTTAGATAGAAAAGACCTAACTCAATCCACTACTGATGGAAATCCAATGAGGCCTATGGAAGTTATTGACAATGACGATGAAGAAAGTAATGATGAAAATATTGATTTAACAGAGGATGAAGAAAATGATATTATTGTTAAAGATGATAGTAATAATAATTGATTATTATTTTATATAATTTTATAACACAAACTTTGTTGTTAATTATGTTTATTCTATTTATCTATTTATTTTCATCTATGAAAATATTATTTACTTTATTTATATATATATATATATATATATATATATCCACATAAAGAGATAGGGAGATAGAGAAAATAATGTAGGCACCACTTGATATTTTGCATACTAAATCTAAATTTGTAGTGAATATATTAATTACTAATATTAATAAAAAGTACAAGACTATATTTAAATAAGAAAAAAATATCAAAATACATATAGTAATTGTGAAGTGGTATAGTGGTCTAACTTGACTTATTACTAAGTTTAAATCTTAAATAAAAGGTTTTTAACGATTATTAATAATAATTGACATTAAATGATTATTTTTAATAAAGTTTTTATTAATTCTATTTTTATCAAATAAAAAAAATTTATTACATAACATTGTAGTAATGAATTTGTGATATGTATATTTGATCAATTTTACTTAAATTCGTGACAAATAAAAAATTTATCACTATTGACTATATTATTAAAAAATAAAAATAATATTGACTAAAATAACATAAATTTAATAATTTATTCCACTGATATTAAATTTGTAAAGCATTATTAATTTTTCAATAATAAGAAATAATTATTAATTTATCCATATTTAATAATTTTTATATTAATTGTATTCTTATTAAAAAAAACTAATTTTATGATGTATTTCTTTTAACATATGTGTTTTTATTTTTTTGAAATATAATTATTGTGATATCTTTTTATTTTATCACTATTGTAAAAAGTATTTGTGATAAATATAAAATTAGTCACAATTAATATGTAAATAGTGACGATATTTTATTTATCGTTGTATTTTTACTAAATAAAATAATAACTAAAAAAATATTTCACATTTAATTTATATAATTTCTTATTAAATATAAAATAAATTTATTATATAAATTATTCAAATAGCATTTTAATAAACAATAGTTATTAATTTACAAATTAGGAAGATGCATTTTTATTTTATAATAAATTTAATGTGACATTTTTTCCATTTTATCACTGTTATAAATAATACTTGTAACAAATAAAAAATTTGTCACAACTAGTATATTAATAGTGACAAAATTTATCCTCAGCACTATTTGTTTGTCACAAAAGGTTACATTTCTTGTAGTGAAAGAGTCGACTTCCAAGAACATGCTCAGTTCTTTCACGGCTGATGATTAATGCAGTGAACAGAGAAAGGAAAAGGAAAGAAAAGTGATGATTAATGCATATACCTGAATAAGTGTGAGGTGTCTAACGTAGAACATTTCAGCTGTTTCAGGAACTCCATTAATGGTTCTCCCCATCCTCACACACACATGGGAATCCCTAATGCATGACCCTATCTTCCAATAGTCCTCCAAGTAGTACTCTGAATACGCCCGGTTCATCACCCTCCGACCCGACCCTTTGGCCGTCACCACATACGCGAATATGATGAAGCCGATCAGCACCGCAATCACCACGAACATCACCACCAGGTACAGTCGCATCAGAAACGTGTTTCGGTAACACACGCCGGCGAAACCCGCCAAGGACACCACCATGATGCTCACTCTCACGCCGACAACAAAGGAGCAATAAGACGGCTAATATGATGGCCAATCAGTGCGGTGGAGGCACAAAACAGTGTGACGGAACGACGTAGAGGCACAGGCAGCGCTGATTTTCGAAGGTAGAAGATGCATCTATAGTGCAGCGAATTTGGGTTTTTAAAACCTAACTGACCTTACTGCCTCAGTTGATTTAAAACTGAGGCATAAACATGCATAGGCCTCGGTTTAGTGAATAACCGAGACATATACTCACGCAAAAAAAAAATCAACCACGTGGAAAAATTCTGGCACTAATAGGCCTCGGGTGAAATAGCCTGCTGCAGTAAACCATTATATGCCTCGGTTTAGTGGGACCTGAGGCATAAAATTGCCCAATTATTTTTGAATTTTAAAAAAAGAGTTAAAGTGTGAGTTTCTGACAGCGTTATTGCCTCGGTTGAATTTATAACTGAGGCATAAACATTCATAGGCCTCGGTTGTTTGGTTAACCGAGGCATAAAAGTTGTTCGAAATCACAAAAATGCCATCACGTCCTTATCTACATCGTTTGTGCGAGAACCGAGGCATATAGGGCACTGTCTAAACATGAAATTGCACTAGTGAGACTATATCATGGTTGGTCATTTTTAGAGACATAAGCTTGTTCTAAGTCCTCTTCGAGATCACAATTGAGGACCATAACCCTTTATGTAACTTCTCTCAGCTCCTTCCTTGATTTCAATATATGTAATTTGGCCCCTTTATCAAATTAGAATATTGTTTGCTTATCGTTTCTATATAGTAAATATTTCATGAAATATATGTTTTTAGTCATAGATTTAATTAATTAGATTATTTTAATGCTTTGACTAATAATATAATTTTGACTAATAATAATATAATGACGCCAATACATTTAATTATCTATTATATATATATATATATATATATATATATATATAATCTAAATTACTAATATTTTTGTTTATTTGTTAAATTTAACTTGTTTAATACTAACAAAAACAATATTTATACTAAATTATTTATATATTTTTTATTTATTTAATTAAATTAATTTTAGAAAATTTCTCCTCGACTCATTTAAAAAAAATCAAATGTCTAACTTCTATTTTTTATCAGTGACTTAATTCAATTTGACTCATCTTAATGAAAATTTAAGCAAATTAAATTGCATGTAACACCTAAATTTTTGCGAGTGAATTTAAGAATAAATAGAATCGAATAGTGGTTCTAAATCTACTTTAAAAATTACTTTTAGTATTAAGATATTTTATATATACATATATTATTGGAAGCTGTATATCAATTAAAATAAAATCAATTTATAATATTTATCGGTGAATACAAAATTTATTTTATAAATCAATTTTATAAAATTAAATTATATATAAAAATTATTTTTTAATATGGTATTGGAACGGGAGTTAGAGTAAATCATAATAAAGTTTATTGTTGTGTCTATTATTTATATCATACGACTATCGTACTGTCATCAATATTTAATCTTATGGTGATTATGTATATACTAGTGAGAAAAATGTATACAAAGTACCATATGACTTCTTAACTTTGTTAATTACAACCATATGATTAGTCATCTATAATTACTAATCAGTAATTAGGGAAAATGGCATCAGAAAAAATGCAAATTGATATGATGATGACGAGTGATTAGAGAACTGAGTTATGGTGCACTCTCTCATCCATTATTTTAGACCAAAAAAAAATTGAAATGCAATGGTGAGACTCATAAAAATGGTTTATCCGAAAAAGGAAAATGATAGAAAGGGACAAATTTCAAGTGTTGTCTGTCTTTGTTGATTGATGATTGACAAGACGTCATCTTTAAGAGGTTTTGAACTTTTGCCCTCTTTTTGGACAAGTTCACAATGGGTTCCAATGAACCCTCTTCTTAAGTTTCATGATTTTTTTCATACTAAGAAAATTAAAATACGAAGACATGTTAAAAAAAAACAAAATACAACTTAGAAAGTCTTTAATTAATGTGAAAACAAATAAGAAATAAAATAAAATAATGAGAAACAATGATTCATATGATTGAATCTCTTCTCGGTTAGGATTGTTAGGATATGTCTTGATTATTTAGTAAAATTTTCTATGTATAGGTAGAGCAACCTATGTAAGGTAGACTTTGTAGGAAACACCTTTGAGTCTATGAGCGTCTATCTAGGTAAGGGAAGTTAGTAATTTAAAACTTGTTGTGCTTTGGTTTATGACTATGAATAAATTGTAATTTGGTTCAATTGAATGTGTTGTGTGATGTGTATTAGCTAGATTGAAATCATGTATATTATTTTTAGATGAATTGATTGTGTTAATTAAGTTTGAATATGTGAAAACATTATTGTTCCTATTTTTCAAACTGAATCTATGTTGTTTTTTATGATGTCCACAGGAAAAATGATAGCATAAAAGTGTTGGAATTCAAACAAGACATATACGTGTGTGAACATGATGTGTGTCATGTTGTATGTGGTAAATGCCTTAGACGTAGTTGAGTAGATTATTAGGTCATGTCTGTTATATGTGTGATAATTAAAATGTTATTTTGTTGTCTCGATAGTCGATTAGAATACTAATCTAGTCAACTAGATTAGTTTCGGAACTTGGATTTGGACCCAGTCATAATCTAGTCAACTAGCCAACTAATCTAGTCAACTAGGCTCGTCCTAACAACAACTGATCAATATAATCAGATCACTGCACCTGCTATTTTTCACGTTAAGAAGAAAAATTGGTTGAATATTTTCTTAGAGCAGTCTTCAAAGATCTCTTTTGAAGTTCACCAAGATACATCAAGATTGGTCTCTACTACATGGATCTTGGTTTGGCAAGTTGAAGGAAACAAATGTGTATTCAATCTAATTTCTAAGCTGCATTTGTTTATTCTGTTATAGTTTGAAATTCACTATATTGCTGATTTTGTTTGAAGCAAGTGTATAGTATAGCCTTGCTTATTGTGTTTGAAGCATGTGTGGGTATAGCCTTGCTTGTATGGTTTTCTTGTCTTAGAGTTAAGATTTGCTAAATGTCTTTGTAAATCTTGTAAATCTTTGAGATATAGTGAAAGAATCTTTCTAGTTGTGGTTTGTTAGAAGAAACTAGATGTAGATTCTAAGGAATCAAACCAGTATAAAATCTCTTGTGTGTGTTTTATCTCTTCTCCTATTTATCTTTGAAATGGTATAAATGATCCAAACTTTAACCATCAAAGGTTTTTCAAAAAGGTTTCGAAATTTCTAAAACTGGTTAAAGATTGTCAAAACCAATTCACCCCCTCTTGGTTGTAAAATATTGGTGCATCAAAACTAACAAACATGGATTGTTGGTGTTGGTCTCAGTGAATGATAAATGGGCCTTCATTAGTTTCAAGTGGTATATTTGAGAAGTTGAATTTGGCTATAAATTGTGAAGAGAAAAAGAAAACACCATTTGAAACCAAAAGAAGTAGATTGTCATTCACTTGAGCTAATGTTAAATATTTGATGCATGAAATCTTGTTTGATGATGGTTTGGTTTCAAAAGATTAGAAACTTTATTTCAATTGATATCAGATATTGTTTTTGTTGTTGATGGGAACTCCTCTATGATATTTTTGATTGATTAGATTTGACACTTCTTGAGCTAACATATTTATATATCATAACTTTATGAAGTTTATTAAGTGGGGAACAACTCAAGGAGAGTCAAAATTACTACATTAAAACTCAAAGATGAAGTTTTAGTTTTTGATACACTGTCGAGCATCTGTGTAGTGCCATTGGCTGCCACTTCGATAGTGGCCTCTGACGTGCAATTTAACAATCAACTATAATTTTATATTTATAATAGTGATTATTTTAATAATCGATAGTTTTTTTATTTTTTAAATATCTAAATTGGTCACTATAGTGATTAACAACTTTTGATCACTAAAATTGGTTGTTAATGAGATATTTTCTTGTAGTGATGACTGTAAATTTTCAAATGTTAACTCAGAATTTGTCCATTGATAGATCATGTTGAATTTTGCAAAAGAGATTTATAAGAAATTATTATTTTATTAATTGTCAGATATTTGATTAAAAGTTTGGCGATAAATAAATATTGTTTGCAATAATGGCTCTATTTGAAGATTTGTTTTAATCTTCTCTCTTATTTGTGAGTAATGTTTTTTTCTAATCATATGCATCACTTATATGATAGTTAGAAACTCTCATCTATTTTTTATTAATAATAGCTGGTTCATTTCTTTAGTTTGAATGATTCATAGCTTTTCTCTTTACAATAAAGAGTTTTTCATGTTAAAAATGTTTGTCACATATACTATTTTTTGTGCTTTATTTTCATTTGTGTTTCTCATATATCATTGAAAGTTAGAAAAAAAAATTATTTTACTACTTACTTCTCTACTATTGAATTGTTACTTTGATATATTTTTCCAATAAAGTGACATGACAACTCTTTGGCTATACCATATTATTTGTGGAAAGGGAAAAATGAAAGAATTGTTATTTGTGAAGAATATGGATATATCCATCTTTTGTTATCTTATTACTTATTTCTCCATTATTGAAATGTTACTTTAACATATTCTTCCACTAGAATACATCACAATTCTTGGGTTAAAAAGTTGTTTTCTTCTTGAATGATGGAGGAACCTACAAAAATGACTTCTTTGATGGACCATATTATTATTTATGAAAATAAAAATGAAAGAAATGTTATTTTTGAATAATATGCATATTTCCATCTTTTATTATTGAATTATTTGTGGAAGTTTTAAAAACCTCCTTAATTTAATAAAATATGCTAAATTTTTGTTTAAATAGCAAAGGTTTCGTAATCTCTCTTAATAATGATTGTATTTCTCCTTCCTCTCACATACTTTCCCGCCTTTTCTTCTTCCCAAAATTAATATTTTGAAATTATAAAAACAAAATGATAGTTTTAAAAGTATTTTTTTTTTCTCTTAAATCACAACTTTACATTACCTCAATTAAATATTTCCAATAATCCACTGCTGCAACTCAGAAATCACACTAGAGCTCACCATTAACGCACCTCAAAATCTCCTAAGGGAAAAAGAAACTCCTATGGGTCACTTTACTTTACCTCCAATAAATCTCCTCTTTCCAATAAGCCACTACTGCAACTCACCATTGTCATAGAAAAAAAAAGAACATAGGGGGATTTCGAAGGCAAAGAAAGAGAGAGTGAAGGACTCACTGTTGCACGGGTTACACTGCTAGGAGTTTTCAAAGGTCCTTTGATTTATTACTTTACTCAAACAACATATTATTTGCTATCTTGGTAGTTTGGAAAGCAAACTATTGTATCCAAATTTTTTGTGTTACATTTTCTTACTCACTTGTATATTTGTGATTTTAATTCTATCTACTAATTAATTTTTTTTCTTCTTTTGTAGCCAAATCATGTTTCAAGGGTTCCTAATACTCTAGCAGGAGGAAAAGAATCATATGTCGCTGGCAACCCTTAGTTTAATTTTTTTATATTTATTTTTAGTGTTAGGTACAATATTACTTCTATTTTTGTGATAGAAAAAAACTCTCTTCCAATAATATATATATATATATATATATATATATATATATATATATATATATATATATATATATATATTTGAATAGTCAACCGTTTTATATTTTTATTTTTAATTCTTGGTACATGCCTACCTTCTATTGGAATTTTTGAAAAAATATTTGAATTGTGAATCTTTAAATATGTTATGTGCGTTTTTTTATAGTGAATCATATTGTATTTTATATAATTCATGCAAAAAAAACAAATATTTTGTTTTTATTATTATAAATGGTTAAATTATTAATCTTTTAAGATTTTTTAAACAAATAAAATAAATATTCTTTATAATAAAATTCTACATTAAAAACATAGGTGTAAAATAATGATCACATAGATTTATATAGTATCTCTTACAAAAATTCTACATTTCTTGTAGGTTTCAAAATTCAATTAAAACTCATTTTATAACTTGTACATGTAACATAGGTTTAAAACCTCCTCGATATAACTCCACAGTATATTATAGGTCCCATAGATTTTTAAAAACATCTGCTAATTGCTTGTTGCGAGTCTAAAACTTTCACAGTTTGTTAGGTCAAAAATTAAATTTCTACTGAACTGAAATAAAACCTCCACTATTTAGTTAGTTTTTTTTTGTAGTGGAAGTTGAGAAATCACATATGCGACAATTTCCTTATGCATCTCTAGTAGAGAGTCCAATACGCAATGGTGCACACGTGATTAGATATAACGCAATTTATTGGTATAGTTAGTAGATTTATGTCAAATCAACAAAGAGCATATGTGAAATGGATTATAAGCATTATCATGGTACTATTTGTAAATTTAAATATTTACAAGATAATACTTTTCATATGCAATATATAAGTTATATTATTTATAGTTACAAAATAAAGGAGAGAAGGAGAAAAGAGATTAAAGACTATTTTTTTTTATGTATCATTAAGAGGAAAAATCTCTATTTATAGATGTGAAAGACAAACCAAAGGATAAACTCAAGGGTTACAATAGTTAATACAAACAATTTAAATAACATCAATAATAATCAATTATAAGTAACAATTACCAAGTCAATGAACATTCATTAATTTTATAACATTTATAAATATATAAATAATTTTATTGTTTGAAAAAGATATATATATATATATATATATATATATATATATAATATTAGTAATCAATTCATCAAAAACAATCTGTATTTTAATAATAATGAATAATACTACTATTATTAAAATTAAAATTAGTAATAGAAAAAAATAGAAATATTAGTATTATAAAAATAATATATTTCAACAATCAAATGATGTCATTCAATTCATCAAAATTGCTTTGCTAAAAGATATCATGCATTTTCTAACACCAAATCATTAAGTTAAAATAGTGTTATTAACTAGTTTTCTTACCTAAATGGAAGATCCAAACTCAATCTTATTCCCAAGCATTCAAACTCTCGCATGATGCTCTATCTACAAAAAAAAAAAACACATAGGTATTAATTATGTACTCTAATAACCGTAGAGAGACGAAGATTCATCTTGAACTCTCTCGAATCGCATGCAAACATATAGGTATTTGAGATCACAAATTTGATTGGATAGATTTGTGTTACTCTCAACTAGGACTCGTGACATATGTGATATTCACGTAGATGAAAAAGAAAATGAAAATCTAGGAATATAGAGAAATGTAGTTTTTATGTAATAAAACTCGATTAATTAATTTTTTCATTAATAAGTTAACCTTTTAATAATAAAATAATAGAATATCATTTATAAAAATTACCTCTACTTTTTCTATTTTCTATATTCTTACATAAATAGGATTAATGTATTTTTTTATTTATATTTTACTTAAGGAACACTACTTCAATTTACTCTTGAATAATTTAGGAAGCATAGTAATTGTATTTTATTTTCAGTTTTTCTTTATTTATTTTCACTTTCAATTTATAGCTTAGATATTGATTTTAATTTATTTTTTTTTAATATTTGTGGAAGAAATAGATGCATATTTCAAAACAGAAAATGAATTAAAAATAATGTGACATATTCATAATAAATAAAAGAAGGAAAATCAGAAAAAGATAACAATGAATAATTTCTCATTTTAACTTTTGTTAATGACGATAAATTATGATGTATAAATATTTTAATTTGTGTCATTTATCCGTTAAAAAAGTTTATTGATATTTATCAATAAAAAATATAATATATAAATTAATAATAATTTTATGACGATAATAGTTTATAAATTGTTATGTTAAAATTTTTTAATAAATTTAATTTTAATTTAGATTCCCACAAAAATAATTATATATTTATTATATTTTTAAAAAGAAATTATATATTTTTTAATATTCTTATATTAAGTATGATGTCCTATTATTAAAAAAAAAAATAAGTGTATCGATATATATATATTTAATATACGTGTCGTGAGCCTACTTGATCACGGGTGTGGAAGAAAAATGAAAGGGCACATTGTAATTCATGAATCATGATTCGCCATCTTTTCCCAACTTTCTCACCATATGCTCAAGCAGAACATCAATCATAGGGCCTACACAATTTTAATCTCCTTTATACATATTTCAACTTAACCAAACTCACATCTTCTTTCTTTTTTCTTCTCCGCACTCATCTTCTACTCAACCGAACAAAACATAAAAACTGCATCCCCAAAACTGTATAAACTTATCAGATTGGAGCATCCCAACCCAAGACAAGAAAAAATCTCAAACCAATATACTTTAAATCGCATGAAAAAATCTCACCTATATTCTGTTCAACTACTTACATATTTGTTATTCTAATTTAAAGAACTTTTGAAAGTTTTATAACACCAGGAATTTGCAGATTAATTGAACTTTTTCAAACATCAAAGATGATCGATCTCACAAAATGAAATACATTCGAACTATAATAGACTGATATGAAAACAAGCCTTGATTCGAGGTCAAGAAAACTCCTACAGAAAAAGGCAGAGAATAGATGAAAACTTTCTTGTTATTTTTTCATTCATTCTTTCATAGCATTTATAAGACAGAATCAGGGAATAACAAACTCATAACAAACCCACTCAAATAGTGACACGTAATATATCAATATTCCCTCACTCACTCCCCCACGTATCAAAGTTTGTAATCCACTAAATATTTTGGCATCCTGCGAACCCTTGTTGACGTCATTGTGTCAGCTACCTCATTGGTCTGGTGGATGGTGTTGATTTCTTCATTTGGGCCTGTACTGCTATCATTATTGCTCCCTAGGAAAATCACCTTGTCCTCAAGGTGATAATTCAGCTGCAATTCATTCCAATCTTCCTAAGTGGTGTGTTCCGGAGCCAATCCTTTCCACTGTACCAAAACGAATTTTACAGGAGGGGTCGTGGAATTGTCTATCTTCGAATCCAGTATAGCCATAGGAGTAATTGTCGGGCTATTACCATGGGTTTCAACTGGCATCTCAACTTGGTGAACAGGAATAGGACACGATGAGCTTTAAGCACCGAACAATGAAAAACTGGATGAATTTTGGAATTTGAAGGCAGCTCTAGCTTGTAAGCAACATGTCCAACTCGTGCTAGTATGCGAAATGGGCCATAAAACCGCTTGCCCAGCTTTGCATAAGATGAACCACGAACAGAATTTTGGCGATAGGGTCGCAACCTCACATAAACCCAATCATCAACCTGATACTCCACCTCTCTTCGCTTGCCATCTGCACTTGCCTTCATCTGATCTTGTACCTTTTGGAGTTTCCTTCGAAGAGTAATTAGCATGTCTTGTCGAGTTGAAAGTAGAGAATCAACTGCCTCCACTGACGAGGAACCCACCAAATATTGAGGAATCGAAGGAGGCTCTTTCCCATACGTGACCTGAAAAGGAGACATTCCAGTGGCTGAATGAGTGGTTGTATTATAACACCACTCTGCTAAGCCTAAATATTTTCCCCAATCATTCGGTTTGTTGTGAACCATGGAACGTAGGTACTGTTCTAAGACCCTGTTTAAAACCTCTGTCTGGCCATCCGTTTCCGGGTGAAAAGAGGTGCTCATGCGCAACTTGGTGCCACACAACCGGAATAATTCTCTCCAAAATTTGCTAATGAAAATTGGATCTCGGTCTGAGACCAAGCTACGAGGGAATCCATAGTGTTTACAGATCATATCCAAAAAAAGTTGTGCGACCTTAAAGGATGTGAAATGCGCGGGTAGCATTCCAAAATGCACTCCCTTCGAGAAGCGGTCAACAACCACCAGAATGATCGTACAGCCTTGGAAGAGTGGCAAGCCCGTAATAAAATCCAAAGACAAGTCAACCCATGGTTCTATTGGAATAGAAAGAGGTTGCAATAGTCCGGCTGGCCGCTTAGTTTCATACTTGGTTTGCATACAAGTTGCACAGTGAGCAACGAAATTTTGAACATCCTCACGCATGCCTTTCCAATAAAAATTGTGCTGGAGCCTCGACAAAGTTTTAGCAACCCCGGTATGCCCGCTGAGTGGAGTGTTGTGAAATTCCTCCAACAATACCGGAATGAAGGGATTGTCATGATTTAACCAGATTCTGCCTTTGTACAACAAGAGGTCTCGGTGGATGCTGTAGTGCGCCGGAACATTTGAGTCATTTTGTACCTCCTTAAATAATTGAACAAATTCAGCACTTGTAAGGAGAGCCTTGCGGAGTTCCTCAAGAAATAAGAAGCGAGGCATAGATAGAACAAAGAGATGGCTGTCACCAAAATCAAAAGGACGGGACAACGCATCTGCCACTACATTTGTGCTCCCTGTTTTATATTGTATGGAATAATCGAAGCCCAACAACTTCGATAAATAAACTTGTTGTTCCGGCGTTTGGATGACTTGCGACATCAACTCCTTGAGGCTGCGATGGTCCGTGAAGATTGTAAAGAAGTGCCCCAGTAAATATTGGCGCCACTTTTTAACGGCGCTGGTAATGGCATGAAGTTCCCTGACATAGGTAGATGAACGCATGAGCTTTGGGCAGAATGGTTTACTATGGAACGCTATCGGATGACCCTCCTGCATCAAAACCGCTCCCATGGCGAAGCCAGATGCGTCAGTCTCCAAGACAAAAGGCAAGTCAAAATTGGGTAATGCTAAGACCGGTGCCTCAGTCATGGCTGTCTTCAAGGTGTCAAAAGCGGTTTGAGCTTCACTGGTCCACTGGAATGCATCCTTTTTTAAAAGTGCAGTCAAGGGAAAAGCTATGGTTGCATACCCTTTTATGAATCGCCTATAAAAGCCTGTCAATCCCAGAAAGCCACGTAATGCTTTGATCGTGGAAGGGGGTGGCCAATCTAACATTGCCTGAATTTTTGAATGGTCTGGTGCCACACCAGCTGCAGAAACCACATGTCCCAAATACTCAACTTGTTGTTAGGCAAATAAACACTTAGTCCCACGCAAAAAAAATTCGCCCTGTATTAATTGTTGGAAAGTCAGCTCCAAGTGGTGAATATGAGCTTCCAATGACCTGCTATAAACCAGTATGTCGTCAAAAAAAACAATCAGGAATTTACGCATAAATGGTTTTAACAGTTCATTCATAGTTGCTTGAAACGTTGAAGGGGCGTTACAAAGCCTAAACGGCATGACCGTATACTCGTAATGCCTGTGATGCGTGCGAAAGGCGGTTTTAGGGATATCAGCTTCAGACATGCGAATTTGATGATATCCTTGCCGCAAATCCAGTTTTGAAAACCACGAAGCTCCCCCCAACTCGTCTAAGAGCTCGTCGATCGTGGGAATGGGAAACTTGTCTTTGATGGTGATCGCATTAAGGGCACGAAAGTCAACACAGAATCTCCAACTACCGTCCTTTTTCTTGACAAGCAAGACCGGGGAAGAAAAAGGGCTATGGCTTGGTTGTATCATGCCGTCAGACAACATCTCCTCAATTTGTTTCTCAATTTCTACTTTCTGGAAATGGGGATATTGATACGGACGTACAGAGATTGGTGAGGAATTGGGAATGAGGTGTATTTGGTGATCCATACGACGAGAAGGTGGTAGGGATGCCGGTTTCTGGAAAAGTTTAGAGTATTTCTTTAAGAGGGTCGATATTTGATGAATAGGATGGTTAGGGATGGCTTGTGAATTTGATGAGGGTGTAGTAGGCAGTATACGAATGTGAAAAAAACCTACAGCAGCATGTGTTTGTAGAATTCGTTTAACCTGTTGAGCTGAAATGTCACTGGGCTTTGGGGGGCATCAGCTTTAAACTCCACAAATTTCCCATCCTTAACGAACTTCATAATGAGTTGGGAATAATCGGTGACAATAGGACCCAAATTTTTGAGCCACTGGATGCCAAGGACTATGTCAGCACCACTAATGGGGAGCACATGGAGATCCACCAAGAACTTATGACCCTGAATTTTCAATTCCACCCCTGGACAGATGCTATCACACTCAAGTTCACTACCATTTCTCACCATTACTCGTAGTGTTTTAGTGGGCTGAGTCCCCAAATTCAAAAAACGTGCCATTCTGTCTTGGATAAAATTGTGAGTACTCCCCCCATCTACCAGAATAGTAGTGGGCTGGTTAGAGATGTAGCCCACTATGCGAAGGGCTTCAGGGGCTGGCAATCCAGCCAAAGCATTGAAACTTATTTGGGCTTCACTTTGGCCCAGATCTTCACCTTCTTGATGAAGCGTACTAGGATCCGCCTCTAAATGTGGGGACTTGGTTTGGACTTCATCTTCCTCATCAACGGCAACTAAAAGAAAGAAACGACCCTTGCATTTGTGACCTGGACTGAATTTTTCTTCACAGTTGTAGCATAATCCTTTCTCACGACGGGCCAACATCTCTTCGTGAGTCAACTTTTTATACTGCGACTTAGACGAGTTGGATAGCGGTGTCGGTGGCCGAGAAGGTGTGGGAAGCAATGGCAGTCCCGATGAAGATGATATGGGTAGACGATGTCGTACTGAACGACGTTGGTCATTGAGTTTGTCCTCTTGCAACTTAGCTAACATCGCGGCCTGCGTTAGAGTCTGAGGTTGCAACGCTTGAACCTCGCGACGAATATCCGGTGTCAACCCAGAAATAAAATTGCTCAACAAAAAAGTTACAGGGAGACCCACAATGCGGTTAGCAAGCCATTCAAACTCATTCAAGTAATCTTGTACTGAACCTTTCTGTGTCAACTTAAAGAGAGAACCACGAGGATCCTCATAATAAGAAGGGGCAAAACAAACCTCGAGAGCTTGAAGAAACTCTTGCCACGAAGGGATCATATTGTTCCGATGCAGCCACTGGAACCAACTGAGAGCTGGTCCCTCCATGTAAAAAGATGCAATCCGAAGTCGATCCACTTCCGGTGTGCGATGATACTCAAAAAATTGGGAGATCTTAAAGATCCAACCCATGGGGTCGGTTCCATCAAACCGTGGAACATCCAAACGGAGATGCGGTGTGAAAGGAGGGGAATCAGAGTGAAAGGAACTTTGGGTACCAGAGTGTGGGGATTGTACGTCGCGACTGGAAAGCTGAGAAGCAATAGCGTCCAAACGTGTAGTAATTTCATTTTGGTTAACGGTGAGTTTGAGAATAGCTTCTTCCAAATTGGTGATGGATTTGGAACGGGTGTTGTGGTCTGACATGTTCGCCTCTCAACGAAAGCACCAAAAAATGATATGAAAACAAGCCTTGATTCGAGGTCAAGGAACCTCCTACAGAAAAAGGCAGAGAATAGATGAAAACTTTCTTGTTATTTTTTCATTCATTCTTTCATAGCATTTATAAGACAGAATCAGGGAATAACAAACTCATAACAAACCCACTCAAATAGTGACACGTAATATATCAATATTCCCTCACTCACTTCCCCACGTATCAAAGTTTGTAATCCACTAAATATTTTGACATCCTGCGAACCCTTGTTAACGTCATTGTGTCAGCTACCTCATTGGTCTGGTGGATGGTGTTGATTTCTTCATTTGGGCCTGTACTGCTATCATAGACCCTCCGTCCAACTTTTCTTAGCATTTTGTAAGAAAAACACATTCCATAACATACATACAATCGAGCTTTTAAAACCACGTAAAGCGCTTAGTGAGGAACTCGCAAAAAATTATAGAACGTACTTGATTTACGTTTTCTTTAAATACAAGTTTGAGTATTTAGTCTTGTTCAATCAACCAAAAAGTAATATGTTCTATTATTCATACTAAGCTATTTCTTTTAAACTCTTCAAATAGCATTCATTCTTAATTGCGAATTAGGTTTTTAAGCACATTATAGAGCCTGTTTCGTTCCAATCACATTCAAGATTCAAAATAAAATAGAGACATTAAATGTGTTGATTGCTACTGAACCTGGGCAAAGAAACAGAAAGATATATTATTTGCTACTGAACATCTGAAATGTTTGATTTACAAAAGAAAGAAAAGTATGAGTGTAGAAATAACTAAATGATTTGGGATTTGATGAGAATGAGAGCAGCCTAACCTACAAATATATTATTATTAACGGTTCAGGGCATCCCAACCTTTGTATAACTTGACTTTATACACCACAATTTCTATCCTGCTCTCTGTACAGAGTCAGTGAGTCTCCCTAAACTAACGCTAGTCCTACTACTTGTATCTATCTAACTTCCTATTCCTATGCTCTATAATTATGTCAGGATCAAAAAGGGCAAACACCTCCACCATTCCTTTAACTATCTACCAAGCCTGTTCCTGTACAAAACACCTTTGAACCTGGGGGAGGTGCTTCCAACCCAGTTCAATGCACCAAAACTGAATCATGTCGCTCAAATATCACAAGAGGGAAAATATCTAGTGTGGGGAGAAGACGACAATGCAGGGGAAATGTTGGAGTCTGAATTTCTAAACGTGCCGCCTGAGCCGCGTCCCAAATCACCAAAAATATAACCAGCAAAGTCATCCGTGCTGGTTGAATCACTCGTGCTATCTGTACTGCAAGAACCTTCATCGGAATTGCTGCTGATAAGGGATGAATTATCACTTGATGAATCTTCTTCCCAAATCCTTCTCTGGCGGAGAAACTTTGAATACATAGTATCCAAGGAAGGTGAACCATCTGCACAAGTCAAATTAACTCCAGCACCAGAAACAGTAGATAGTCGTCCTTTCACTATGGTAGTTTTTCCATTGAGTTTCCATTTTAAATCTGAAGATACTATACTGTTCCTGATTGATCTAGGGGCCCTAGGTGAGCACCTACCAGGAGGTTCAGAGAGTCAGGGAAGCATGAAATGATATAAAGAAACCTAAGACAGAAGTGACCAATAAGATATCAACCAAAACAGAAATCCATAATCAGAAGGTTACCTTGCATAAAAAAGCATGTAAGCTCCTTTTGCCAAGACGCTTTCCAATTCAACAGATGTCACCTGCAAGACAAGTACGATTGATGATTAAATGTGTTTTAAGCTACATCTGCAGTGCAAACATCAATAGATCAAAAATAGACTCTGTATCTTAAATCCACAAACACAATGCAAGTACAAGATTAGCATCCTTGGGCGTAGTGGTCCAAACTCAGTATCTTGTGAATGACTTAACCCATTAAGTCTCTTTACATGAAATCTATGTAATAGGATCTAATATAGCCACGTAACAGGTTTTGCAGATTTCCTCATTAGCAGAATTAACTTCAGTTAACTTTTTGGTAAAACTGCTCATGTACATTTGAATCAATTAACATAAGGTGTAAAACTTCAACCTTCACTTAGCTTAAACTCTCCAAGGACTAAACTGTACCTTTCTAGATTGATGTTTCACCAACAACAGAGTGAGAGCACGGATTTGAAGGACATGTTCATCCATATAATTTGAGTTTTAAATCTGCTAGTATTCATCAATGTCTTTGATCAATTTGTTTTAAGGATATTTTATTTGCAGCTTCATGAATAGAGAAAAAATTTATTTCCCCGGAGTTAATCTTTTCCCAAACAATCAAAGGGAGAAATTTGACTACCATGTTCACACACTGAACCAAGAAGTAGATCTGATGGAAATGGCTTTACATAAATTAATTTGTGGAGCTTTCACTCATTGACTCACTTCAGTCAGTGTCCTGACCTTTTATCATTCATTTATGGGCCTCAGTTCAGGCTGGATCCTTGCATTGTATGATTTGAAGTTCTATTGTATTGTTGACACAAATTTGTTTTCAATATAAATGATAGAATTACTGATAATAAAAGTTTTTTTAAACAGATCATACAGATCCACTAAGACTATGTACTTCAAACTTTATTCAAATATTGCTTATAACAAACTACAGACGGCAATTTCAGCTTATGAGTAACCAATGGGTAAGGGAAAGCATAAATCCTCAATATATATAAGAACCATATAAATATGCTCTCACAGAAATTCAAATAAATAAAAACTTGACATACCACGCTATCATCAACCTTGAACCACCTGCTTTGAAAATTCTTCACATAGCATACATAGTGACCCGAAAAAGCAGCATTCATGTTATCCAGGTGAACAACTACCCCATATAGCCTGTATATAGCCAAATCACTCGTCCCACTCATAAAAGGTGCCAAGTCAAGTATTTCAGGAAACTGGATAGGTTTATTGAGCTTCCCAAATTTTCCTGACTGCAACACAGCAAATATTTAATCTTCATACAAGATAGGTGGCAAAACCTTCACCTTAAATTTATCACAAAAAATACCTTAAATCTCTTTAATGCAATTGTAAGAACATTAGGTGCCTCCAAAACTGTCATTCTCTTCTTGGCCTTCTCATAAGACTTACACCTGTTTGACATAGAAAAGTAAGGAAACTATTTTAATTAGACAGAAAAAGAAATAAAATTCAAACAATAATGTACCACAAACAGTGTGACAAAGATAACCACACTTAACACATGAAGTTTTAAAAACAAGAGAACAAACATTAACGAAATTTTTGGCCAACAGAACAATGGAGGAAAAAGAAGATAAACAAGAAAACAATTCTCTTTTGGGCAATGAATCTTGATAAACAATTCTCTTTTGGGCTCTATTACCCAACTCCTTTGTTAAATCAGACTCAGAGAATAAGAATAAATAGAGAAAATATAATCCTTAAATAATAATTAATTTTTATATAGAAAATATAATTAAAAAAGATAAGAATAAATATATGCTAGTTTAAATAATATTGATTTTTTTATAAAAAAAATGAAATTAAAAAAATAATTAATTTTACGTGAAAATACAATAACACTTATATATTAACTTAAATAATAGTTAATTTTTTCTTAGAATATAATATTATTTTTTTTATAATAAAAAATAAAATAAAAGTTGATAAGATTAAAGTTGTCAGTGTAAGAAGAAAAAAAATGAAAAAAGCATTTTACATCTTAAAATATTACTTTATATTTATTGTTGAGCTCACTGTTCATCTTTTTCAACCAATTCATCTTTCTCCTATGTTCATCTTCTAGTTTCATCTTCTGGGTTCATCTCCTCCCTTCTCACTGATAATGTTCATCCTCTCTCCTATTCTCTTTACTATTCAAAGGATGATTCATAATGGGAATCGTGATTCATGCAATTTTGGGACCGAATCACACGATTCAATCATGATACAGGAGCAAAAGAAATTGTTTCTGCGATTCATATCGCACAAGAGATGAATCACAATGAATCGCACGATTTGTATCGTGCATAGTTTGATACTACTTACTACAATGGTTACAACACATTTCTACAACAATGCCAAGCTATTATCAGTAAAAATAAAAACTTCAAGTTCCACTACCTCTACTTTTCTTGAATGGAAAATATTAAGCTAAAAGAGAGGAAAATATCACCTAACTTCAAAAACTAATATACTCTTTGAGCCAGTTGAGTTATATAATACTGAAAGCAACATCAAGAATCCCACTACCTGTATTTTTCTTGAATGAAAATAATAAGCTAAAAGAGGCAAATATCACCTAACTTCAATACGGTATGCACCAACATATTCTTTAGGCCTGTTGAGTTATATAATATTGAAAGCAACAGCAGAAAACAATAATATTTGAAACCAACCTGACACAGTTGTACTTGTTTTCCCCATCCAGAGTCTCAGCAGTTGTAAACTGTCGAAGGGCATCCTCCAGGGTTGCTATCTCCCCATCTATCTCAACAGTCAGATCCATCATCCTTTCTTGACGCTCAGATTTCCCTCCACACTTCATGCATTTTATCTGCCAATATATTACCAGCTTCACATCATTGCGCAT
Organism: Vigna unguiculata; assembly: GCF_037176805.1. Taxonomy (NCBI): domain Eukaryota; kingdom Viridiplantae; phylum Streptophyta; class Magnoliopsida; order Fabales; family Fabaceae; genus Vigna; species Vigna unguiculata. The sequence goes on along the minus strand of NC_140799.1, from coordinate 31,026,688 downwards.
CATACTTCCATCAGCAAATGATGGCAAGAATAATTGCTCTAAGTATTTAAAAAACAATCCAACACTGTATTGTACCCATAATTGGGGAAGTTATTAAACAGCTACAGATAATTGCAATTTTTTCAGATAAAAGAAAAATATATAAGTTTACCTTTGATTGAAGATAACCTCCAAAAGTTAGGCCCATTAAATTGGTTTCCTCTCTTAATGAGTCTGATGTTTTATCCCCAGAATCCATAAGGCAAACAGATTGCATTGTCTCAACAGCAAGCCTGTTAAATATTACACGACTTGTTAAATAGAAGTGAAATATGTGACAAGAATTATAAAATATCAAACTACACTGATTCAATGATGTAAATAACACCTTAGAAACTCATGTGCATCTTCTTCTCTACCATTACCAAGTTGACTCCCAATATTCTGTAGTTGAGAGAGTAAGCCCACAGGTGAAATGGGAGATTTTGTGTCTTTCGACTTCAAAATCAAACTTTCAAACTCACAGGTGAAACACCACTTTTTATTTGCACCTGGAATTAAATCAAATATTAACCCGGGAACATTAACACAGTATTCGAGTGCATGATGATTCCAATATGAAACTATGATTGCATACATACATGATTTAGAATGAAGTCCTTGAAGTAAATAAGCAGTCAGGGGTGGTGTAAAAGCCAAGCACTGGAGTACAGCATTAGCATAACAGCTGAAAATGACAGTACAATCAAGAACAAAAAGTGAAAACACTTCTATAAGTGGTAAGTGGTTGATTCTATAAGAAAACACAAGAAACTAACAATGTAGATCAATCAATTACTAACATGGAAAGGAACAACATAATGCAGTAACACTATTAAACTATTTAATAAAAATATCATAAATAGTGAACACAAATAATTTCAAATTACCTGTTTCCACAGTTTATAAGACCAAATGGTTGCAACTGCACTCTGTTCAAGTTAAAAAGCTTGACAAACAAATCATATGGAAAATGACCCTGCAACAAATTAGTGGACAATGTCAGATACTGGCTCCTATTGGCACAGAAGAACGGAAAAAGACTTCTTCAGTAGTAACCTTGTCACTATATTTTCCGGCGATATTACTCCCAACAGCTAATGGGAAAGGTTTAGATGATTTTGATCCTCTAAACTGGTCAGAAACTTTCTGGACAGATGTTTCCAGGTCATTCTTAGACTTTGGCGAGCTAAAAACCCTAGATGAAGTTACAGTGCCAGACTGGATACCCTTATTCCCACATTGTGTACTATAACGTGAATGTTCTTCCTTTTTAGAAACTAACTTCGTATCAGCAATTGCACATGGCAGACCTCTACTTTCAGCTAACTCCAAGGTGCTAGTAGGGTTGATAACATGATTTGATACCCTAGAACCAACTGTTTGCAAATTATGGATGCTCACAGCATCAGCACAACCTGAAGAATCAACTACATTTTTCTCTGAAGATGATGATCCTGGCATATTGTTCTCAACTGATTTTGGGAAAGAATCACCCTGGGATGGAAGATGGTCACTATTTGAGTCATCTTTTAACCTTGTTGAATCAAGTGTTTCATTCCAGAATTCAGAAGACACTGTGGAAGGCTCAATTGTTGACCCTTTCCGCATACGCAAACCAGAACTGCCATCTGATGAAGTGAGCTTACTCTCTTCTTTGCCCAAACCAGGTGTAGTTTGATATAATTTATGCATTGCTGGATAATCATCTACCGAATCGACCAAACTAACAAACTTAGGTGATAATGGAACGGATTCATCAATGTCGTTATGACTTGAAGTGGTATCAGAAGTGTCATGGGTGTGATCCACAAAAATATGTCCCTCAGATCTCTCGTGCTCATTTGAGATGACACTCTCACAGACAGAAGAATCATCAGAAGATTCACTGGCACCAGTGGAAGCTGAAAATCCAGAAAATGAATTACTGGATAATTCTGAATTAGAGCCTGTAACATTTCCCTCTTGAAGAGACTCATCTCTTGCACTATCATCCTTTGCTCTTGAAATATTAGAACTGCTCTTTTCAGACAAGTGATCCTCAGATGCCGTTGCATACTCTGTGCTTTCAGTCTGAGAACTATGTTCATGGATTCTGCGATAGTCAGGATCTGCCACATTCTTTCTAAGATCACTAACTAAGTCATCAGTCTGGCAAGTTGCGATGGCTGGATGGCATTCTTCTTTGTGACCTTGACGCCAATGAACGATTTGGCACTTTCCAGAACTAAAACACATGAAAACAAAAGTCAGCAATATTAACAAAATAATTTTCTTAAAAAGTTAAGACAGAAACATGCAGACGAGAAACAATGAATCAGAAAACTTTGTAACGTTGATTGGACTGTCATGTAAGTTAAATCACTACACAAACTGTACAAGAACACAAAATCCAAGAACCTAAAGAAGGTCTTTAAAACGTGAATGCATAACTTCCGGCTATAAAATTTCATTCCCTAAACTTGAGAAAAACACTTAATATACCACATGTTTGGTTCAGATTTACTAAAGACTTGCAATTTTCCTTTTAATTCTAAAAGCTACAAAGAGTAGCTTCTCCTTTATATGAGGATGAGACGGGCAATATGTATATTTCATATTGGACACCAAACAAACACAACGTAGAATTTATTTCACACGGAAAGAGTGTTCAAGTTCTGTTTTATGTTCATACCCAAACTTACACGATTCTTTATTTTCACAGACAACAAACCTTCACTTTGTAGAAAGCCACAAACAACTGATCTCGTGATCGTTTAACATGTTCAAGGACCAAGCAACAGAATTTGCATGTTTTTCCTTTACGGTTTACAAACAAACTAGCCTATCATAGGCCACACGCCCAACACGGAACCCCGTGCAGTTAACGAATTACAGCAAAAAATTAAAAAATAAAAAACTAAAAAATAAGTATCCATATTCAACACAAAGCACAGCAGTAACAAAAGTATTTAAAAGCAAAAAGAGACACGACTTCTGTTTTTTTCTTCTATTTCCAATTTGCAGAATATGAGCACCTAAATTGAGTCTATCCCCTCATAATCCTAACGGCTACTTAGCTACATATACACCCACAGAAAGAGAAAAGTTAAACAACACAGTGTAGAAAAAATGGATAGCAAAGAGAAAGATAAAAAAATAAATAAATAAGTATAATCAACCATATAGAAGAAATTAAATCGAGAGCGCACCAGTAGTGAACCGCTTTGCACCTCGCGCAACGTGTAGTGGTGGGAGAGAAACACACGGCGCATACTTTGTTCTTCGGGACTGAAACGGCGCCGTAGCGGTAATACGAAGCCTCGGTCTCGGCCCTAACAGTCTCCTCCTCGGCGAGAACAAGGAGCCGCTTGATCTCCTCCGCCCTGGCCTCCGCGCGCCGCCACCTGCGACGGAGCACGAAGCTGATCGCCGGCAAGACGAGGCAGACCACCGCGACGAGGACCAGGCTCCGAAACCCTAGATCGATGGTGACACGCATTTATCCAGCGAATGCGAGGGAACGCGCGCGGAGGCGCATGGACGGTGTGATAGCGAGCGATCGCGGTAGGGGTCTCTCTCTGGCTGGGCGGTGACGGCGACGCGGGTGAGGTTAGCGGGGAAAAACGAGTATGGTAGTGGGAGAGAAGGCATATGTAGCTGGAAGAAGCAGAGTGAAGGTCGGTGACGTGTCACGCGTGAGTGTGTGAAATTGGAATTTTAACGGAAGAGGAAGAAGATGATGAAAGTGCGTTGCAAAGTTCGATTTGGGCAAGGGAGAAGAAACAAAGAGAGATTGTTCCGTTTCTGCTGCAGAAGATGAATGATGAAAATGGAATTTTACCTTATTTGGGAATTTAGGAGGAGGAGAGATAAACGAGGGTGGTAAATAAAATAATATATAATTAATAATTAATTGTTTCCGTTGAGATAGGTTGTTACGGAATTTAAGAAATTGATGGTCGAGGGAAAGGAATTTAGCAACACTGAATTGACTGAATTCTATATTCTCTCGTCAAAATATTATTCTTAATAAATTTAGAGTTTGATGTAAAAAGAAATTCTTTAATTTATCTTAATTGTAAGTTTTTTAACCATTTTTACAGTCCACGTTTCCATAAATTTATCCGTAAACAGAAAATTAGTAATGAAATATTAAATTCATGAATCAGTAGACTAAAACTAATTGAGCAATTTAATCAATGAAAATCTCGTTTTAGTTTGAAATTTCATTTGGCTTTGTTTAACATACTATAAATGGGTTTTATTTGGTTAAAACTATCTTCTTTGTAAAGTTTTAAATCTTTTTATTTTTTCCTTAAATATGGAACAATTCAAATTTTATTGACAAGAATACTTGAAATTTTGAAAAACATTTGAATAATTTGTAGAGTTATTCATCTAAAATTAGTATAGTAAGATCATAAATTGAGAATCTTACATTAAAAATCATCATTCTTTCTTTTATTCTTAATTTAATTTGGAGTATATTTTCAAGCAATATTGTCTCATAATTTGTTTGCTTTTTGAATTGTGTTATTCTTGATTAGGGTGGTCAGAGAGAGTTTTCTTGTGATAAGGTTTCACAAATGATGTTATATTATATACGTTATAAGATTTAAGATTTTAGGTTGTATTGTGTGCTTTCTTGTTTTTCTTAAGGGCTTGTGAAACTTGAAAATTTTTGTGGATTAACATAATTAGGATAATTAAACAACCGATTTAGCTCATTTTGTGAAGGTAAATTAATATAATTCTTTATATTTTTCTTGTCCTTATCTGATACTACTATTAATTGCATCGATTTTACATTGTATGGTAGCATGGTTAATTATAGTTATAATATTAAGCAGAAGAACATTTTAAATTTTAAAGAAAAAAAATATATCATATAATAAAACACTGAAGGGAGTTATTACATTTAAAAAAATAGGTGTAAGAAATTTATATGATTAAAAAATACGATATATATATATATATATATATATATATATATATATATATATATATATATATATATATATATATATATATATATATATATATATATATCTTATAATATAACGTACTTTTAGGTATGACTTAGTATATTTTCTTTCTTCCCAGTTACAACATCGTCATTCTTACAGCAAATGTAGCAATGTCAAAAAACACAGACAAATATAAAATTATTTTTCAATTCTTCTAAAATATAGATATTCCAGATTTCCAAATATATGTTAGATAAAGCATAACTACATTTCTATATTTAAAAAAATGAAGAATATGACACAAAAATAATATAATATCATTTCAGACCATGATATTTTATATTAAAATCAGACCGTAATTGCAATTTTTGAGGATATTTTAATAACTCTACCGTATGCATATAATATATTTACGAGCAGTATATTATATGAAAAGTAAAAAATTATCATGTAATAATTTCGTATATGAAAAGTATAAAATTTCAGCATCAATTATTAAAAATAAACATCAATGTAAGCTACCTAACAATAGCAAGAAAAATCAAAATAGTTGGTCTGGTATGAAATTGGTGAGTAGGTGTGGTATGGAATACGTTTTCTATTGTAGAATTTGGAGTGCCTTCACTCTTCAAAAGTCCTAATCACGTGGAGAAAACCATTTATAGACAATAACAATCACTATCACACGAGGTTTTGACTTTCTCATTAATATTTTTTTAAAATATTTTCCTTAAAGAGACTGAATGAATTACTTTTCATATAATTTTTTTTAGGCCGCACAAATTAGAATATATCATTTTAAATCTTATTTAAGAAAATCTGAGATATAAACTTTCTTATAAAAAAGATCTTAAATTTAAGACAATGTATTTTACCATTAAAAAAATAATATTAATAAAATATAATAATACTGATACTATTATATTTTAAATGATCTTATAATTAATTATTTTTAGATTTTTCCGAATGTTTTCAAACAATGATCGTATATTTCTTTCTCACAATATCTTTCAATCTTGTTCTTGAATTTTTAGCGTTGGACAAATCTTAGCGTTGTTCTCATTAATTAGAGTTGTTATTAGAATCAATATTTTCAAATAAGTCATTTACTTCTTTGACTTTTTTTGGATTTAATCTATTTGTAGCTTGAGATGGTGAGATGGTTAGACTTTGGTGTATCTAAAGGTCTCTTACATTTGTAACACATTCATTTTTCTGTTCATTTTCTTTTATCAAATCATGTGTACTTAGTCTTAGAATTCTCTCAAACTTCTTGGTTATGAGAGTAGTGACATCATTTGAGTTGTTTCGGTCTTTGTCTGCCTCTCTATATTCCTATTCCACAACTTTCAAGGTTTTAGCTTTATCTTTAGCTCTATAGAGTCATCATCGTTTTTGGCTTTAGATTCTCGTACTTATCATATATTATGTGGGATCTTTATGTTCTGCTGAATTTTGCCATATTCTGATTTTCTTTTCTGGAGCAGCAACCTTAGCTTTTTTTTTTTTTTTTTCATAGGTAACACATTGTTCTCCATATTTATACATACTGTTCTCCATATTTATATGTATAACAGTTTTCTGTTTAAGTCATAATTTGTTTTTTGGAGAAGCAAATTCTGACTTTCGATTTGGTTCATCGTGGTTGAAATACGAGCCGGAATTCAGTTACTGAGAAATCGAATTCTGAGCTGAATTTATTTTTTTTTTAATTTTTTAATTTTACTAAAATAAAGGAGAAGGAAAAAAAAGAAGTTATATGTTTTTTAATGAGAACATATTTATTTATATGGTTAGATTTTATTAAATTATACTTTTAAATTAATTTTTTTTATTTTCATTTATTAAACAATAGGAGATGGGAATAAAAATTAAGAAATGAAAAATGTATAAGTATATGGAACAAATAAAAATTCAAATATGAAAGAAATAAAAAATAAATGTACAAGTATACTTAATAAAATTTGAAAATGAAAGAACTAAAAATGTAAAAACATAGAAATTATATAAAGAAAAAATAATCAAAAATTATGAAATGGTAGAAAATAATGGTAGTAAAAATTGTGAAATTAGAAATAAGGTGTTAAGAAATAAGTAGTGTTTTATTTTAGAAAAGAATGACAGTAAAATTTTGAATATAACAATATTGGCATAAAGATTTTGTTATAAAGTTATTTAGACAAGCCTAAATAAATTGAAAAGTTAAAAGTCAATAGAAGTCTTATGGAAGGGATAAAAGATAATACAAAATTTTAATATAGTTAATGATGTGATGTGAACTCTCTAAGGTCAAAGTTGTGAGAACAATGATTTTTTGTGTGTCTTGTTGTTTGAGAGTATGACCACTTTCTTAAGCATCCTCCTTCTGTGATGTTCATCCCATTCCTAATTCTAGATGATTTGAACTGACCCTTTATGTTCCTTCTTGTGGTTGGATGAGGCCAAAGTTGTGATATGGTGGCCAATATTCTTCCTGCCTTCACTACAAAAAATTTAAGTAAATATGGCGGTTTTAATATTGCGGTTATGAAAAATCGCCATAATTTGCTTCATAATACGACAATTCTATAACTGTCACATTTTGTATGCAAAATATGGCATTTGTAAACTGCCATTATACTCCCATTACATCTCCGCTAGTGGCGCCATCTTTCCCTCCATAATACTCTTTTTCATTTACTTCTCATTTAATTCTATCTTTTTATTACACATAAAATTAATTTTTAATGAGACAAATAGGTAAACAAGACACAAACCCTACAAACCCCAACCTCTGACGAAGATAAACCCTGCAAACCCCTAACTCTACAAAACCCAAGTTCTGACGAAGACAAGCTCTGACGGTTTCCACACTCCTCGTCGTTTCCACCCTCCTCGTCGCACCACCATGTGAAGATAAAACTTCGTCGCGACTTCGCACTCGGATTGCGACCCAACAACGCTTTGGTACTCCACCTTTCCAACACCACCACACCGTTCTTGCTATTGATTTCCTCACCGGAGATCTCGTAACTCGTCACTGCAAGTGGAGATTACTAAGTCTCCTTCGCCACACTGATTGGGAACCAAGTCGCCACGAGCATTCACTTTACATTTCCTCGTTTCCGGCAAATCCATTATTGGCATGGACAAGGTCATTCCAATTCTTTCCCTCTGTTACGATTTCCTTTTTGGTTGGTTTGCACTTTCCTCTGATTATTGGGTTAATTATAGTGTGCTCTGTTGCATTTGGCTGAGATTAAAAATATCAATTAGGAAGTTTAATTTTTGTATTCTGTTATTGCAATCCCCGATTCTTGCTTATTTGGTTATGGAAGGGATATGGAGATTCTTGCTTATTCGGTTATGGAAGGGATAGGGAGAACGCTGAAAGGGAGGGACCTGCGTCTTACATACTATAACTTCTTGGATGATTTAATGCATCTATCTTCCTAGGGTTGAGTGTGGTTTATTTCTCTGCTTTAAACACATGAACATGGAATTGTTCTTTGCTAGTTGGTTGAACAAATGCATTATGTTATTTTGAAATACCATATTCAAGTTTAACTGTGATATGTATATGGTTTCGGGTCTGAGTATATGAAACGGAAAAAAGGGATGGTGTGGGCAAAGGGGGATGACAATTTTGAACAATTGTTGTGTGAGTATAGTGTCTGCAAGTGTCTTAATAATTAGAAGCTCAAAATGGTTGGTCTCGTCAAGGGATTATGCTCTGAGTTCTTACCCACTTCATGAACCTTTCAATTGAATATTCACAAAAGCGATTTTGTGGGGAAACCATTATTGTTCAGTCCACATTGTTTTCTTCTCTTCTTGATGGCACTTCTTACCTAACCCGCTTCCATTTCTCTTCTTTTTCATTTATAATCTGCAACAGAAATTAAATATAGATGGTAGCCATCTCCTTTTTTATTCATTTGTCTTCTTGTTGTTGGTTTGGAATGTTGAAAATGTGAATTAGTTTAAGGAGTGAAACTAGGTATATGCATAGTGTGGTGAAGGGATAAGTAATGATGTGTGTAACAATGTTGTGTTGGAGGTAATGGATGGAATGGAGATTTGTCTGTAAAGACAGTACATTTTTGTCCACGAATATGTATTGGCTGAAGAGAAGAGAGATTCAAAAAGTTCAAACTCTAGCAGTGGAATTCAACATTGAAGTACGTAATGGCTAATGCTTTACATGTTTATTTATATCATAACAACTTGAACATTAGAGGAAAAATGAGAAACAAGGTAAAAGCCTCATCATCCTTAATTTTTAAAAAAAAATGACCAACCATATAAAAAACCTTGGTCATCGGAGAGGGCTCTGTGTCTGTCTGTGGTGTGTGTTCTTTTTACAAGATACTGTTATTTTGTTTATACAAGAACAAATTTCTTGAGACTAAAAAGAAAGAAAGCAACACTAGGTAGTGGTCATGTCATGGTGTCATGTGCTTTTTTATTTTAGACATTTAGAACTTAGAAATGCATCTTCTGTGACATGCAATAGTGCGCTGTTTCTTTTGCTTAGTCTCGTTTTTCCAAACTTGTTTGTTCTACTAAGTCTTTTTTTATCATTTTTTTGCAGTAGAACTTGGTCTACTAAGTCCTTTTTTATTCACAAGTTACATCATGCTTTGTTAGGGGAATAAGGGAGAATCATTTTAATTGAAGGTTTAATAGATAGGTAAGTTCACATGTGAAGGATGACTATGAGCCAAATTGAATACTTTTGGATGTCTTATTCATAATGTAATTTAAAAAGAATTATATCTAAAAATATCTTTAATACTTGTTTAACGAATAAGGATGACAACATTTATTAGAGCATAGCACTATTTTAGCCCCAATAATTGTATATTAATTAGTTGTTTGGTGCATATAGTTAGTTGTTCATAAAAATACATATTTCAATTGACAACATTTATTAATTTGTTTATTTTATAGATCGATTACTCAAAATTTTTACATATTTCAATTGAGTTTTTATTTTTATTTTTTCATGATTAGTTAATATAAAACAATATTGTATGTTTTATTTTAATAAACTAGAATCTATGCCTGCATATAATAAGTCCATGGCTATAGAAACATGTTACAAACCTACCTTATCATTTGCCATTTTCTCTAACTGAATCGACAAGTGCTGAATTTGTTCCTGTTGCCATTGAATTGTATATTTAATGATCCTTGAGTGGATATCATGATCCTTGAGCTATAATGAGCATAACATATGGGTTCCTAAAATCTATTTGATTGAAATATGTTTGTTCAATGTTCTGACTCCTTTTCATCTCTTTGTTATGTTTGTTTGAAATTTGTTTGGTGCTGGAATGAGGGTTCTGGTCTGTGTTTAGTGCAGTGGGAAAGGAGTTATGGCAGATTTAGTGGGAAGTGGTGATAATTGGAGGAATTGGTGTTTGGAATTAGAAGAAAATGGAGTATATTGTATAGGAACGACAATGAGTGCATGGTTTCTGTTGCCATTTAAAACCCTTTTACAAAGTGCATAGAATTAGATTTATTTTGCTGCTTTATTGATTTTGTGAGTTCTTCAAGCAATTTCATTTGTGAGCATTAATTGTTGGTTTGCTTATTTAAGTTTAGACATCTTTCTCTTAACCAAGTACTTTAACTTATATGATCACTTTCAATTTGCTTATTTGAGTCTGAACTAATTGTTGGTGTACTGGTTTACCATTTTAAGTTGTCATAATTTGTTTGTTTGGCGGTCTTTTGCACTTCTAATTTAATGCAGGAAAAAATAGATGAGCTAATGTTGAATAACCCAGATATTGCATCAGATATATCTCCAAATGATCCAATTGGTCTCATATTTGGTAAGGAGCATCCAGGTCGGGTCAGAGGATTGTCACATGGAGCTTGTCCCACTCTTGCATTTAAGCAATCCACTACAAGGTTAAATGGTATGAATTTTGCTTCATGTAGTGCAACATCAACAAATACGGATGAGAAGTTTCTAAAGATGGAAAATGAGCTCACAACTCTCAAAAACCAAATGCAAACATTGGTTGCCTATATTGCTTCTAGAGATGACGTTCCTAACCATTTTGCTGTTATGGCTGTTGGTTTGGTACATACTTCGGTTAATGAGGTAAAAATTGATAGTTTATTTAACAAATTACATAAGTTTATTATAATACACATGTGAATTTTGTAACGTCCTAGCCGGAAATTACTATTTAAAAATAACTAAGAAATAAGATTTATAAAACATCGCATTTACTCTCGCAATTTCCCAAAAACGTGGGAAAATTAAAAGTTCAACATCGCTTCCGTAGTAATTAAAATCGTACTATTTAGTTATTACAAAACCAAACCATAAAAATTACAAAAGAAAATCATAATAAAACTGAGTAAATAATCTCGTCGTGATCCCCACTCCGTCTCTACGTATCCGCCTGCTCACCTGCATTAACATCTGCTCCCATGTAACAAGTTACATGATCATCGTCACACACACACAGATAGGGTGAGCTCATTTAAATAAAACCAAACAAATATAATATTAAATTCAACGTCGCGACATTAAAACCCCGGGTTAGTATTCTTCTCCCTTTTTCCTTTACTCTCCACTTCCAGTACTTGCATTTAGACGTCTATCATTTCTATACCCTTTAGGTGAGAACAATTATCGATCTTTGCTGCACGAGTGTCTACTCGCCCCTCCGACTACAGGCCACCACCTGATAGTCCACACGTGGGAATAACCTTGCCACAACATCTCACCGTGATACCAAGTGGAGCTCTCCGAAATAAACATAAAGTTTGTAGTTGTTCCAGACTACCAAAACTCTATCAGAATACTCTGAAGAGGGCAATCATCTGAACCTCGCCGTACGAGCCACAACTCGCACACTCCATTGGACTTCCTAAACCACCAGGCTACAACCTAGAGTGGTCACGTGTTACTCCAATACGGGTTACACTCGTAACTGAACCCCCAGCCAAAGCCTCGCATCATGAACATCACCTAAAGTTGTGTAGAAACCTTTCCTCGCGCACCATCACTGAACCAAAACCGCTTGGCGCGCATCTCACGTCGCATGGCACACACTAGGTTCAGACTGCCTGGCGGACATCACACACCGCCAGGCGCCACGCACCTGCAGCATCATCACCGCCTAGCGCACCTACCTCGCGTCGCCAGTTGCCACCGCACTATTAGAGTCTCTGCTGCACCATTCCGCCTGGCGGAACCCTCCCTACCGCTAGGCGTTATGACCATTGTCGCTGATTGCGTTCCGTCCGCCTAGCGGCTCGTTCACGCCGCTAGGCGCCATACCAGTAGCGCACTGTTACTGGTTCCTTGGCACTTAAACAGATCCCCAAGGGATCCCAATCATACAACATAACAATTTACAACACAGCCTGGTTTTGCAGTCATACAACTATAATAAGATTACACCACACCCATTCAAACATGCCATCAAATCAAGTATTGTCATGCACCCATACTCTCCTTCACTTACCCCTTTAAACATGCCACATACATTCCACATACACCCCATCTTAGGATCATACAGTCTGATATTTTTATAAACTCATGACACCACACTTTTGTCAATATTGCATATGTACCTTAATAAAAATTCACAAGCACAAAACCACGACTAGGGTAAAGTTTCACCATCTATACCATATCTCACATAATTATCTCACTCGTACCCAATTAACATACATTCTGAATTTAACTTACCACATGCACCCAATTATGCTTCATTAGAAGTTACTTGAACTCATCAAAGGCTTATTCATGTATTTTACAAACTCCAAAATCAGCAATATTAAGTAATGTATATCTCTAGCTACTGAACTCCAAATCCAATCTCCACCGTTCAAAGTGAAGAACCACATGTTATGGATCACCTGTCAAAATGTCACCTAAATCGGACGGTTAATGAACCGGGAAATGCAGTTTTACAAAAATTACGCGAACTAGAAAAATTGTGGCGCCTAGCGCTCAACATCAGACGACTGGTGCCCGGCGGGACTAAAATACCGCTCGACGGTTACTGTTATGCAAAAAGTACGAAAAACAGCGTTTTTCGTGAATCAATACACCATGCACCTCTGATGTGGCGCCTGGCGGCCAATATGGTGCCGTCAAGCGGTTCCTACAGTTCCAGGAACCCAAAAATATCCTCAACACCTTCAAACCTTATTCCAACCCCTACAATTCTGATTCCACTCGATTTACGATCCAATAGGCTGCCTTCACATGTTTATATTCATTATTCTTTCATAATACTCCTCCATATACGAAATTCCACTAACCTTACCACTTAATCTAGTGCAACTATGAAATCCCTAATTCATCAACCCACCAATTGATATTCATGAAATTTTCAAGTTCACGCAATGTCCAATCAATTTAGTAACTACAATCCCATAATTCATCATGCCAATTAAATATGTACAATAGAAATACAACCCAAACACCACAGCATCGCTGACAAATCAACCAAAAAAAAAAAAGAAGACGCATGTTGCGTCGCCTGGCGGGCCACCCTCAACCGCCAGGCGGTTCATAGGCGAACCCAGAAAATAGGATGAAAGCACATAAGTCGCCTGGCGGTAGGGCATGAACCGCCAGGCGGTTTCTGGAAAAATCCAGAAACGCGAATATAACGAGAGAAAGCAGGTTCTACGGTCTCAATATGGTTCAGATCATACATTCATATCATTGCGAAATAAAACAAGCAATACGAACTCCCCTAACCTGGATCCTTCGTGCAGTACCAGTCCAGACCAAGAAAAACCTTCTTCTCCCTTCAATTTTTGTCTTTTAATTACTTCTTAATGAAAGTTAATTAGCCAAAACGAAAATGGGTTTTATTGCTTGTGATAAGTGTCATTCAAGACCATTATGGGGTTGTTTTTCAGCCGGTTTGGATGCCTTAACGTGGCGGCTAGTTTTCTACCTCCTCTCTTCTTTGCCAAAAGTCAAGTTTAGCAAAAAGAAAACTTAATTTAAGTCTCACCAAGGTTTGAACCCCTAACCATGCAAATATTAGGTCAATGCTAACCATCATGCCAATTCATGTTTCATGCTAAACTAACATAACTCAATTAATATATTCTTACTTAACATGCACATTCATATTATTAAAACAATAATAATTAAATACACATAAGTGGCATACATAGGACTCAAACCCAAGTCCTCTTACATAATAAAGTACTCTCAACCACTTGAGCTAGTACTTTTCCACGTCACATCAACCACTATTAAATGACATAAAGGCTTCCATGACCCGCATTTATTAATTATTTATTTATTTAATTAATTAAATTTCACGGGTCTTACATCCCCCACCTTAAAAATTTTCGTCCTCGAAAATTAGTGTTTATTAAAAATTAGTTGCGGTTAAGACTATCTCATTAAGTCCTCCATCTCCACGGTCAAATCCGTCATGAACCTAGATCTTGTCAGCTTCCAACACATGCGGAGGGTCTGCAATGTACTTCTGCAATACTTGACCCCTGCGTACACATGCCTTTCCTCTAAATTGCAGAATGTCATCTTTACCCATCCGCTTCAGGAAATACTACACTGCGCTGTCTACAGTCTATAATGACATGATTGTCCGACAACCAATCCATGCTAATGGAGATGGAACATAAGGTTTACTAGGCCTTGAAGTTTATGAACTTTGATCCCTCTTTGTATGCTAAAAAGAGGATTCTGCAATTGTAAGAGCTTGAGAATATTAAGGTAAATGTTAATCATAATCATGTATAATTATATATAAAGATATATGTGAACAAGAAAATAAATAAAAAGAACAAGTAATTGAAATATGATCACGTAGTAAATAAAATTAAGATGTGTGTCTAATTATAATAATAATACCATTATAATAATATCGCATAGTGATAATAATAATAATAATAATAATAATAATAATAATAATAATAATAATCACTACTAAAAAAAACTCATACTTATAAATTTTGTTATGAAAAAAAAATTAGCAGGAAATTGGTGCCAATTTTTTTGCAAAATATTTAATATAAAATACTTTTCGCAACAAATTTTGTAGAAAATACTTGCAAATTTTATAATTTTGTAGGAAATAATTATCCATTAAGGAATTACCTGTCAATTAAAATTCTTAAAAAAAATAGCAGGAAAAAGTCTTTTCTTGAAAATCTTTTTAACAAATTTGCAAGAAAATTCTCATGTAATATGAGAATTTTTAAGAGTGAATAATAATAATAATAATAATAATTTATAATAATATATCTATAACAATACCCTCTTTTGTGTTCACATTTCACATTTCCACCTTTACCCTTAATTATTATTTTAAAAATTAATGATTTTATAAATAGTTTATCTTTAATGTTATTCTAAAAATTTCTTCTTAACTGTTATTTTAAAAAGATTTTTTATCTTTAACAATTATTTTAAATACCTCTTTTCTGTATATATTTTATTTTTCTAATTAATATTTAAAAATTATTTTAAAAATTAATTATATATTTTTTATTAATCTTAACTCAAATCTTTATCAAAAATAAAAAATGCGAGTGCATGTGTGTTCGCTAATAATAATAATAATAATAATAATAATAATAATAATAATAATAATAATAATAATAATAATAATAATAATAATAATAATAATAATAATAATGCAACAACTACATATATTGAGATACACGATTTTTGTGTCCTCTTTTGTTTTTACAATTTTACCATCTTGGTTATTATTTTTTAAATTTAAATAATTATTCAGAAAAAAAATTATTTGTCAGTTTTATTATTTTACTAATTTTAGTAACTATAATTTTTAATTCAAATAATTACACAGATATAAAGATAAAATGAACAACAAAATAAATTAAAAGTGCAAGTGATTGAGATATGATCCCGTAGTAAATAAAAGTAAAATGTGTGTCTAGCTATAATAATAATAGTAATAATAATAATAGTAATAATGAAAATAATAATAATACAACTATATATATATATATATATATATATATATATATATATATATATATATATATAAAGAGATAAACATTTTTTTGTATCTTTGGTGACCTTTTTTATTTTTTCAATTTTATCATCTTAATTATTATATTTTAAATTTAAATAATTATTTATAATAAAAAAATTATTTTTCAGTGTTATTATTTTACTAATTTTAGTAACTATTTTTATGAATTGAAATAATTATTTATTGTAAAGATAAATTAACAACAAAACAAATAAAAATGGTAAGTAATTGAAACATGATTCTTACATAGTAAGTAAAAGTAAAATGTGTATCTAACAATAATAATAATAATTATAATAACAATAATAATTAATAATAATAATAATAATAATAATATAAACATAATAATTATAGTATATAATAATAATTATTATTATATTTATAATAATAATAATAGATAATAAAAATAATATTAATAATAATAAAAATAATAATAATAACAATAATAATATTAATTTTTCTAGTATTTTTTTCTCATATCACTAATATATAATAATTAAATTAATATATTATATATTAATATTACAAATAACTTTACTATTAATAATATTAATAATACTAATGGTAATAATATATAATAGTAACATATAATAATAATAATAATTATAATTATTGTTATTATTATTATTATAATACTAGTATTGATTATAATTTTACTATTATCACTACAAATAATATTTATAATAATATTATTATTAATAATTACAAATTCTAATATTTATAAAAATATTACAAATAATAATATTACTTATAATTACTATTATAGTTGAAATCATAAATAAATGAAAAAATAAAAATAAATTGACTTTTTGTAGAATTTGAACTCAGGTCTTTTTGTACCTGAGTTTTAAAATGACGAAAAACTAATTTTTATGACATGTGTCAATAAAAGAAGACGGATAATGTAGTAATTTTGGTAGTATTTTCTTTTCTTAATATGTCATAGATATCAAGCTAAACTTTTTTTTTCCCTTTGCAAATGCATAGTTTAGTTCAAGTGTTTTCCATAACACAACAATAGTTTTAATATGACAAATTATTTTATAATTTTTTTCATACAAAACACTTAAAATATATTCATGATTTAGAAGATCTTTATCAGTTGTAAGAATATAAGTTACTAAATCATAAATTAATATAATAGAGAAAATATTAGCTTTAGATATCACACAAAATTATTCAGTGAGTCAGAAATTCATTTATCCATAATTTTATTTATTTTTACAAATGGAAATAAAAACAATTATATACATAAATTTTTAGGTTTAGTTAAGACTGATTTAATTATAACTATAACAAACGCATTAGTTATAAAAAAGATGTGTTCAATTTTCTGCTCTATATTGTCTTTAATGTTAGAAATGAAGAAGATTTTTCTCTTTAAGAATGTTATAAAATGATTAAACAAATAACATTACTAATAATAATATGAAATAATATAATAATAGTTATTAGAGCAATAATAATACTAACACACACACACACACACACACACACATATATATATATATATATATATATATATATATATATATATAAATCAACCAATAATTCTTATAACAATAAGAGATAAAAAGTTAATGAGGGAAGAAGTAGAAATAGTTTGGGTTGAGGAACACATAGCGCTATCCTTAGATAGATAACACCCACATTGCATAGGGCAAGACACAATAGTATGCGCTGCTCTCCCAAGATACAACAACTTGGTCAGATCGATCGAGTGCAACGAAGGATTTATGAACCTTATGAACACCAATGTCTTAAAGATAATATAGAGAAGAAAAGAATAGCACTTTTGAAAAAACTCTAGTGTTTGTTGTTGTTCTTCCCATGCACCTAGGTGGTATTTATAGGTAGAAAAAGGAGATACAAGAGTAAACTGTAATAAAAATATAGTTGTTAAACATAGGTTTTTTATTTTAATAATTTATTTTTTAAATTATATTAAAATATTTCCAACAGTAACCGCTACAACTACAAATGTGGTTTACAAAAAAATATATTTGAAAATCTTTAATAAGAGGTATACAAATTAATCTTACACCATTATGATTATTTTGTTAATTATTGTATTGCATTCTTTTGTTTTTTGAATCCAATTTTAAATTTAATAAAGTTGTATCGGTTCTATATTGCAGATTATAATGATTTTCTAGACAATGAAATTATGTATGGATATTTATAACAGGTACATACATAAATCTTTAAAAAGTTAAAACTTCGTATTAGACAAAACAATGATTACTATAATTAGTGTTGTCATAATCCTGTTCAAGATTGTTACATTCACTTATAAACATGGAACATGGTAAAATTGATATCTCTTATTTTAAATCATATTTATCATCATTATTTAAAAATTAATACATATTTTTAACTTCTTCCTTTTTACCATTACTATAGAAAAAAATCATTTATCTAAAAAATAACCCGTGCGGGTCAAAATACTAGGTTGAACTTATATATTTATATATTTTTAATGACAATAAATAAGAGTAAATTAAAATAAATCACTTCCTTAGGTTGAACTTTAGTCTATGCATATGTGATCACCTATGATGTATGGATGCGATACATGTATCAGATATGACACGTATCCGATATGTCAATACATTTATTTTTAAAATAATAAGATATGATACATGATAAATACATGATATATGAATATTGAAAAGTGTACAATAATTCTTAGAAACATAATAAATATATGATTGTTATTTGTGAATCCACATTAAAACTATATGTACTAAATTTGTCAACATAAAAAAATATAAATGATTGTCATTATAAAAGTATCATTATAAGACAACTCTTAAATAATGACCAATTTTAGTAACCAAAAATATGGTAGAGACAAATTTAGAGACCAATTATTTTGGTAACCAAAACCACATAGCTAATGTTAGTGACCAATTTAGAAACAAATTATTTTGGTAGTCAAAACCTTGGTAGCTAATGTTTGTGACCAATTTAGAAACAAATTCATAATAGAAACTCTTTTAATTATAAATATAGAGACCAATTATTATTATTTTTGAACTATTTTAGTTGACAATCATTTTTAGTTTTTAAATTGGTACATAAATTGGTCACTATATAGTGACTAATTTTTTTGTCATTAAAATTGGTCATTATTCAAAGATTTTCTTGTAGTGTACTACGACTTTATAAGTTAGATACTCCAGTAATAAATATCGATAAAATGTCCTAAAATATTTGACACATATACGTGACCCAAATTGAAGTATCGTCATAGATAATCACCTATCTATAGATGTTTTGATAATAAAATAAAAAAATATACAAATTATTTCATATTATTTTAAATGGCTCTAATTTCTAATTTCTAATTGATCGAATGAAACTAAATTTATTAAGTGAGAGAATTTTAAATAATAAATGTCAATAACAACTTCGAAAGGTTGCTTGGAAACAATTTAAGTTTATTTATTTCCTTTTCTATTGAAAATTTTTTTTAAAAAATAATAATTAAGGTCATTCGGTTATTACAATTGTTTATTTTTATTCCAAATACCTTTTCACACATACATATACTTTATTATTCAATTTGTTCTAAACTTAACATATCTCCTGTATTAAATCACAATATTTAAAAATAATTTATATTATTATAAACAAACTTATCATACTTTTTTATTATTTACTATTTTAATTAATTATTATTTTAAATAAATATTTTATAAATCCTACTATTATTTTTATATATAATAAAATATATTCTTATAAATATTTAATAAATCTTTATTTCAATAAACCCGTGGGTCAAAATACTAGTAAATATACATTCATCAATTCCAAAATGTGCATTCATCTTATTATTAATTTTTAATAATTAACTTTTAACAATTAAATTTTAATAACTATTCTTAATAAAAAAAACATATAACTACATAAACATTTCAAAAATTATATTTTACAAAATCCATACACAAATATAAAATTTAGATCATTTTATACACTTATAATTTTTTTTATCTTCCAAAATTTTACAAAACACCATAATTATTACTACATTATTTTTCTCCATCTTAAAATATTATATTACTTTATTTAAAATATATTATTTTTAATTAAAACAAAAATAAGAAAATAAAAAAATCCAACTTAGAATTGGGATTTGTGATAGGAAAGAATAATGCAAGGTGTTCTTATCGAAAAGGTCATCTACAAATGGAGGGGTCCAAATTATGGTTTGGGTGTTCGTGCGGGAGGGAGCTCCACCTGTAAAAGACTCTCTAATGTCTAAGTAAGTAAGAGTATTTAGTAGATTTGGTTAAAAGAGATTGTGAGTGAGTAAGCCAAGTGGAGCAACCTATATATATATATATATATATATATATAAAATGTTGTGAAACCTGCGACATGGTTGATCGTGCTATGTGCAATTGAGGCTATAATATCTTACTGGATATGTGGGTAGTTGAGGTCGTGCTGTCGAGATTGGTGGATGCGTGAAGACATGGTCAAGGGGATGTAATGGATGTGTTGGGCCTTATCCTCTGCTGGGCCAGGTAAGTACACAAGGTATCAATGAAAATAAGAAATTCACGAAGTAAAAATGAAAAAAGAGGGCAAACATGTTTTTTTTTATGTTAACATGTGACGAGATAACCTCATATGTCCATGTCGACAACATTTTCCTAAGAAACATAACTTAAAATAACTAATAAAGGATTAAGGTAACTAATCACAATTAAGGAAACCTTAAAGTTAGATACACTTATTTATTCTAGGCTCATGAAGTACAAAAGCTCATACAGGTACTATGAATAGGCTTTGTTTCACAAGGTATGCCATATGATTCAATTATTACAGTATTTATTGTTGACTTGAGCATCAGAGTGATTTTGTAGGCTTATCGACCAACGACTTGGACCTACATACAAGAACGCATTTCTGATTTGTAAGAACATTTTGGCGAACCCACCGTGGGGTCGAGTTGGATTCTACAACATATATGGTTTCTACTCGCAATATGACGAACAACGACAAAACAGACGAGATAAAGATTCTTGTAAGTAATTTTAGCTAGTTGGTGATGTTGTTGGAGTTGGAAAGGGAGTTGTCTGAGTTAAAGATGAAGAACGTAGAGGAGATGGACGCCTTGAAGAAGGAAAATGCAATGATGAAGAGGAAGTTGGAGGAGGTTGACCACGATAACTCCAAACGGGTTCATACTAAGACGCTCAAGACCAACATTTTGAAGTCACCCCCTTTGACTATGGTTGAGAGTAAGCAAGGAGCTTCACATCAGATAAATAACATAGTTAACATCCCTCTCACTACCATACTGGACAAAGACATCCCTTCACGGATGAAATCATGGAGACCCCCTTACCTGGTAATTGGAAGGGTCTAGCAAATGATGGGTATGGCATCACCACGAATCCATATGAACACATGGTTTTCTACCGAGTGACGCAGATCTACCATGCTTGTACACCACTAACAATGCAATTTTCTATTGAGTTTTTCCCACATCGGTGAAGGGCACAACCGTGAGTTGGTTCACCCGACTCCCTCCCTATCAGTAAATTGGTTCAAAACGTAGATAACCGCTTCAAAACACGGTTGGTACAAGTCAAACTCAACACATAACTTTAATCATCTTGGTTAATGTTCGACAAGAAAATGGGGAGTCCCTTAGAACGTTTATGGAACATTTCGACAAGGTGGCCATAAATATCTAGAATTTCAATACTAAGGTTGCGTTACATTATATTTATAACAACGTTAAGGTTCAGACCATTCGTGGATGGCCTATGTAAGAAGCTGGCTACAAACTTGGAGGAATTGAGGCAACGATCCACAAAGTTCATGCAATTGGAAGAGCTCAGGGAGTTCAAGAATAAAAGTATTCATGCAAGAATGGTAGTTCCTTAATATTAAGAAATCAAGTGGAAGTACATATATTATAAAAAGTATTAATGAAAAAATCTCTTTCATATTTTCACTACTTTATATATATATGATTTATATTAGTAGTACAATTATCATATCTATTTTCCTTAATGAGTTCTTATACTTAATATCATGACCATAAAAGGATACAGTACGACCATGTACCAAACACATGTCAATACATATATATTAATCATGTGCAAACAAAGATGAAGAACTATTTTAGTTCTAAGACTTATGGTGTTTAGAGTCAAGAAAATCCAAGAAATATTCTCATTGGACATTAAGATAACCAAATGGTTATCTAGATGTGAAATTGTACTTCCAAGGATTCACAAGAGAGGAGAGGATTCAATTAAACAAAAGAATAAAAACACAATATATAAGAGGGAAAGTAGCATGAAAGGCTAGAAGGGGGAGGGAAAAGAGGTGTAATCACACCACTTGGGGAACAAAGTCATACCAAGATAAGCGGGGATGTTGCCACTTGAGATTGTGCTCAAGATAAGACTAAGAGGAATAGACACTCAAGAGAGAGCTCACTCACAAGGTAGTCAAATATATGGCATCACACTCAAAATATTCAACCTTGTTACAAGACAAAGAGGTCTCCTTTTATAGCCAAAGGAAAGGACCTCTTAATGTAACATCTCAACTGAATATTACAGATTTAAATAATAAACTAAAATAAGAAAAAAAATTCATTAATTATAAATCAATTTCCCAAAAATGCAGGAAATTTCAAACTTTATGGTCGTAATAAATATTCTCAAATATTCTTAATAGGCACCATTCTGCTAAAATCTTTTCTAAATTTGACATGAAGTATGGATTTTGGCAAATACAGATCCAAGAAAAAGATCGATACAAAACTGCATTTACTGTTCCTTTTGGGCAATACGAGTGGAACGTTATGCCATTTGGACTTAAAAATGCACCATTTGAATTTCAAAAAATAATGAATGATATTTTCAATTCGTACTCCAATTTCACAATTGTTTACATTGATGATGTGTTAATATTTTCTCAATCCATAGATCAGCATTTTAAGCATGTTAATATCTTTATTAACATTATTCAACAGAATGGCTTAGCTGTATCTAAATCAAAGATCAACCTTTTCCAAACAAAAATTCGTTTTCTTGGTCACATGATTTTCCAAGGAAAAATTATTCCTATTGATAGGGCAATAGAATTTGCAGATAAATTTCCAGATTAGATAATTGATAAAACCCAACTCCAAAGGTTCTTAGGCTGTCTTAATTATGTAGGGGATTTTATTCCAAATCTCAATAACATAATCAAACCTTTGCATGATCGTCTTAAAAAAACTCCTCCCTCTTGGACAGTTGAACATACTCAAGCTGTCCGAAAAGTCAAAACCTTGGTCAAAGAATTACCTTGTCTTTATTTACCAATCCCCCAAGCTTTCAAAATTGTTGAAACAGATGCTTCTGATTTAGGATATGGAGGCATTCTTAAACAAAGGATTGATAAAAAAGAACAAGTAATTGCTTATACTTCTAAACATTGGAATCCTGCACAACAGAATTATTCAACTGTTAAGAAAGAAATTTTAGCAATTGTTCTTTGTGTTTCAAAATTTCAATCTGATTTGCTTAACCAAAATTTTTTAATTTGTGTCGATTGTAAATCTGCAAAAGACATTTTACAAAAAGATGTTAAAAACTTAGCATCAAAACAAATTTTTGCAAGATGGCAAGCAATTTTAAGTGTTTTTGATTTTGAAATAGAATATCTCAGAGGCACCTCGAATTCTCTCCCTGATTACCTCACTCGTGAATACTTGCAGGGAAAAGGTACCTGACGAACATGCCTAAAAAGGCAGTATTAGCTTCGACAAGAAGCCAAGGTATAAAACTAGCCATATCTGGCCCAAATAAATCATCAGGGTCACAGACCCCAAAACAAACTGGGTCATCAACCCAATCTGGGTCATCAATCCAGAAAAAATCAAAAGAAGTCATTGGGTCATCAACCCAACCAACCTCTTCAAACCAAACAGCCAAACAGCCAAACAGCCAAACAAACCAAATTGGATTATGCCATCCCAATCCAAACATTGTTAGCTCTTCAAGATCAAGGACTAACTACACTTCCCAAGAAAACTTGGGCAGACATTGTCTCAGATGAAGAACAAGAAGGAGAGAATCTTGACCTAGCTCTCCTTATTAAAAACCTGAAAAACCACAAAACAATATGCAACCCAAGAATGAGTCAAGAACTCCAAACCCAATCAACCCAAAAACCTGTTTCAAAATATCAAACACATTATATAGCAAAAAACAAGTTTTCGTCAATTGTCCAATTGGAACCAGAGTATTGGGATAACAACCCAAACAAAATAGCTGCCAAAATTTTTCCTGAAGGTTTTCATTTCAGACCATCAGCTTGCAATAAAACCAGACAATTTTGAGTTTGTTTTGATTGATACAGATTCTGTAGCAATCAAACATTATAGGGATACAAAAGATTCATCAAATTTTACTGACTCAACATTTCAAATTTTAAAGGTTTTAAGTCCTAGCCAATATGGCAAAAACCCAAATGTTTTTAAAAAATTTTCTGAAAATTTTGACCCCATTGGGTATAACTATTGGGATTATATTGATGCCTGGACCAGGGTGTTTTGGTATCAAAATAAAACCTATCGCCATTCATGGCTAATTTATTTCAAAAGAAATAACAAGTATAATTTTCCAAATTGGTTCCTCCAATGGTGGGACTTGAAGTCGGAGAAGAATTTCATCTTCTCACAAAACAATCTGTGGCTGAACATGCCAGAAAATACAAATATTTACACATAGGATGTGTTCAAGTAGCAGTTAAACCTTTAGTTAGAGAAGGTCTTAACGCCTCAATCCTCATGTGCCTTAGAGATACTAGGCACAATGATTTTCATGATTCCTTAATAGGAACCGTAGAAACAAGTCTTGGACATGGTCCTGTATATTTCAATTGTTTTCCCAACAAAACGACGAGTCTTTTGGATAGAAATATTCTAGACTCATTATTTCTAAACATTAGGCTTCATGGATTAAACATGAAGGAGGGATCTATCCCTGCAGCATTGCTATATAGAATTCAGTACAAGGTTATGAATACTTGTAACTCTAGAGTTCTGCTGAAAACAACCGATAGGGAAACTACCTTATTTGTCACCGACATGGCCAAAGCTAATGTCACAATTTCCTTAAGTTCATTCGCACCACGCTGCAATTTCACACAAACCCCCTTTTCCCAATCTCCTTTAATCAGTTACAGCCCTTTTTACCAATTAGAATCAACCTAGAAGCCTTAAATTACGAAAATCGAACCAAAATTAGTTCGCGTCACCTGGTGGGTGTTCATCACTGCCAAGCAGTTCATCAAAAACCCAGAAACTGGGTGAATCAATCAAGCGTCGCTTGGCGGTCTGGAGCTTACCGCTAGGCGATTCCTCTCCAAGAACCCAAAATATACTGACATTAGGATGAGTCGCCTAGCGACTACAAGTAACCCACCAGGCAGTTTCTGGAATTTCTCTAGAAACCTGAGAATTCAACAGATTTACAAAACCTTCATGCATTTCATATTATACATTCACACAGTTCATGCTAAAACATAAAAATTTACGTGTAAAGATTCCCTAACCTGGATTCCTTGCTTAAAATTTGCTAGTTGAGAGCTTTCCCTTTTTGATCACCAATGGTCTCCTTATTGCTCCCCGAATTCAGCTCTTCTTTTCACACTAGAATAACAATTTCTCTCTGAAATTTCACTCCTCACAATGTTCTCTACAATGGCAGCCTTTGAAACCCTATTTCTCTCCCCTAAATGGCTTTTTAATTAGGTATTAAGGGTGATTAATGGCCAAAACGAAAAAAAAGATTATTTGTGATGGTAATTGTCATTCAAGGACCATTAAGGCTGTTTTTCCATCCTCGCCCATTCAGCTAGGATTTTCTCTACCCTTTCATATTCATGCCAAAAGTAAAATTGACAAAAAGAAAGCCTAATTTGGTTCTACCAAGGTTCAAACCATAACCATGCGAATGTTCAATTTAATGCACAACCATTCAACCAATTCTTGTTTCATGACAATTTCTATAAATATGGAATTAAATTATCACTCATCACAATCAAGCATATTATTAAAATTAGTAATAAATTAAATAACACAAAATTGGCATACATAGGACTTGAACCCAAGTCCTCTTACATAATCAAGTACTTTTAACCATTTTAACTAGTACTTTTCCACATCATACATGTTAAAAACAAATGCCATAAAGGCTCACACTACCCATATTTATCAATTAATTATTTAATTAATTAATTTTCACTGGTCTTACACTTAGTAAAAATAAAGGATAGTATAACAAATACAAAAAGAAAGGCTTACTCTCCAAGGCTCTCCATGCACCTTTGACCTTCTGGAAATGCCAATCTTTGGTCTCCAAGCATCATGTGGGATGCTCCATGCATGTGGACCAAGCCCAATCCTCTTCTCCTATCTAACTAGGCATCACTCCCTTACAAGGTGTCCTTAGCAAAGCCTACAAAATAAACACACAAATAAAAGTCAGCACAACAAAGTCAACACTAACTAATGCTAAACAAAATCAAATATGGAGTAGCATCCCTTCTTGTCATGCTCCTAGTAATCCTCCTAGGAAGATCCTTTATGCCCTCATAAGAAGTCATGGACTCATCAAACATAAGTATAATAAATGATAGAGGGCCTACAATATACTTTAAAATTACATTTGCAACCATATACATGTTACTTGAGTGAGACATTATTGTTTAGGTAACCTAACATCATGTAATAAGGAAAAACCTCTCACTCGAGTTGTGATAATTGGCATTATCATGTTTTATTTTTTGTTTATTTTTATCTTTTATTGTTATTTTATGATTATCTTTTTAGGTATTTTAGGTTTTATTTAATAAAGTTGGAAAAGATAAGTATTGGGTTTACATATTTAATATTTTTTGCAAATAAGTGGAAACATCAAAGAAATTAAAAAGAATATCAACAAAATTTGATTATCAAAGTTATCAACAAGAGGAGATATTTATAAATTTTGCTACTCCAATAAAAAATCAAGTACAAAGTTGTAAGTTCAGTCAAATTCGAAAAAATCTATAAATTAGGGGCTTGTAAAGGTCAAAATGAACAACCTTCTAGGAAATAATCACCCCTCTTAGGGTAGAGAGGGAAAAAAATCTTTTGGGAGAAGGACACTTAACCTAAAATGAGAGAAGGTAGAGACGTATTTTGAAGGTTGGGGCATTCATCTTTATTCTTATTCTAGTATTCAGAATGTTAGGAAGTAGTTAACTCCCTTATTCATGGGTTTGAGTGTAATGTATCCTTAAATCTTTGTGAATTCCACTATTTAATATAATTCTTTTCCATTAGTCTTGTTTTCTATTATTGTTTTAATTGCACATTCTAGATTGATTTCATATGTGGGAGTAGTTAGTGATTGAAAGATAGTTTGGAAAACCTAATTAGGATAGAACAACTAATAGATTTCAACTGCTACACATAGATGTGGAACATTTAGTCATTCATAACATGAAAATCTTGATAATTAATGCAAAATTATAATACAAATTTCTAGACATAGAGTTTTTATTATTCAAGTTTAGACTTGTCGATAAGATATTATAGCTTGTTACAAAATGTATGAATGTTAGAGAAGGAATTAGAAGTATATTGTCTGGTATTTTTTCTTTGAATTGAATCATGATACCCAATCCCAATGAAACCTTTATCATATATTGTTGCACACCACATGTTTGGTAAAAACACAAAACCAGTTTTACTTTTGTTTTTGTAAATTTATTGTCTAATTGAGTTATGAATTGCAAGAGTTGTCAAGTGTTGCACAAGTCTCTTGGGAAAAGATACTTGGACTTTCTACTTTATTACTTGTAGATCCGTTAAATAGAGAATTTCTAATAAATAAAACATCACATATTATAATATAATATAGACGAAAAGGCAGAAAGTATATTAGAATCAACCCTTTACGGTTATCTAAATATATTGATTAAATAGAAAGATCATGGGTATAAAACAAATCAATAACAAAAACTAGAGACATAACATAGTTTCTTAAAAGATTGCTCAACAGAGCACAAAATATAAAGAAAAACAGTTCTTCAAAAGATGTTTAGTAAAGAGCAAGATCTAACATCTAATGTAGATAGCGGCATCACCTCCATCCCGATGATCAACAAGTGTCTCTACATCTGCTCACACCAACATTTTGTGATCATTCAAAAAGAAAAGCACAACAAGGAAACAAACACAGAAAGAAAGAATGGTAAGCTAGAGTATTTAAACATTCTTGCATAAATATAAACACATAGGTAGATCATCCAAGAAACTCATACATGGACACCTAACTGACTGTTGACTCGATATCCGAATTATGCGCTTGATATAAAATTCTAAGGAAGTATGCATCTACGTTGATTTCTAAACTCTATAGAGTCTAGCCGCAAGGAGTTACCACCAAATCAATCACAAGGTTAGCCACAATGCGTCTCAAGCTTAAACACCTTATGAGACTAGAACCTCTTTCCACTCTCACCACATAATCACTCTACTCTACGTAAGCGTGAGTGATTATTAGAGTTCATGATACCTTCCTTATCTAGACATCTCCTATATCAAGGCATTTACTAAACACACCAATTCAGTTTCAAAACACCACCTAATACATGCATAACTTCATACGTCATGCTTTCAAAGAGCATATCAATACAACATAGAATTCATTAAACAATTAAAGAAATTATGCACCAATCTCGCTCAGGATGGAATTCCTCGCTTAGTTGACATGGGTTCTCTTGCTCAAGCGAAACATTCTCGCCTTGACGAGAACTCAAATAGAAGGTACAGTGCGCATCTGCGAGTTCTCACTTAAGCTAGACTTTCTCGCTTAGACGAGACTACTCTCGCTTAACTGATAACTCGCGCACCAGCAAATGGGATTTTTCTGCTATTCTCGCTTAGGCTAGAGGTTGCTCACCTAAGTGAGAACAACAAATTCTATCTTACTCGCGCATGCAACAAATTTTCAATCCTAACAAATTCACGCATGCAACAAATTCATTTCATACAGTATCACACATCAAACAACATTTTCAAACACAATTATGGACAAAAACAGGCAAACACTTCGAAGCTTTAAAAACCCTAACTTCCCTTACCTCAAAACTACTACTACTCTTTATGAGGAGAGAGCCCTAGGTGGAAAGGAACACCACAATCCCAAAACAGAGTAAGAAGATGGAGGAAGGAAAGATTTGGTTTAATTAGTGGACTACACCGTAGAGGTCCCAATTTCAGCCAAGATAGCAACTCATCACATGTTCCCAAAACCACAACATGCAATCATCAACATATTACCACCAGTAATATCAAATGGTATGAAATTCTCTCATAACTAACCACTTTACCTTTTTTGCGCAACAAAACCTCTTGAAAATGGCATTTCCCTTGCTTTCCATAGACTTGAAAGTAACAAGCCGCAAAGGTCCTAATTTCAGCCAAGATAACAACTCATCACATGTTCCCAAAACCACAACATGCAATCATCAACATATTACCACTAGTAATATCAAATGGTATGACCTTCTCTCATAACCAACCAATTTACCTTTTCCGCGTAATAACACCTCTTGAAAATGGTCTTTCCTTTGCTTTCCATAGACTTGAAAGTAACAACTCTACGCGTTCGACAAAGCCTTAGGTAAGAGCACTCTTTCTAAGCTCATGCCAAAGCCTTATGGTTGAAAGAAACCCTTTTACCCTAACTCAACAAAGCCTTGTAGGTAAAAGAACCATCCTGAATTTACGGTTATTAGAGAATTCATATTGTCTCATCACATATGTACACATATCATATCATATCATATCACATAATCAACCATACATCAACTCATCATGTCCAACCATCTAGTATACTACAAAAGGGGACCTATCACAATTTATCACAACAAAAGTATCAACCTAATACAACAAGAAAAATAGTAATAGTGCATGGCATATATCTCCAATTACAGAACTTCAAATGAAGATTAAAATGAAAAAATTGAAGAACAATATGTTACCAATCAATTGTTAAAATTCTAGCTCAATCCAACGGTTAACGAATCGGAAAACTCAATTTTACCAAACCTGCGTAGACTAGAAAAATAAACACTCGCTAGAATACAAAAAGAAGTAGATGCAATAGTTTGTGACACATCTCTTAAACTACAGAGCTCCAAAAAAATATCAGTTCAGTCAAAATTAAGAACATGTTACCGATCAACTGTCAAATTTTCAGTTCAATCCAACGGTTAACAAACCGAGAAACTCAATTTTACCAAAATTGTGCAGACTAGAAAAATGCACACTCGCCAAAATATAAAAAACAACATGTAAAACATTATAATTTATGCACAAAGTACCTATTCAACATGCCAAGCATCCAAAACATGCAAAATAAAATGAATTACCAACCATCCATATCATTTCTATTAACCCCAAATCACATACACAACACAAAAACTCTTATACTAACATCCTCATGCTCAAACATACACATCTTGTATCAATTCTTAAAACCACAGGAACAATATTACACATGCTTACTTCATGCCTAATAATAAAATTTACCAAGTTCTTTCACAACCTATACTCACATTGTACCATAGCATTATGCATTTACCATTTCATGATATACAATGTAACTTACTCAATTTCCTACTGTCCATACTCACAATGCACCAAACAAAATTGCACTTATAACTTGAACTCATTGTTTTATTACCAATAGTTCCATCATCATACTTACAAAATCAATTCAATCTTAAAAGACCAAACTATACTACTTCTATCACATACCAAGTTTGCACATGAACATGGACAAAAAAAAATTCAATTAACTTACTAGCCATAAGCAATTTTCGCCACCAATAATTTCTCAACACCATTCTCTATTGTCCAAATAAAATACTTTTCCAAAACCACAAAAAAATATTTCATAACAACAATTAAAATTATTCTTCATATCATTATTATATAAACATAAACTTATGCAATTGATGCTCAATCTCAAGATGATCATGAAAACAAAAATCACGTTCTTAATTTATCAAGAGACTGCATATATTTCTTGACACAATACCAAGAAACAATGAGAGCAAGGCTTAGCACCCTTTAACATCAATTTTTTTTCTTCTCTACTGAAAATTTCCGATACACCAATATTTAAAATATAAACACTCCAAATGCACAATCAAGAATAAAACCCACAACCACTAACCCATGACAAGGTTCTAACCAATTGTGATACTCTTCATCTTTGTAGAATGATTTACTTATTAATTTAATTAATATATCTCACATTAAAAGATTTACAAAATCCTTACAAGATTAGACTTTTGAAAAACAAAACAACACACCAAGACTTTTAAATCCAATTTGAACTAAAAATGTAATTATTTTTATTTTGTTAAATGTAACTTGCCGTCTTAGCTCAGTGGTAGAGCGTGTGGCTTTTAACCACGTGGTCGTGGGTTCAATCCCCACAGACGGCGTTAATCATATTCTCTTTTTCAAGTTTTAGCGGCTTTCTTAATTAAAGAAGAGGTCATCTCTCTCCAATTTCAAATTTTGACATGATGAATGAGTTTTATAGATGCTCGATTGACAATGTGTAGAAAATTATATTTTCAAAACAAATCTAAATCATGCTTCCAATCAAGCTATATCCATTCTAACGTCCTAAATAGTTTCAAACACCAAATTACATTACAAAATATCCACCAAACTTAATTTTACATGTTGATCTATAATATGTCCCTACATCACTCAATAACAACATCCAATGTACCAATTTTATACCAACTTCAATACACAACCAAAGATTTCAACTTTCCTCAATATTTCAACCATCCACAACCAATTATGTTATTGTCTAGTTGGTTTCCCTTGTTTGAAAATAACTTGTTTCGCAAAAAAAAAAAAGAAACTCTAACTCTTAAAATGTTCCCAACTCAATAAATGAAATCTTTAAAATTTTAACCTATAAAATCAATTATTTGTTCATATCACTAGAAAAGTCTCATTACTTAGCTGATTCAAATAAATGAAGTTAAAAAACCCTAACATCAAAATAAAAGAGAAAAGAAATTTAATCTACAATAGAAAAATACCACAACTTACCTAAATCAACATTTTGGTGAGTGGTTTATTCAGTGCCATCTACTTAGAAGAGGAATCTAAGTGTAAAAGGGATGAACTCTCAATATTCAATTTTTGAAAAAATGCAGATGATATATCAATTTAGCTTGTGTTTGGATCAAGGGATGATTTGCATGCACAAATGATGTGGGAGGATGAAAGGTGTTTGTTTATGGGCATTTGAAGGTGTTTATGTAAACAAATTGGAAGGGATATAATATATTATCGCAATCGTAATCACGACGGGATAACAAACTGATAAAATAAATATTCTAAAAACAGAGGTTTCAGAGTCGTCTCAATAGTTTATTATGAAAAAAATATGGAAAACCATAAAGAAAAAAAAAGTTTACGAAAACTAGATTTTAGGTCTAGGGATCAATTATGCGTAGGGAAGGTGTTAACACCCTATAGTCCCTGTCATAAGGTGATACCCTTAATTAAATTTGTAAAAATATACGTGGTTTTCAAAATATTTAATTTCTCCCACAAAAATAATAAAACATTGTTCAAAAAGAAACAATTTTTTGTAGGCCCGAAAAGGATGTATCTTGCTCATACGTGTCTATATTCAGATTGGAGAAATGGTTACGTAGTTCTTTGTGAACGATTTGTTTGAAAATGTTAATATTTTTAATTTTTTTAAAATTTTGTTATACATTTTTATATTATATGTTTGAATTATTTAAAAATTATATATTTTACATTTTTTTGTATTTTTTAAACTATTTAAGAAATAAGTCTCACACAATGCGAGCGGTCAGACAAACACCAAAAAGTAAACAAAAAAGAAAAAAAAAACCTTTTTCATTCTTAAGTTTTATATATTTTAAAATTATTGTTAGTTTTCAAATGAACATGTGTGAAAAAGATTAGTAACACACATGGTGTAGTAAGTAATTGACATTATGTGTGTGTAGGGAAGATGATAGTGCAACTAGTACAAAATGAAAACAAGTCCAAAACAACATAAATCACATTGGGGTGTCAGTTAGTAAAAGATGGGCTACAACAAGTAAGGTAAATAGAGTCCACTACAAACATAGGGTGTTGAATGCCCTAGGACAACTTCTTCTTCCCCAACTTCAAATGAGACCACAATCGAGATGGAAAAAATACCCATGTATGCGGATATCCACAGATAAGATTCGCGACCGATAGTTAGTACCTACGGGTATTTATTATCTGTAGGTAACGGGTAGTTTAATATTTCTTTATAAATAGGTCGGGTGCGAGTATCATACTACCGTACCCGCAGATATCCATTACTTGCAAAAATTAAATTTTAATTTATATTTTATTAGGTTAAATTTAATTAAAATTAAATTTTAATTTATATTTAATTTAATATATTTTATATTGTTATAATTTTATTTAAAAAATTATAATATATATATATATATATATATATACTAGAAACGACATAAATTTCAAAATAATGAAATAAGCTAACCTAAAATCATGCATATGAAAAACAAAATTTTCGGAATGAGGTTTCGTCTTGACATTGTCCACAACACCAATGACATCTAATACAAAACAAATATTTGAAAACTAAGAACATGTAATGACTGATATAGAAAGTCAAATGAAAAACTAAATAAATTAAAATCTAATTTTCCATTCTTCAAACTTACGAACCAACAAATCAGGAAGGAAATTGGAATTAATTACACCTTTAATAAACTTAAACTTGAAAACCTTCATCGATGGTAGGAAGTAATTGCTCTTTAACAGATGTTGCTCTTATAAACAACAACTTAAAAGGGTGATCATATACATAATATTGACCTTGATTTGTTACGAATTTGAAATTATTCATAATGTAAGTCTTTCCCTTGACCAACTTATCTTCCCACAAACCCAAGTCTTCTTTCTTAACCAAGTTAGGAATTATATCTCCCTAAAAACATAAAGAAATACAATTCAACATTGTCATAAATCAAGTAAACAAAAGAAAACACCTATATTACCTTTTCATCCATCAGAATCATTTCCAAATGGGTATTAGAATAACAGTTTTGAATAGACCAAAGATCAGTTGTCCTAACACAAAGCTTAAGAGTCTTTTTCTATTCATCAATCCCACCAATAACATCAACTTTTCGGGCCATCTATAACCAATGTCGTAAAAACAATGTACAAAGTTACATAAATAACAAATATATATTAATATAAATCTACACAAAACAAACTAAGATCAAAATTAACAGTCATATGAATAAACATGCATTATTTTACATTCACAGAGTACCGATTCATCTTCAAAGTTGAACAAATAAAGGAAAATGTCATACAGAGCTAAAACAAAACACAATACAAACCAAAAAAATGGATACAAAACTAAAAATACAAAAAGTAACAACTAAATAAACCAAGAAAAAATATGTTCTTTCATTCAACAAAGAAAAACAAACAAAAAATTTAACTTCAAATAAACCTAACATAAAATATAACAAAATAAATTGACAAAAGAACAACAAACTTTATAAAGAATATAAAAAAGGAAACTCAAACAAAGAAAAATTATGTAAACAAAAACGATTACGGGAAACAATAACACAAAACCAAAAGAATGAACAATACAAACAAACTGATTAAAAACAACAATGAAATAAAGTAAGAAGAATACAATCAGATTTCAAGTTTGGAAAGATACTCAAAAATATAACAACAAAATGAAAAAAAATTTACCTGAAACAAAGCAAAACAATCTCCACACATGGAAAGCACCAAAAATGAAAACCACAATGAAAATTTGATTTGGAGAAACACACCAGATGAATCTATAATCTTCCAAGCTTCCAATAGCAAAGATACGTTAATCAATCAATCACAAGATCAATGAACAACATAGATGAGCAGGAAACATAATTTTACAGTATAACCCATCAATTAGAATGATGAGCTTCAAGAGTTTAGGGGTAAAACGGGAACTACGTTCATGGGCTGGAAAAAGATAGCAAAACCATTAAATGGGACATATGTAAAATTGTCAATAAGGGGTGTTTATGTAAAATCGATGGATGTGAATTTGTATAGATTGTTATAGATATAATCAAACTGCTTTAATAATATATATTAATACGATGATAATAATAATGCTAATTAAATAGTTATCCTTAATAGTTATCACTTACCAAAGTGTCGATATGTCCGAGTGGTTAAGGAGACAGACTTGAAATCTGTTGGGCTATGCTCGCGTAGGTTTGAACCCTACTGTCGACGATATTTTATCTATGCTCATGTTCATAGAGACTAGCGAACACAAATATATGTGCGGGTATCCACGGGTACCTGTGGGTTTTAAAAAATTCTGCGAATATGGCCCCCTAAATTTTTTTATATTTATATTCATAGATGAGGAAAATATTTTTTTTTCAAATTTATTTTTAAATTTTACCTTTTAAATATTTTTTAAATAAAAGTAATTATTTTATTTATATTATTTTTTAATCAATTATTTGTTTAATTTAACTATTTTTTTATTTGATTATTTTTTAAATTTAAACATTATAAATGAAAATTAATTATAAGAAAATAAAAATAATTTTATATTTAATTTATAATTATAATAATAATTATTATTATAATTTTATTACTTTTTATTATCATAAAAAAATTAAATACAATGTTTTAGTAGTTTATATAAAAATTTTGGAATTACTCTTTTGGTTCTTATTTTCGTTCAAAAATAACAAGTTAATCCTCTTGTTTTTTTAAGTCTTAATTTTGTCCTGATTTTCACAAATGATATAATTTTGTCATTTTTTTTTCATTAAATTTCTTGAATCGGACCAAGGTTTTTTCATCAAAATTGAAGTTGTCAATAAGAATGGTCTGCTTTGTTGGTGTAATAGACATAATCCTAGTGTCAATTTTGATGAAAATTTCTTGCTCCGCTGAAGAAATTTAACGAAAAAGATCAAATTGCATCAATTTTTAAAAAATCAAAACCAATTGAGATTAAAAAGCACTAGAGGACTAACTTCACATTTTTGAACTAAAAAATGTACCAGTAGAGTAATTCAACCAAAATTTGGGCACCCCCAAAATATTGGTTTAAGATCCGTGACTGCACCGATGCCACCCTTTTTGCTTTCTCCTTCCCATAATATTTCATGATAGGAACCATTGTCGTGCATTGTCAATGGTTTCCCTTTCGGTAGGTTGCACAAATGCCCTTGCAGCCAACCCTTGGCCATTGCCCACTACTACTGGTGCATTGTGTGACGTGTCTACCAGCACCACCAAAGCCACCTACACCACCGCGTCCTTTGTTCGAGCCTCTAACTCACCAGTGACAATGGTTTCTCCTCTTTCGTATCTCCCTGTTCCGATTTGGTATTGGTTGGTGACCATGGGTGTTGATGTGTTTGGTGTTTTTTGGGTGCAGGTTGAAGAAACATCGGTGTCGTGACGTTGAGGGTGTAAGACCCAGGAAATTTAAATAATTAAATTAATAATTATTTAATAAATGCGGTAGGGGAAGCCTTTATGGCACTTAGTGTTAATTGTTGTGACGTGGAAAAGTACCAGCTTAAGTGGTTGAGAGTACTTTGGTTGTGGTGAGAGGACTTGGGTTCGAGTCCTATGTATGCCTTTGTGTGTTATTTTAATTTATACATTATTTTGTTAGTATACTTGAATGCTAGACGTGATAGTATAATCCTAAAATTTTAGGAATTATCACCAATATGAATTGGTTGTGCAATTGACTTGGTAATTGATGGGTTGTGGGAGCTCTAGAGGTAATGGGCAGCCAAGGGATTTGGAAAAATAGTCCATAATGGCTTATGAAAGGTAATAATAGACATTAAAAAGCCAATTTTCGTTTTATTTCTTTTTACCACAATTAGGAGCCATATAAAAAGGGAGAGTTAGGATATTAGAAGGGTTTAGGAAGTCTGAAAAATTAGAGTGAGAAAGGAGCACGAATTTGAGTAGAAAAGTGAATTTGGGGTTTGAGAGCAAAGTTGTACTTGATTAGGAGGGCAACAGGTATCACAAAGCCAAGGTTAAACAACTAATTAAAGCAAGAATTCACAGGTTAGGGGAGCTCCTTTCCATGCATTTATACGTTTGTTGAGAAACTTGGTGTATTCTGTAATGTGCACTGATTTGTGTAACTCTGCCATGTGAATTTGTTGATGATTATGCTGTGAATTGGGGTATTGGATTGTCTTGCTGTAATGTGATTAAACTCTTATGAGATTGTATGGAAATTATGGGGTTTTGTGGTACTATTCATGATTGTGGTTCAATTTCGCTTGATTGGGGATCAATTTGGTGTGTATAATTTGTGCTCTTGATGTTTGCATTCAGTGATGAATTACTTAGCATAATGGAGTGCGTGTTTTGGCAATTGGTTTGGTTTCTTTGTGTGTGTGACAGAGAATAGGTCCTCTATTCTCGCTCGAGCTAACTGGGCTCGCCTAGGCGAGAATAGCAGAAAAGAGATTTTGGGTTATGTCTGCACATCTCGCCCAGGTGAGAGCAGCTCGCCTATGCGAGGATTCGTGAAAACGTGAGGTTGTGCTCGAGGGACTCGCTCAGGCGAGGAGCCCATGTTTTGAGCGACAGAGTACCTCGCTCAGGCGAGAGGTACTCACCTAAGCAAGAAGTCGGGGTTGATGCATGTGTGTTCTGATGTCTCGCCGCCTAGGTGAGTGATGTTGTGTTGAGCGAAGGGGGATCTCGCCTAGGCGAGATGAGCTCGCCTAAGCTCGCCTTCGCACGTGAACCCTGTTTGCACGCTAGCTCAGGCGAGGAATCTTAGCTTGAGCAAGACAGGCCTGGTTACTTAAGCTAAGGCTTCTAGCCCAAGCGAGTTTAGTGCAGTTTATGTGTATTGTTTGTACACTTTGATGAAACATGGATCAGGAGATGTTGTGCCATGAGCGGGTAGGTTCATGGATGGTATTTGTACTTATGTTGCAATTAATATAATTAATTAATTTATTAATGTTATCCAAGTGGGAGAATGTTATATTTTATATAATTTTATTATATAAAATTATTATTCTCTATTTTGTTATTATTATGGACTAACATTAATCAATAAATTAAATTATTTGTCAATATTAATTATATTGCACATAATTTATTATTGTATGGGTAATATATAATTTTGGGTTTCTGATGAACTATCCGTGATGGGTTGGATTGTTTAGTAAACGGTCTATGATGGGCTTGAATAATCATATACTTATTTGAGAGGTCCCTGGTCTATACTGATAGGATATAAAACTGATACCCCATTAGTTTTAAGTGTAACAACGTAAAACACTCTTACGTTTAAGAATACCTATCAGATACTACATGCTTCTATGGATCCTTCATTAATTTCGGATACACAATCCTCTTTAAACTTTTACATGAATATATTATATTATTGTGTCTTATGTTATTTTATTTCTATCAATTGGTATCAAAGCCAATAAGATACAAAATATAATTGTTCTATTTTTTTGAAGTGTATCTTAATTTCCATATTTGTTCACTGAGGCACGAAATATTATATGGAGATATTAAATTTCTCATTTTAATTAGAAAATTGATGCAGGGGTTTAGTTGATTATTTATGTTTACATTTTGTTCTCGATTGTCATGAACATTAATTGCTATTTGTCTCATTTAATGGAAAAAAAAAACATTATGTATCTCGTTTTCATTTTTATGGTGTTGCTACAAGGTGAAATTATTGCAAATTAATGAATTTCGGAGGGGATTAAAATTATTGAAACCCCAAATTAAAGAAACCCTAACCCTAATTAAAATCCATTTTGAATCTTTCTTCATCCTGCTTAGAAATCGAATGGCCTATTACCAGCGGGGAGCTACAACACATTTGGTTTGTTCAGTATCTGTCACTGGTGTGGAGGAGTGCAATGCTGATATCGGGGAGGTTCCCTGTCATGGTGGTTTCATAAGGTTTCG
Source organism: Vigna unguiculata (assembly GCF_037176805.1). Lineage (NCBI taxonomy): Eukaryota > Viridiplantae > Streptophyta > Magnoliopsida > Fabales > Fabaceae > Vigna > Vigna unguiculata. The sequence continues at coordinate 30,987,590 of NC_140799.1, read as the reverse complement.
TCACCCCTTTCACGAGTGGTTCGCAGCGGTTGTAGAGATGGTTTTGTCGTGGAGGCTCGCGGCAGTGAGAACGATGTTGTTTAGTCACGCTAGTGGTCTTGTTCACTTCATGGTGGCTTGTAGTTTTGTTCTCTTATGATAGGACGCGATCCCGCTGACAATTAGGAGTCGTAGTTGTTGCCAGTGACATCGATCAGTTAATGGTCACGCGACGTAGTGATGGGTTTTTCACGGTGCTAGATCTGCGTGGTGGGGGCATGCGTTATGCTATTTTTTGTTGCTCGTTAAACACTTCTGGTTCTATTGCTCCGATCTGATTGGTTTCCGGCGGCTTACGCGGTGCGTCTGCGTTCTGTTAGTCGAGAAGACAAGCGACGATGACGGGTTAAGCAGGCTCCACATGTGTCTCAACCTATTGAGCCAAAGGACACAAAAAGTCTAAGCGGAAAACATGAGCCCATTCACATCACTTTTTTTTTTGTTTTCTTAAATCAATTTTTTTTATATATAATATCTTTAAAAAATGATGAAGTGTGGTGAAGTAGGAAACCAGATGATAATGGTGATCCAATTTATAATAATGGTGAAACCATCCCAGATGCTGTCAACACTCTAGTGTTTACAATAGCCCAACACTTCATAGGAGATCCATCTTTATGGAAAGATAGGTCTGCTGAATTATTATCAAATCTCAGGTGTGAAACCTTAGGAGATTTCAAATGGTACAAAGACACTTTCCTTACAAGAATTTACACTAAGGAAGATAGTCAACAACCTTTCTGGAAAGAAAAATTCTTAGCAGGACTTCCTAGATCATTAGGAGATAAGGTCAGGGAAAAAATCAAAAGTTTAACCCCTGATAATATCATTCCTTACGACCATTTGACTTATGGTCAACTTATCTCTTATGTGGAAAAAACAACCTTAGAAATTTGTCAAAACGATAAACTCCAAAGACAACTTGCTAAGGAAAAATCTCAAAGTAGAAAAGAACTCGGAACGTTTTGTGAGCAATTTGGTATACCAGGATGCTCTACAAAGAAAACTAGGAAAGTTGTCAAACAAGAACAATTTCCAAGTACCAGACCTAGAAATAATAGACCAAAATTTCGTAAGTCTAGAAAACCATTTCAATCTAAAGAAAGCAAAACACAAACTAGACCACCAACAAAAAACATTATTTGCTGCAATTGTAGGAAACCAGGTCATACTAGTAAGTACTACAGACTCAAAAGAAAATTAAGCAACCTCAATCTAGAACCAGAATTGGAAGAAAAGATCAACAATCTTCTAGTTGAAACTTCGGAAGAAGAATCTGATTCAGAACTCTCTGAAGAAAATCTTAAAGAAATTCAAGAGGATGAACAAGAATCATCCTATGAATGTTTTAACAAAAGAGCAAGATCTTTTATTTGAAGTAATTAATTCCATTTCGGATTCCAATGAAAAAAGAACTTATTTGAATAAACTCAAACAAACCCTACAATAGACTTCTAGGAAGAACTTACTAGTCATGAATAGATATGATCTTAAACCTATTTTCAAAATATTGGAAAAATCTGCCTTTAAACCAGTAACCATTCAGGATCTCCAGACGGAAATCCACAATATAAAAAAAGAGATCAAAGAAATCAAAGAACAACAAACAATTTACAATGCAATATTATCCAATTTAGAGGAAAATTCTGATCAAGAAGAAATTCCTGAAATAGAATTGGAAAACAAAGAAGAGTTTGGAGACTTTCTGGGTCTTATTAGTCGTTTGATGATACAAAAATTCTTCATCAATATTAAGATAATAGTTGAAGACTTCGTCTTAGAAACTATTGCCCTTTTTGACACAGGTGCAGATTCAAATTGTATCCTAGAAGGATTAATCCCCACTAGGTACTTTGAAAAAACATCTAAAAGACTTAGCACAACTAATGGTTCTAAATTACAAATCAAATACAAACTATCTAGTGCAATTATAGAAAACCAAGATTATCGGATAGAAACCCCATTTTTGTTAGTCAAAGACCTAAAAAATGAAGTTATTTTAGGGACACCCTTTATTAAAGCATTGTTCCCTTTAGAGATATCTGAAGAAGGAATCTCGACCAAGCATAATGGTAAATCTATAATATTTAGATTTATTAGAAAACCCATCACCAAACAAATCAATCTTATTCAACAAAAATCAAATCAAATCAATTTTTTAAAAGAAGAAATTTCTTTTAAAAATATTGATTCCCAATTAAGTTTGCCCCAAATTCAACAAAAAATCAAAAGAGTGCTCCATTCAATTGAGTCAACCATTTGTTCTGACCTACCAAATAACTTTTGGTCTAGGAAAAAACATATAGTTGACTTACCCTATGAACAAGATTTCAGAGACACTCAAATACCAACTAAAGCTAGACCAATCCAAATGAATGAAGAACTTCTTCTCCATTGTCAAACAGAGATCAAAGATCTTTTAAATAAAAAACTCATAAGACCAAGCAAGAGTCCTTGGTCCTGTGCACCTTTTTATGTCAACAAACAAGCTGAACAAGAAAGGGGTACTCCAAGGTTAGTTATTAACTATAAACCCCTAAATCAAGCCCTAAAATGGATTAGATATCCTATTCCAAACAAAAAAGATCTTCTTAATAGGCTCCATTCTGCTAAAATCTTTTCTAAATTTGACATGAAGTCTGGATTTTGGCAAATACAAATCCAAGAAAAAGATCGATACAAAACTGCATTTACTGTTCCTTTTGGGCAATACGAGTGGAACGTTATGCCATTTGGACTTAAAAATGCACCATCTGAATTTCAAAAAATAATGAATGATATTTTCAATTCGTACTCCAATTTCACAATTGTTTACATTGATGATGTGTTAATATTTTCTCAATCGATAGATCAGCATTTTAAGCATGTTAATATCTTTATTAACATTATTCAACAGAATGGCTTAGCTGTATCTAAATCAAAGATCAACCTTTTCCAAACAAAAATTCGTTTTCTTGGTCACATGATTTTCCAAGGAAAAATTATTCCTATTGATAGGGCAATAGAATTTGCAGATAAATTTCCAGATCAGATAATTGATAAAACCCAACTCCAAAGGTTCTTAGGCTGTCTTAATTATGTAGGGGATTTTATTCCAAATCTCAATAACATAATCAAACCTTTGCATGATCGTCTTAAAAAAACTCCTCCCTCTTGGACAGTTGAACATACTCAAGCTGTCCGAAAAGTCAAAACCTTGGTCAAAGAATTACCTTGTCTTTATTTACCAATCCCCCAAGCTTTCAAAATTGTTAAAACAGATGCTTCTGATTTAGGATATGGAGGCATTCTTAAACAAAGGATTGATAAAAAAGAACAAGTAATTGCTTATACTTCTAAACATTGGAATCCTGCACAGCAGAATTATTCGACTGTTAAGAAAGAAATTTTAGCAATTGTTCTTTGTGTTTCAAAATTTCAATCCGATTTGCTTAACCAAAAATTTTTAATTCGTGTCGATTGTAAATCTGCAAAAGACATTTTACAAAAAGATGTTAAAAACTTAGCATCAAAACAAATTTTTGCAAGATGGCAAGCAATTTTAAGTGTTTTTGATTTTGAAATAAAATATCTCAGAGGCACCTCGAATTCTCTCCCTGATTACCTCACTCGTGAATACTTGCAGGGAAAAGGTAGCTGACGAACATGCCTAAAAAGGCAGTATTAGCTTCGGCAAGAAGCCGAGGTATAAAACTAGCCATATCTGGCCCAAATAAATCATCAGGGTCACAGACCCCAAAACAAACTGGTTCATCAACCCAATCTGGGTCATCAATCCAGAAAAAATCAAAAGAAGTCATTGGGTCATCAACCCAACCAACCTCTTCAAACCAAACAGCCAAACAAACCAAATTGGATTATGCCATCCCAATCCAAACATTGTTAGCTCTTCAAGATCAAGGACTAACTACACTTCCCAAGAAAACTTGGGCAGACATTGTCTCAGATGAAGAACAAGAAGGAGAGAATCTTGACCTAGCTCTCCTTATTAAAAACCTGAAAAACCACAAAACAATCTGCAACCCAAGAATGAGTCAAGAACTCCAAACCCAATCAACCCAAAAACCTGTTTCAAAAGATCAAACACATTATATAGCAAAAAACAAGTTTTCGTCAATTGTCCAATTGGAACCAGAGTATTGGGATAACAACCCAAACAAAATAACTGCCAAAATTTTTCCTGAAGGTTTTCATTTCAGACCATAAACTTGCAATAAAACCAGACAATTTTATGAGTTTGTTTTGGTTGATACAGATTCTGTAGTAATCAAACATTATAGGGATCCAAAAGATTCCTCAAATTTTACTCATTCAACATTTCAAATTTTAAAGGTTTTAAGTCCTAGCCAATATGGCAAAAAATTTTCTGAAAATTTTGACCCCATTGGGTATAACTATTGGGATTATATTGATGCCTGGACCAGGGTGTTTTGGTATCAAAATAAAACCTATCGCCATTCATGGCTAATTTATTTCAAAAGAAATAACAAGTATAATTTTCCAAATTGGTTCCTCCAATGGTGGGACTTTTGTGGACCAATTGAAGAAATCCTTCCATCTCTAGCAAAAGAAGGATTTAAATTGTTTAAAACCAAATACGACCAGGATTCAATGACTCCTTCAGATTTGAAGTTCTATTCTGAATTTTCCTTAGCATGGGTATTCTGATGGCAATATAAGTTCGGGAAGAAAGAACATTCAAACAGACTACCAATATTACAAAGGAATTCCTATGTAAAGTGGTGGGCTCAATTTGATGCTTCCAAGGCAAGTCCGGAAGAAGTTCGTAAATGGTTTGTAGCAAATTCATAATTTCTGAAATTAGCAGATCCAGAAACTTCTCAATTCCTCAACCAGAAAGCACAAATCACTGCTGCCTTAGCAGCTTCAAAATCTAAAGAAAGTTTTACAGAAAATCTGTAAAATATTCTCAAGCTATTGAAAGAGGATGAAGGAACTTCCTCGAAGAAATCATTATCAAGCTCTTCAGCTTCGGCAGCCTCTTCAGATGACATATTTCAGAATGAAGATGACTGTTTCGGGATCAATCTGGCAGAAGATTAATAAACCGACACTGTAGCCACAGTTCCAGTCATGATACCGGTACTGTTGAAACAGTAAAATTTATGGTTATAAAAGGAGTGCTCGACCATGTTGTGAGACACCCTTTTATTTACTCAAACATTAGAGAGAGAAGTTAGAGAGAAGGCCTCTGAGTTTGTAAGCTTTTTCTTTCTTCCTTTCTCCAAAATTTGTTTGTACTTTTCCGAAGAATAAAGGTTTCCAATGTTTTCCCTATTTTTCTCTCACTCCCTCTAGCCAGTTCAGTGCGGACTACCGCCGTTCTGGTTTTCTTTTATTTCCATTAATCTATTTTGCTTTTATTTATTTGCTTTTCTCCTCTTCCTCCGACTAGTATTATGCGAACTACCGCCGTGTAAATCTGGTCTTCTTTTAGTTTTCCGCATTAATTATTTTGCATCATTATCTTGCATTACTATTCTGAATAGTGCCTTACTTCTCTTTGTGATCCTTTACCTATTTTCCTCTCTGCTCTTACTCCTCTCATCCATATTATGCAAATGTAACATTTGCATAATATTGTACTCAGATTTGCCATCAATGTTCCATTCATAAACATTGTTGGCGTTAAATTCATTTGTTTTTGTGCTTGAATCTTCCATGGTAAGATCCAAGGCTGTTGGTTTAGTTAAACTTTTCCATTGCTTGTTTGCAGTGACTAAGATTGGATTGATTTGTGAAGGAGTATTGGGTTCAGATTCATTATCTGAGCTTTGTTCTGGGACGGCTATGGTTTTTGTAGGTTGTCTAATTTTGAGTTTTGAAGAAGTTTCTTCGGTGGGTTGAGGAGTATCTGGAACAACCGTCGTTAGTAAATTATTAGTTTTATTTAGTAATTCACCATGATTTTGATCAGAAGTGGCTTTAGCTTTTAATAGGTTTTGTTTAGCCTTTTGACTTATTTTGAAAGGTTTGAACAAAGGTTTTTCTAATTGTTTTGAGGTAGATGCTTACCCTGAAGAACTACCTATTTTTAAAAGTTCAAGTTTTGGAGAGATTAATTTTTCTCCTAATACTTGAAGATCTTTGTTTGTATAATTGGCCTGTTCCATAAGGCTTTTGATATCTTTTGAAGAAAGTTCTTCATTTAAGTCTTTGGTTTTAAAGGGTGCAGCTATTACTGGATTTCCCTTATCATCCCTAAGGTTAGGGAGTTGGTATTGTGTTTTTGGAGGTAGTTCGGTTTGAACCTTTTCTCCATCCTTGAGATGCCATATCGTGATGACATTAGTGGTTTTGAAATCTATGATTTCTTCTTGGAAAGGATATTTTATATTGTTTTTGATGGTATAAGCATGAAACCAATCAAAAAATGGGATATTTAGTTTTACCTTTTCAAGAAAATTGTAATAGATTTCTTGAATAATAACTCTTTTAGAATTTTGGTAATTTTTAAAAAACCAATTTCTTTGGGGTTGTAATTCCTTCGAATAAAAATTATTTCGAAGTGACTCTTTATCAATTATGAACTTAGATTGTATCATAAGGTTCATTAAGAGAAGAATAGGTTGGAGATTGAATAGATTTATGATCTTCATCATCATTTTGTTGGTACACGGGCCTAGGTATGGAATTAATTGTTTCTATACCTTGGAGATTAGTTTCAGGAGTAATTATTCTAGAAGAACTACCCCGATAAGTATGTTGTGAGGCTGTTGAGAAGGATCTCCTAGTAGAATTGTATTCTAATCAAGCAGCCTCAGATCTGGAGGAAAAGGAATTTCTTCTGTCAAAGATGATTTCTACTTTTCCTGTCTCAGTTTGTCTTATTTCCTGAAGTTCAGGAGTATACCTTGGAGCACTAGGAGTAGCCCTATCTAACAGCCAAGAAGTGGGTAAATCGACTTCATCCCATTTGATGAGTCTAGGAATTGTGACATTAGCTTTGGCCATGTCGATGACAAATAAGGTAGTTTCCCTATCGGTTGTTTTCAGCAGAACTCTAGAGTTACAAGTATTCATAGCCTTGTACTGAATTCTATATAGCAATGCTGCAGGGATAGATCCCTCCTTCATGTTTAATCCATGAAGCCTAATGTTTAGAAATAATGAGTCTAGAATATTTCTATCCAAAAGACTCACCTTTTTGTTGGGAAAACAATTGAAATATACAGGACCATGTCCAAGACTTGTTTCTACGGTTCCTATTAAGGAATCATGAAAATCATTGTGCCTAGTATCTCTAAGGCACATGAGGATTGAGGCGTTAAGACCTTCTCTAACTAAAGGTTTAACTGCTACTTGAACACATCCTATGTGTAAATATTTATATTTTCTGGCATGTTCAGCCACAGATTGTTTTGTGAGAAGATGAAATTCTTCTCCGGCTTCAAGTCCCACCATTGGAGGAACCAATTTGGAAAATTATACTTGTTATTTCTTTTGAAATAAATTAGCCATGAATGGCGATAGGTTTTATTTTGATACCAAAACACCCTGGTCCAGGCATCAATATAATCCCAATAGTTATACCCAATGGGGTCAAAATTTTCAGAAAATTTTTTAAAAACATTTGGGTTTTTGCCATATTGGCTAGGACTTAAAACCTTTAAAATTTGAAATGTTGAGTGAGTAAAATTTGAGGAATCTTTTGGATCCCTATAATGTTTGATTGCTACAGAATCTGTATCAACCAAAACAAACTCATAAAATTGTCTGGTTTTATTGCAAGCTGATGGTTTGAAATGAAAACCTTCAGGAAAAATTTTGGCAGTTATTTTGTTTGGGTTGTTATCCCAATACTCTGGTTCCAATTGGACAATTGACGAAAACTTGTTTTTTGCTATATAATGTGTTTGATCTTTTGAAACAGGTTTTTGGGTTGATTGGGTTTGGAGTTCTTGACTCATTCTTGGGTTGCAGATTGTTTTGTGGTTTTTCAGGTTATTAATAAGGAGAGCTAGGTCAAGATTCTCTCCTTCTTGTTCTTCATCTGAGACAATGTCTGCCCAAGTTTTCTTGGGAAGTGTAGTTAGTCCTTGATCTTGAAGAGCTAACAATGTTTGGATTGGGATGGCATAATCCAATTTGGTTTGTTTGGCTGTTTGGTTTGAAGAGGTTGGTTGGGTTGATGACCCAATGACTTCTTTTGATTTTTTCTGGATTGATGACCGGCTTCTTGCCGAAGCTAATACTGCCTTTTTAGGCATGTTCGTCAGCTACCTTTTCCCTGCAAGTATTTACGAGTGAGGTAATCAGGGAGAGAATTCGAGGTGCCTCTGAGATATTCTATTTCAAAATCAAAAACACTTAAAATTGCTTGCCATCTTGCAAAAATTTGTTTTGATGCTAAGTTTTTAACATCTTTTTGTAAAATGTCTTTTGCAGATTTACAATCAACACGAATTAAAAATTTTTGGTTAAGCAAATCAGATTGAAATTTTGAAACACAAAGAATAATTGCTAAATTTTCTTTCTTAACAGTCGAATAATTCTGTTGTGCAAGATTCCAATGTTTAGAAGTATAAGCAATTACTTGTTCTTTTTTATCAATCCTTTGTTTAAGAATGCCTCCATATCCTTCACAGATATGGAGGCATATATGTGATTTCTATAATTGCACTAGATAGTTTGTATTTGATTTGTAATTTAGAACCATTAGCTGTGCTAAGTCTTTCAGATGTTTTTTCAAAGTACCTAGTGGGGATTAATCCTTCTAGGATACAATTTGAATCTGCACTATATATATATATATATATATATATATATATATATATATATATAATAAAATAAAAATATTATTATTATTATGATTTCATGCATTATATAATTTGTTAAGCATGATATAATTTTATATAATTGTTAGCTCACCTATCGTGGGTGTATGAAATTTTGTGGGAATGATATAATTTAATTATTTTAGTATTAATGTATTTTATTTTTCTTGAGACAATGTTTTTTTGAACTTTATTTTGTCAATTATTTGTCTTGTACCCTATTGGTATTAGATTTCTTTTGACATGAGATGTGCATTGTATTTTTTATTCTAATTATATTTCTTATTTATTATGATTTGGGACCCTTAAGTGGGATCATAGTGAATGAGAAATAATTTGGTATTGTAGGCATATTTTGTTGTGTATTCAGAAACATTTATTTTGTTTATTTACACAATAAGTGTGTATTAAATGTTTCTTTTTTATTTTGATACCAGTTTCTTTGCCTATGTCATTGACTTCAGTCAAAACTTTAAATAGGAAAAATTTTGAGGACTGGAAAGAATCTTTGGATTTGTATCTGGCAATTACCAACATGGATTTTTCCTTAAAAGAAGCATAACCTTCAGCTCTTATGCATGAGTCCACTAGTGTCTAGAGAGCTTCTCGTGAAAAATGGGAACACTTGAACATGGTGTTTTTGATGGTGATGACATACACCATGGAGAAGTCTATTCGACAAAGCATTTCGGATAATGAGAATGCTAAGGATTTTATGAGATCAGTTGGTGAGAAGTTTAATATTTTTGACAAAGCTCAAAAGGGTCAATATCTATCACTTCTTGAGAAGACCAAATATGATGGTGTCAGTGGTGTCAGTGGTGTCTGTGAGCATATGATGAAGCTTGTGCACTATTATAACAAACTCAAATCTCTAAAGGTAGAGCTTGGTGATAGTTACTTGATTTGGCAAGTTATGGAATCTCTTCCTTCTTAGTTTGATGTGTTGAAGACTTCTTACAACGCTCTGAAGGAGGAATGGACAATTGATGAAATGATAGCTATTATTTCTCAAGAGGAAGCATTGATTAAAAAGACCAAGTCTCATAGTGTGCAATTTACAACTACTACTTCTGGCACTAAACCTGTGAAAAAGAGATTCAAAGGTAAATCTCGTCCTAAAAAGGGGAACACAAGGAAAACATCAGTGGTTTTAGAGCCTAAGAAGAAGTACTTTAAAGGAAATTGTGCCTATTGTAAGAAATTTGAGCACAAGCTAGCTAATTGTTATATTCTTAAGAAGAAGAATGCTGATAAGGAAGGTATACTCCTATATGCTCTAGCTTGTTTTGAATCTAATGTTGTTGATGTTCCTACCAACTCTTGTTGTTAGACTCGGGTGCCACTATTCATGTTGTGAATTCTTTATCGGGGTTCACAAGTTTGAGAAAAACACGTGATGTCAAGTCCAAGATTATCATGGGAGGTGGAGCTAGAGCACCAGTTGAAGATATATGAGTAGTTTCTTTAAATTTACCTTCTGGACATGTTTTGTTATTGAAAGACGTTGTTTATGTAACTTCTATAAGAAGGAATTTGATTTCAGTTTCAATTTTGGATAAATGTGGCTACACTTTTGAATTTGGCAATGGTAAACTTGATGTTTATTTCAATTCAATTATTGTTGGTTCAGGAGTTTTATATAATGGACTTTACATGCTGAATCTGAATGACATGTCTGTTAATTCTATTATTGGACATAAGTGTAGTAGAGTTGATGAAAATTCCTCTATGTTATGGTATAAATGTCTGGGACATATTTCTAGACCTCAGATTGAGAGGTTGATTAAAGAGGGTATTCTACATGATCTGGATTTTTCTGATTTTGATACTTGTGTTGATTGCATTAAGGGCAAGCTTACCGCAAAAGTAAGAAATACAGGAGCAAACAGGAGTGACAATGTGTTGGAGCTTATTCATACTGATATATGTGGACCTATCACACTCACTTCCATGGGGATATAGGTATTTTATCACGTTTATAGACGATTATTCCCGATTTGGATGGATAGATCTCCTACAGGAAAAATCAAGTTCCATGGATGCTTTTAAGTCTTTCAAAGCTGCTATTGAGTTGAAAACAGGAAAGAAGATACAATGTGTAAGGTTTGACCGAGGTGGAGAGTATTATGGCAAATATGATGAGACTGGAAGAAATCTTGGACCTTTCCCTAGATATCTTGATGAATGTGGTATTGAAGCTCAGTATACGATGCTCGGTACTCCTTAGCAAAATGGAGTTGCAGAAAGGAGGAATCATACTCTTTTAGAGATGGTGAGATGCATGTTGAGTCATTCCTCTTTATCGAATTTCCTTTGGGGAGATGCTTTAAGGACTCCTATGTATATTCTTAATCAAGTACCTAGCAAGTCTATTTCAAAGACTCCTTATGAACTTTTGTTTCGAAAGAAGCCAAGTTTGAGACATTTTTATGTGTGGGGCTGTAAGGCGGAGGTGAGGCCTTATAATCCTTAGTTAAAAAAACTTGATTTTAAGATTGTTAGTGGGTTCTTCATCGGTTATTGTGTGGGTTCTCGTGGTAGCAGGTTTTACTGTCCTTCTCACTTTATGCAGGTTATTGAGTTTGACCATGCGGTATTCTTTGAGGATGATTTTGATAGTGGGAACAATGCACCGCGACTAATCACTCTTAGAGAAAACCGTGTTGTTATTCCCATGCCATCCATTTATCTTCCTGCAGATAATGTCATTCCAGTTGTCCATGATGAAAATGAATTTGTTCCAGATCTTATGGATGCCACATCACTTGTAGTAGATGAACAAGTTCATGATGATGTTGTTGAAGAAATTTCTTTGAGGAGATCTCAAAGAGTACGTAAGTCTTCTATGTAAGACCCGTGAAATTTAATTAATTAAATAAATAAATAATTAATAAATGCGGGTCGTAGAAGCCTTTATGGCATTAAATGTTAACTCTTATGACGTGGGAAAGTACTAGCTCAAATGGTTGAGAGTACTTTGATTGTGTGAGAGGACTTGGATTCGAGTCCTATGTATGCCAATTATGTGTTATTTATGTGATTTTATAGTTATATATATATATATATATATATATATATATATATATATATATATATATATATATATATATATATATATAATCATGTTGGGGAATGAATGATATAGTAATTAAATTATATTAGTTAGCATAAAACATGAATTCGCATGATGATTTGATATTGACTTGGCATTTTAGGGTTGTGGGTTCAAGCCTTGGGGAACCCAAATTGAGCTTCATTTTTTGCTATTTTGGCTTTGGATTAGAATTTGAAGGGTTAAAGGAAAACTCTAATGGACATGGCAGCCAATAGTGGCTGAAAAACAGAAGTTAAATAGGATATTGAATGGTAATTAACTTAGGATTAATGCCATTTTCGTTTTCTCACATTAAACCCACTTTAAGACCACTTTAAAAGGGTATTTTGAGGTAGGGGAGAAGGTTTTGGTTGGGTTGTAACTGGGGTTGCAGAAGAGAGCACGAAATTGTGAGTTTTTTGTGAGTGTTGCATAAGGTTGGGGGCTGAGTTGGAAGAAGGGCAAGAAGGCTAGTGGCGATGAAGGAGGAAATAAAGAACTTATCAAATTAAGCAAGGAATACAGGTTAGGGGAGTTCTCACTACTTGTTTTTATTCTGCTATCGATTGATTATATGATCTGAACTATAATGAAAGAGTAGAACCTGTCTATTCTTATTTTCTTCGCGTTTCTGGATTTTTCCAGAAACCGCCTAGCGGCAGTTCATGCGCCGCTAGGCGACCCATGTGTGTAAGCCCTATTTCACTGGGTTTCCTTGAACCGCCTGGCGGCTGTGCGTGGTCCGCCAGGCAACGCTTCCTGTTTTGGTCAGTTCTGGTTCGTGGTGAGTTTTGTGATATTTGTGATGTTGAAAACAATTATGTAAGCATGCACAAATGCATTTAAGGAAGAAAACCCGCTTGTGAATTGAATGGTGTGTGAAATTGGTATGAATGGGAATTCCATGTGGGGTTGGGGTCTTTGGGGTGAGAGATGACGAAATGTTGTGTCGAGTTTGATCTATTGGATTGCTTGTATGATAATGGTATGAACGTAAACTGACATAGACTCGGATAATGGAACCACTTATATTTTGACTAAAAATGCAGATTGGTTTTGGTAGTATAAGTGGGGTGTGGGGAAGCCACGAACGGTGCAAATAGACCTGGGAAAATCCAGTTTTTCACGCACCGCCTGGCGGCGCTAAGGTTGCCGCAAGGTGCCCCATCAGACTAGAAGAAAGGTTGTTTTGGGTGTGTTCTCATGATGGGAGTGGTTGAGTGGGGAATTAAATGCGTCGTGGTATGTGATAGACTGGAATTTGTAAGCATGATAAAATTAACTGGTTAAGTTGTAATGTGTAATGTGAAGTAGAAGGGCATTCATAGTTAATTAAATTGTATGTTAAGAACTGAGAAAATGATAGGTGCAAAGTGTGTAAAAATGCTTATCAGATTTATACTCACGAATGGACTATGGAGAGTGATGTTCGAAGTGATGGAGATTATATGCATCTATACTTGTGTATTCCAAAAGTACATGTATATTATTGACAATCTGGATGGCATGTTATATTTAATTGTTGGTTTGCATTGATAAAATATTTGGATTATATTGAGTGGAATAGGATAGAGTTCAATTCAGTACATAAAAGAAATCATGGTGTGTATAAATGAGAATAATTGTCTTATTGACTTGTGTGCATTGTGATTGAGTCATTTTAGCATAAATGGATAATTGTACATGTGATGTGAGTTGTGAAATGTGTGATTTGAGGTCCCTTAGGACCTGTTTAATGTGCCAAGAAACCAGTAATAGAGTGCTATTGGTATCGCGCCTGGCGGCGAGAGCAAGCCGCCAGGCGGACGGAATACAAATTAGTGGTAGTGGCCACTGTTGACGCTTGGTGCCTGGCGGTAGAGGGAGTTCCGCCAGACGGTATGGTATAGTAGAGTTCCTGAAGGTGTAATGGCGCCTGGCGGTGCGAGACAGGTGCGCCAAGCGGTGGCGGCGAGTGGCGCCCGGCGGTGATAGTGTAGTGATGATGCTGCAGGCGCGTGGCGCCTGGCGGTGTGTGATGCCCGCCAGGCGGTCTGGACCTAGTGGTTGCCTGACGACGTGAGATGCGCGCCAAGCGGTTTTGGTTCAGTGATGGTGCGCAAGGAAATATTTCTACACAACTTTAGATGATGTTCATGATGCGAGGCTTTGGTTGGGGGTCCAGTTACGAGTGTAACCCGTATTGGAGTAACACGTGACCACTCTAGGTTGTAGCCTGGTGGTTTAGGAAGTTCAGTGGAGTGTGCGCGTTGTGGCTTGTACGGCGAGGTTCAGATGATTGTCCTCTTTAGAGTATTCTTATAGAGGTTTGGTAGTCTAGAACAACTACAAACTTTATGTTTGTTTCGGGAAGCTCCACTTGGTGTCACGGTGAGATGCTGTGGCAAGGTTATTCCCACGTGTGGACTATCAGGTGGTGGCCTGTAGTCGGAGGGGCGAGTAGACACTCGTGCAGCAAAGATCGATCATTGTTCTCACCTAAAGGGTATAGAAATGATAGACGTCTAATGAAAGTATTGGAAGTGGAGAAGTAAGGAAAAAGGGAGAAGAATACTAACCCAGGGTTTAAATGTTTTGATGTTGTATTTCATATTTTATTGGTTGGTTTTATTTAAATGAGCTCATCCTATCTGTGTGTGTGTGTGTGGCGATGATCACGTAACTTGTTACATGGGAGCAAATGTTGATGCAGGTGAGCAGACAGGTGCATAGAGACGGAGTGGGGATCTCTTGGGGATTTTCTCACTAGTTTATTGTATTTGGACTATGGTGTTATTGTAATAATTTCATAGACCATTTCAATTGTATTACAGTCTTAATGCGAAATATTTTATCTATTTTGGCGCGTTGAACTTAAGGTTTTAAATATTTCCCGCGTTTTGGGAAATTGATGATTAATAAATGAGGTTGTTTTATTGAATTTTATTTTTGTTTTATTTTAATAAGTAATTTTCGGCTAGGACGTTACATTCTATACCTGATGATTATCTTGTGTATCTTCAAGAGCATAAATAAGATCTAAATAATGTTGATGATCCTACTACTTTTGAAAAGGCTATCTCTAGTTCTCATGATGATGATTGGTTAAATGGGTCATAATGATGTTTGGGATCTTGTGGATTTACCACTGGGTTGTAAACCAGTTGGGTGTAAATGGGTCTTCAAGACTAAGTGTAGTCCAGATGGAAAAGTTGAGAGATATAAAGCCAGACTTGTAGCAAAAGGCTATAGTCAGAGGGATGACATTGATTATAAGGAGACTTTCTCACCAGTCTCTACTAAGGATGCTTTTCATGTTGTTATGCTTCTATGGGCCATAATGATGTTTGGGATCTTGTGGATTTACCACTGGGTTGTAAACCAGTTGGGTGTAAATGGGTCTTCAAGACTAAGTGTAGTCCAGATGGAAAAGTTGAGAGATATAAAGCCAAACTTGTAGCAAAAGGCTATAGTCAGAGGGATGACATTGATTATAAGGAGACTTTCTCACCAGTCTCTACTAAGGATGCTTTTCATGTTGTTATGCTTTAGTAGCTCATTTTGATTTGGAGTTTCATCAAATGGATGTCAAAACAACTTTTCTAAATGGAGATTTATTTGAAGAAGTGTATATGGTTCAACCTGATGGCTTTGCTAAAAAAAGGTAAGGAGCATTTGGTGAAGAAGTCTATTTATGGACTAAGACAAGCTTTGGGCAATGGTATTTGAAATTTGATTAGGTGGTCACTTCTTTTGGCTTCAAGGAAAATGCATCAGATTGAAGAAAAATGGGAACAATTTCATCATTCTTGTCTTATATACTGATGATATTCTTCTTACTAGTAGCAGTGTTGAACTTTTGACTGAGACAAAATTTATGTTAAATAACCACTTTGATATGAAAGACCTTGGTGATGCTTCTGTTGTTCTGGGCATTCTTGGATTGTCTCAAAGAGGATTCATTGATAAAGTCCTCAAGAGGTTTAACATGCATTCTTGCTCCTCATGTGCAGCACCTATTCAAAAAGGTGACAAACTCTCCAAATCTTAGTGTCCTCAAAATGATAATGACAGAGTTGAAATGAAAAAAGTCCCATATGCTTCCGTTGTTGGTAGTTTAATGTATGCTCAAGTTTGTACCCATCTCGATATTGTTTTTGTTGTTAATGCTTTAGGGAGATACTTGAGTGATCCAGGTTTGGATCATTGGAAAATTGTTAAAAAGGTCTTTAGATATTGGCAGGGAACTAAGGATCATATGTTGACCTTTAAGAAGTCTGATCAACTTCAGGTCATTGGTTATTCTGATTTTAATTTTGTTGGTTGCCCTGACGATCGAAAGTCGACTTCTGGCTTTATTTTTATGATGGCAGGAGGAGCCATTTCTTGGAAGAGTGTTAAACAAACTCTTACAACTACTTCCACTATGGAGGCAGAGTATGTTGCTTGTTATGAAGCTACTTGTCAAGCTGTGTGGCTTAAAAATTTGATTTCTGGCTTTCAAATTGTTGAAAGTATTTCTAGGCCACTTGTGATATATTGTGACAACATTGCTGCTGTCCATTTATCTCAAAACAACATAAGTTCTACTCGCTCAAAGCATTTTGATATAAAATTTATGTTTGTTAGAGAGAAAGTTTTGGATTATCAAACTCGGATTGAGCATACTGCTACAGAAAATATGTTAGCAGACCCACTAACTAAAGGCTTATCTATTGGAGTTTTTCAAAATCATGTAACTCATATGGGTGTGGTTATGTCTTTTGATGTATTGGGTTAGTGGGAGTCTGAGATTTACACTTTATATTATTATGGTTTTCATGAGATGTAAATTTGTCAATGCGTCAATTTCATTACATCTCTTTCTCTTTCTACATATAGAATTTATGAATCATTTTGGGATCACATATTTATTATGTTTGTTTTTATTTTATATATTATCCATTATTTAAGAATTCTAAGCATATGGTAAGTATCCCTATCGAATATTATCTTTGTGATTCATGTTTATATTTCTTAATTGGTATTTGTACTTATGTTGTAATTGATATAATTAATTAATTTATTAATGTTATCCAAGTGGGAGAATGTTATATTTTATATAATTTTATTATATAAAATTATTATTCTCTATTTTGTTATTATTATGGATTAACATTAATCAATAAATTAAATTATTTGTCAATATTAATTATATTTCACATAATTTATTATTGTATGGGTAATATATAATTTTGGGTTTCTGATGAACGATCCGTGATGGGTTGAATTGTTTAGTAAACGGTCTATGATGAGCTTGAATAATCAGATACTTATTTGAGAGGTCCCTGGTCTCTGCTGATAGGATATAAAACTGATACCCCATTAGTCAGTTTTAAGTGTAACAACGTAAAACACTCTTATGTTTAAGAATACCTATCAAAAAGAGAACAATAGCATCTCATACTACATGCTTCTATAGATCCTTCATTAATTCTGGGTACACAATCCTCTTTAAACTTTTACATGAATATATTATATTATTGTGTCTTATGTTATTTTATTTCTATCAGCATGTTCAAGAACCCACAATACTAGCAACTATCCTTTCCCAACCATGTTAAAGTGGAGAAAAAATGGATGATGGAATGGTATTATGAATTGTGATGGAAAATAGAGCTTGTGTGTTTATAAACACACCTTGTAATACTAATTTAATCACGTAATAAAGCCAACCTTAATTACAAAGAACTATAAAAAGCAAGAATTGGTTATGATACCATCACATTACAAGAATCAAATCACAAAATCATAGTGTAGAATCAAATCATAGAAAGTCATAACACAATATCAAATATTATCAGGAATATTAATTGTAATGATTAGAAGTGATATTGCTTTTAATTATTATAATCATATCACTACTTTCTCTATTTGAAACATTTTAGAGATGAGAAATAGAGGTGGTAAATAAGCAGAGAGGGTGAGAATATAAGAGTAGGGATGATAAAAATACACATGCCCGTGAATTTGCACGGATAGTTAGTACCCGCAGGTATTTTAATACCTGTTTATAAACGCGTCAGGTGCGGGTACCATACTATCACTCGTACCTGTGAGTATTTGTTACCTACAAAAAATTAAAATTAAAATTAATTTATATTTCATTAGGTTAAATTTAATTAAAATTAAAATTAAAATTTAATTTATATTATATTTTATAATTTTTTTGAAAAAAATTAGAAAATATATATCTCTTTTAAATATTTGTGGGTATGCAAGTATCCACGGATATATGTTGGTTTTAAAAAAATCTACGAGTATTTTTAAACGGGTACTTGACACGTAAATGGAGGGTAGCGAGTGAAATTGATTTTTGTGGATTGGATAATGGATGTGCATTATTCATGTCTGACTCGACTTGTTGTCATCTTTATATAAGAGCATTGGACTGATAATTACCAGGGTGGTGTGAGTGAATAAAATATATTGAGCTGAAAAAAATAAAAATCAAGGTGCAAAATGGGAGATTGGAAATGGCAAAACTAGTCTGTCCCTAATAAAATAAAACTTTTTTCCTTTTTTTATGTTTTGAAAAAATGAAAATTTTTAAAGAAACTTTTATTTTGCTATTTTATTAAAGCCTATTTATTTATTTTTTCTAATATTTTTATTCATCCAAATGAAATTAGGTAGGACGTGTATGAATCATCCTCACAAATTAAAGGAATAGACCATGAATATACTGTTTAATATGAATGGAAAGACCATAATAACTTCCATATTCACATAAACCCGAAAGTAACCTCGTCATCATTTTAAATTAAAGTTGCAGCATGCTAAACCAATTACGCTATTAAACCGAAATCAATTAAGCTTAATAATACTATTAATTATAAAACTTAAAAATATTAATTACCAATATCAACAATTGTGAAAGAATAATAATTACATTAATAATAATAATAATATCATTAATAATAATAATATTATTATTATTATTAATAGTAATATTATTAATTATTATAATTATTGTTATTATAATAGTGATAATAGTAATTATTATATTAATAATATCATTAACATTTTCATTTTATATCTATTTTAATCATAAAGATAAAATAGAGATAAAATATTTTTGGTTAAATCATTCTAGAAGTTTCCATTTTTGTAGCAAAATTTCAAGTAAGTCCCCTCATTTTCATTTCACTCAATTGAGTTCCTATTTTTTAAAATTCATTGCAATCAGATTCTTTCCGTTAGTTGTACAGTAACGGTGTTATTTATGTGTCACGTGTGGTTTTTTTAATCTTTTTTGCTTTTTTTAATTCTTTTTAATTTTTTTAATTTTTAATTTTTTAATATTTTTTTAAAAAAAATTAAAATTGTCACGTGTTAATCTGACATTGTATCACATGGCAGAGACAATGTGATGTGGTAATGGCAGTGCCACGTGTCACTATTGGATGTGAAAAGTATCAATGTAGTCTCTGTATTTGTTATTTTGTCTCAATTTGGTCCCAATTTTTTTAAAACTAAATCAATTTCATCCTTATATCAAATTTAATTTTTATATAAATTTTACAATGGTATTTTTATTATAATTGATATTTTTAACAAAATTAAGTTTATTTAAATGTATATTTTGCATTAAATTTTATTTAAATATTGTTTCAAATATTTATATATCAATAATTTATAAACAAATATTAGAATTTATATTTAAAATTTTATATTAAAATTTATAAAGTTTTTATTTGAATTTATAAAGTTTTTATTTTTAAAGCAACTCTAACATTTATCTATAAATTATAAATATATAAATATTTTAAAAAAATTAAATAAATATCAGTGCAAAATATACATTTAAATAAACTCAATTTAACCAATATCTTTTTTTATCCATTACATCAATTTAATTATTCATAAACTCTTATATACTATTTTTTTATTCCTTCATATCCATCTATTCATGAAATTATCTTCCTTATCTAAGCACATTAAAAATAAAATCTAGAACATAAATGCACACAACCATCACTCCCTCGTTTATCCATCGCTATGAGGTAGGGATGGCAATGCGGGCCGACCCGGTCCGTTTAGGCCCGCACATCGCGGGTTGGCCCGCCCCGCCCGTACAATTTATGCAGGCTGCAATCACTGGCCCGCCCTATCCCGCATTTGGCACGCAGGCTCGCGGGCTGGCCCGCTTTTTTTTAAATATTTTTTTTATTTTTATGATAAAACTTTCAATGTTTAAAAATTGAGAAACTTTATGAAGTTAACAAAATTAAGTAAAGACTTTAGGAAGTTGGATGATAAATTGATAATTAAACATTTTCATCATATTCATATTCATACTATGACATACACAATGTATTCTTTAAATTTTAGCACATTAGAAAATACATAATACTTATCTTTTCCAGTTATACAAGAATTTGAAATGTTAATGTAAGAGTTCATAAAAAAAGTAATTAATATATAAAAGTGCAAATATATTTTTTTTTAAATTTTTATACGAATTTGCGGACCAATCTGCGTAGGGTGCGGGTTTATGCGGGCCTACGAGTTCATTGTCCTAACTCGCCCGTATTTTTTTCACTGGCTTGTAGGTTGGCCGGGAGAGACCCTAATTGCAACCCCTACGAGGAAGTGATATGTACAAGGATGGTTGATTAAAAAAGGAAGTGAACAAAACTCTCAAGATTTTCTTTTCATGTTTCAAATTTCAACTTCTTATTTCCTCTTGCTGAACGCCAGCTTTGTAAACGTTCTATCACAAAATAAATTACATTTTATATATTTATATAAAATTTGAAAACGCGGGGTTACAATATTTTAAAGGTTTTAATAGTTTATTGTAAAATAAAAAATTAAGAATAATTGTAGCTCAATAATTAGTTATAATGGGAAATAAAAAACTGATTGTGTTGTAATCTGAGAGTGAAGAAGGTGTTGGAATTCCATAGAAGCAAGCAAGTGAAGTCAAAGAAAGAGGGAAAAGGGAGAAGCTAACACGAAAGAAACAACTGAGAAAGCAGCGATGTCGGGTGGCGGAAACCTTAGCCGCGTGTTGGTGTCTGTTGACGGAAGCGAGGAAAGCATGAAGGCACTGCGTTGGGCTCTCACCAACCTCAAGCTCCGATCTCCTACTTCCGACTCCACCGATGCTCCTTCTTTCATCATCTTCCACGTCCAATCTCCGCCCTCCATCGCCACTGGCCTCAATCCCGGTGCCATCCCCTTCGGTGGCCCCAGTTCCGTACAATTCTCTTTCCCATTCTGAACTTCTCCTCATATATGTATATATATCATTCATCCGCTGTCATCTCTCACCAGGTGATATTGAAGTTCCAGCTTTCACAGCAGCCATTGAAGCACACCAGGAGCGCATCACCCGCGCCGTTCTCGATCACGCCCTCGGAATTTGCTCCGAGTTCAACCTCACCGTGCGTTTTCCTTATCTCTTTTTTTTTTTTTGTAATTTTATTTTTCTTCAATCTAACTTTCAGCGCTACTTTACTACTAATCTCGCCTGCGCCATTTTTACCTTTTTCTTTTTCCTTTATTTTTTTTTTTTGTAAAAAATGAAAAATAAGGTGTCCGTTTGAAAACAAAAATTGCGGGAATGATCTTTGGTATTGAAATGTTTGAATTGAGGAATTGGCTAGGGCTGTATTTTTTGGATTTTAATTTAGGGATTTTCTGATTTCGTTTTGTGATGTTGTTATAGGATAAATTAATTCACCAAATAACTTTTTACTGGTCAGTGTTTTTCATTTTCTGTCCTTTATATTTCTTAATCGGTTCATGATATTTTGTTTTTTATTTTTCTTTTTTCATAAGTTTGGTGACTTTTTTTATGTCACTCCCTTTATTTTAACCTTTTCTGCAAGCTAGTTTTCATGTTTGTCTTTCTCATTGTAAGCGTTATTTCCTTTTTGTACTCGACTTCTCACAGCTTTCCTTTCCTATAAAATAAAATAGAAGTTCACAATCTTAGGTATCAGTTAGTTTCAATCTCTTTTGGCTTTACGAAGAAGCTTTGGCTACTGGTTTAGTTTGAAATTGGGTCATGAAACTTTGGGTTGTTTGGGAATGGGTGCTTCGAAGGAGAAAAGAGGACATTTTTTTTTTTAAATAAGTTATAGCATATTTATGAAAATAAAATGATATTAGGACATTAAATGATTTTAGTCTATTATTTTATTTCTTACTTTTAGAAAGTATCAAATTAAAAACATATTTATTATTTTTTGCTTTCGAGCTCAAGCCTAAACACATCCTATTTGTGCTAGTGTTTCATTTTAAGTTTTTTTCTGCAATCGTGTAGTGTAGTTGACATTTTCTCTTTCTACGGCAGAGTCAGGTCAGAACTCATGTGGTAGTTGGAGATCCAAAGGAGAAGATTTGTGAAGCTGTTCAGGATTTGCATGCTGATGTTCTTGTGATGGGATCTCGTGCATTTGGCCCCATTAAGAGGTACAAAACAGCTAGTGATAGATCTTGATAGCTGCCAGAAAGTAATACATAAATTTGCATTTGGCACATAGACATATTTATCGTACTAATCCTTATTTTGACAGCACATATCACAAAAAATGACTTGATGATTATTCCCTTTGGAAATGATAACAAGTTTTAGAACTTTAGTCATGCTGTTATGATAGAGGGCTTGGATTTTGCACTATCTATTATTGCACCTGCGATTCTTTATAAATGTTTTCATGTTTGTTGGCTATATATGATACTAGCAGATGACAACCATAACTGACTTCTTAACCTTTTAATTTGTTCTCTGTATCATTTGTCATTTACCTGCACAGACACAGATAGATCTGCTTCAATTAGTATTCTGGACACTTGTATTGAACAATTTGAATTTGGCTTTCAGGATGTTCCTCGGGAGTGTGAGCAATTACTGTGCCCACCATGCTTCATGTCCTGTCATTATTATCAAGGAAACCGACAGTGTCAATAAGATAAACTGATGAACTTCTACTGTGCTATCGAAACTTCTTATCAGTAAGGCTGCATTTTATGTTGCATCCCTCATACTGTTTAGGATTTCACATAATAAGTGAATTTGACATATGACATGGTTTGAAAGGGCATCCCAACTAGGATTAGATGATGGAGTAAAAATATGGCTTGGATGCTGGTACCATTACGAACTACTGAGTGATGTTGCCATATAATGTGTTTTGTCTTTAGTTTTTAAATGGGATGTGTCAGAAATAGATTTATTTAAGGAATGACGTGATTTAAATTATGGTTTCTATCAAGTATAGGAATGTGTCTCAAGGACAGAAAAGATAATTTTTTCTTTCTAAAAAAAATTCTTCTACTCTACCTGGTTGGTAATCTGAAGTCTTACCGTTTTTTTTTGTGTTTTAATATTCTTGTCCATCGTTTATTTCTCTTGTGTGCTACAGAGCATACATCAATGATAATCAACCCCAATAATACTCTTCATACATGCACACGGTTGTTTATCATACATATAACTCATGATAAGTCACACCTAGCACTTGATATATACTTTGATTATACATGCATGGTTATTTCTTTGGTACCCTCTGTTGGGTTTTTTAATAAACTTAAATGTATTAGCTGTTGCAGGTAATTAGTCGTTGCAGGTAACTAACCGTTGTGGGTAGTTAATGTACTAGCTGTTGGAGTTTGGATAATTAATGAGTTAACCGTTTATAACCGTTTTAAGTACAACAGTCAGAAAATTGTGAGCCTATAAATTCTATTATTGATTGCAGAAGTAACAACAATAAGAGGTGAATCAAGTTTTTTCACAATAGAAAGAGAGAGTTGTCTACAAATTGGTATCAAGAGCCACTTAGCTTGAGTGTCTGAGTGAAGAAAAAGGAACTGATAGAGTGCTTGAGTGTTTGGAAAAAAAGAGAGAGTGAGATGTCTAGTCTTACAAACAATCTGCCCCTACCCAAGTTGACAAAAGCGGTCAACTTTGACAATTGGAGTCTTAAAATGAAAGCTCTTCTTGGCTCTCAAGAAGATTGGGAGGTGGTGGAAAATGGTCATGTAAAACCAGAAAACACCAAAAATTGGTCGAATGCCCAAAATGCATGAACGAAGGACAGGGCAACTTTGTATTTTGTACCAAATTTTGAACTGGTCTGGCTTTGAGAAAATTGCAAGTATCAAATCTTCAAAAGAAGTGTGGGACATTTTGGAGAAGGCGTATAATGGGATGATCGGGGGAAGTAGGTGCGGCTTCAAACACTCAGGGGAGAGTTGGAGAGCATGAAGATGAAGGAGACAAAAGGAGTAACTAAGTACATAACTCAGGTTGAAATTATGGCGAACCAACTTGCTAGAATCGGAGAGACGTTGTTCGCTAGCCGATTGAAGAGTCCAAGGACCTATCAACGCTCACATTTGAAGAGCTTGTTGGGTCTCTTGAGGCGCATGAACAACGAAAGAAGAAGGCGGAGCCACTTAATTAACTACTCCAAATGAAGGGAGAGACTCAAAACACTCAAGGCAGAGGAAGATACTGAGGTGGTAGAGCAGGTGATCCTGGTGGTAGAAGTCAAGGACAAGAAGAGGAGAAAGAACAATCCAACCAACAAAGTTGGTGCGGAAGAGGATGACGTTCATGGAGAAGAGGTTGGTTGAGCAACTCAAATGTTAAGTGCTTTAAGTGTGACAAGTATGGTCATTATGCAAAGGAGCGCTACTCGAATAAGTGTTTCAGTTGTGGTAAGGTCATACATTAAGATTTTCGGTCTGAGAATGGAAGAAAAGAGACAATCAACCTTGTAGAAGAAGTTGAAGAAGAAACAATGTTGTTGATGATGGCACGTAGTTCGGAGGTCGAGCACAAGCAAGTGGAGAACTTAGCAAGACAACCGATAGAGTGGAGAACTCAACAAGATTGCCGAGTATCATGGAGAATTCGGCAAGAAAGCCGAATAGCGTGAAGAACTCAGCAAAACAGTTGAATAGTGTTGATAGGATGGCAAGACTTCCTGATAGATCAACGTGCATTTGGATAGCTTAGTAAGGATTTGAGAGTTGCACTGGAGTGCAAGATGAGAAGTGGCAACTTGAAATGGACAAGGAGATCGATGCGATTGAGTGCAATAATACGTGGAAGTGGTTCGATCTCTGGAGTTGAACATATTGACAGGAACCTAGTTAATGACAAGTTTGCCACAGTGAAAGTGAAATACAAGTCGACGACAGACAAATGAAAGCAAAGTCGACCATGAAAAAAACGAAGAATCCAGCTATTCATGAAAGGAGCAAACACGATGTGAGAAGAGTTATTGTATGTGAGAAGCCTGGACAAAGAATAGAAGAACCAAGATGAAAAATAAAAGTAACATTTCAAAGTTTTTTCACAATAGAGAGAGTTGTTGTCTACACCCTCTGTTTTTGTGAGGACGCTCTTATCATCAGCAACTAACAATCATCATTTAGTGATGTATTTTAAAGATAAATGGACATGTAGTTTATCTTATATTTAAAGTAGGGCACTTGACCAATATTTTTCAGTATAGGTGTTTTTTGTATTTTCCAAAACTTTTGGCCCAGCAGAATTGTGCCGACACTTACAATTTAAGAAGTAGTAGAGTTCTGAAACAATTTCAATTTCAATTTTTAGTATTTTAAGTAGGTTGCCAGTGCCATACTTAAGTTGCTGATGCTGCACCCTTCCTTGCCAAATTAATTAGGTTGAAGGCTAACTTTTATTTTTTTGTTTTCTGACTTGCTTGCTTTGCTAGACCAGTGTTTTACCTCGGTTTAGCTGCTTATATCTTGTTGTTGTACCTATGCTGTCTAGATCCTGCTACAAGTACGTGTTATCACTTTTTGTGGACAATGCTGCTGTTCGTGTGAAATTCTTGCAGTTAAGAGTGCTTACAACTGTGCTGTTTCAGCTTCTATTGTTGTCGCAATCTTTTCAAAAAGATATTTGACTCCGGAAGGTTTGTATTCGTTTTGAAATTTACAATGTTATACATATATGTTGCATTACTATTGCTCCTTTGTCAGAGTCAGTTCTTGTGATAAACAACAAACTAGCCATTCATCATGTACAGATTCTCAAATTGAGAGTGCAGCTTGTGTTGGCTGCAACCTGCAGTTTCTTACTCTTGCATTATCGATATTGTCATCCATGAATAAACATTTATGTGATTTATGAAAGACATTTACAGTGCCATGGTACTTGATTTATTTTTAATGGGAAGGGATATTTCAGCTATCAGTTTTTTCTCATGTGAGTTAATACTTTGGCAGTATTTTAATAAATTCAAGTTATAGTTTGTTTGTTGTAATGCTCTTTGTAATAACTGTGCTTGGACCTTAATTCCTCTCCCGCAGAATGTAAATGAGTATTTCAGGTGTAGAAAACATGTAAATGGTTTTTGTTCAAAAGCTTAAATCTAGATTAGTTGTAAAGGGCCTTCATTTGCAAAGGAAGTTCATTTAAGAGAAGTGTTTGATGTTTATAAAGTTTTAGCCTTGTAGTCATTATTGTGCTCACCCTTACTTTCTTTTGGTCTTGACCAACTCAACAGTAATAACTAAACTTCACTAATGCTTTCATCAATGATGATCGCAGAAACCAAGGTTTACGTAGACTTAGAATCTTGTTTGCACATTAGAAAAAGGCATTGTTTGCTCTCAAACAAGTTCCTAAAGCTTTATTTGACTTATAGTTTTGGATTTCCAATAAGAGTGATTATTCCTCTCCCTGCTAGATACAATACTCAATCCATTATTGTAATCTTAGTTTGTGTTGAAGATATCTTTATTACATGCAGCTCCTCTGATGAGTTCTAGTTTTCCCTCAAACTCCTATGTACTTAGCTCCACTTCTTCCATTGAATTGACCAGAGCATCTAGGGGAATGTTAATGTACCAAATTGTCAAAATTAAAATTAAACATTAATGTTACTTAAATCTGAAAATATATAATTTATTTTTACTTTTTTAAATGAGCCAAAATAATGCATTGACTAGACAAAACAGTAATAAAAAAAAAGTTTTAAATTAATACAAGTGAGACATCCGATTGTTTTGATTAATCCATTTCATGTGATTATGCAAAAGTAACTTAGTTATCGATTAATTTTAGAAGCGCGTCCTAATTGAGTTTGCAATTCGAATTCTATTAAAATTGTTTAACGGTTAAAGTTCCTATGTTAGTATCAATTGGAATTAGAATATTGTATTATAACTTGAAGTTCAATTCCACTTCAATTTTGATACCTCTTAATATGTACTCAAGGTTATGCAACTTTGAGTACAAATTTTTTTCCATTAGAAGCATAATGACAAAGTAGTATGTTTTGGTGAAGTGTGGGGTTGACAATGAATAAATGAAGGTGAAACTGATAATAATAGGTCAAGGAAAATAATGATGATAATAATAATAGAAATTATTTTGCCCAGTTTTAATCGGGGAAATTTTTTTGTTAAATAGTCTTAATTGATTCCACTTGAAAAGAAAAAAAAGTGTTGTTGATAAAGAGAAGGCATTGTTTTATTTTTTCAAATTTTAACCGAAAAATATCTATCGATAGAAAAACATTAGGGTAATTAAAGTTGCATCCAACAACCATATTTAGGAAATAAAATAACTTAAAATTAATGTAAATCAAATTCGTAATAATTAAATTTCCTGAAAATGGTGAAATTCTCAATTTAAGCACAAACACATGGGTAGGGTTTCCAAGTGAGATAGTTCATTAACTATAACCTATTTTATACATTTTGAAAATCCATTTTTATTGTTGGTGAATTCTCCAATTATAACAGATAAAATGGCGAGACAATTCTCAAATTAGTCTTAAGCAATTCTGGTGCAACTGAATCTAACCAAGCAATTCCATAGGATCAATTCCAAACCACACCATTTTGGAGTTTGCAATGACAGAAAGTTGAGATTCTTTTCTGTTAAAAGGCATAGCTAAATTCTCGAGGCACCAACCAATGTTTTCTTCTCTCATTCTCCTTCCATGCATATATAACCATGGCTCACTCCCACCACATTCATACCCCTCTTGATTCAAACAAAGAAAGTACAGAACTTTATCACCCGAAACCTCAAAAACTCTCTCCTTTGTCCTTCGTCTCCTTCCATTTCCGATCGATGAAGGCGAAGTAGGGCAGTGTTTGCCCAACGAGCCATGCTGACACAGATGAACACACCATGAGATCTTAAACCATCATCGACCCTGGGAGGACCAAAATGGAGATGCAGCGGATGAGGGAGTTGTGGTCACTGTTTTTGTCATTTGAAAGCAAGAGAGTGTTCCTTGTGGGTGGAAATCACACTGCAGCCAGATTTTGCTCCCGCTAAAACTATTATCACCCCCACAAAAAACTCTATTCTCCTTCTTCTTCTTCTTTTTCTTCTTCTGCTACATATAAAAACTCTCTTTTGAACTTCTAAAATATCGTCTTCGTGTTTATTTATCTTCTTGTTGTGATAAGTTAACCTAATAGTTCTGATATGAGGAAGCTTTTTTCTCACCGCGTGATGCTTTTGGCGTTGTTTCTAACTCCCTTTACCTTGATATCTTCGACCTCAGCGCAAGAACAAGAAACCAAACCCGACCCTGTTACCATGAACATGGGAAGAACGCAGAGAAAACTATTAGGGTACGTGCCGGAGGCGAAAAAAGCTGCGTTGCAAAACCTAGAGGACGTGCTTCTGGAACCCCCACGTGCGGCTTCGGGGAAATCGAGGGTGTACTTGAAGCGTACCAAGTATTTGCCTGATCTGATGGGTGATTCGCTGGAGGGTTACCCTCGGCGCGTTTTCATCGATGTGGGGCAAAAGGATGCGGAGAGTGGCTCCGACTGGTTTAGGAAGAAGTACCCTACGAGGAACAAGAACTTTGAGATGTATAAGATAGAGGCTGTGGCTGAGGGTGGCCCACAGATAGAGATGTCGGAGTGGTTGAGGAAGAACGTGAAGGAGGAAGAGTATGTGGTGATGAAAGCTGAGGCTGAGGTGGTGGAGGAGATGATGTGGAGTAAGGCCATAAGGTTGGTGGATGAGCTTTTCTTGGAGTGCAAGCCACAGCAAGGGAGTGCCAAGAGGAAGAACAGAAGGGCCTATTGGGAGTGTTTGGCTCTGTATGGGAAATTGAGAGATGAAGGTGTGGCTGTGCATCAATGGTGGGGTTGATTTGGTTCAAGGTTTTCAATTTCAATCGGTTATGATTTTGTTCTGATTCTTGATCTATGATATTGTGAGAAAATTGCAGACATAAGAAGCTGCTGATATATCTCAGAACACTTGTTTTCTTGCTGTCTAAATCGTAGTGATGAACCGTTTTTCAAAGCCTTAGATTGGTTTATATTGGTTGATACTGGTTTAGTAGAAACACTATATATAAGAGGTTTGATTTCAAGACTTTTGCGGTTCACAGTGTGAGTAGTTCAGATAACGACACTGTTTTTGAGGTTGAAGAGTGAAAGTTCGTTCACCCAGGAGTTTTAATTTTTCTCTCTTGTCTCCTTTTGATTTATTCTTTTCTTTTGCGGCTTGTGTTTTTGACAGTTTGATCATTTATTTATGTGAAAGTTTGTGATAGGATTTTGTTGGCTGTGAAAAGGATCGTGAGAACATTGATCATCATGGTGTTACAGTTGAAAAATTTGTTCAAAGGGAGGGCCGAACTATAATTTTCCTCAACTGTCATCATTTATGTGTAATGATTTATTCATATTCTTTATTCTTATATTTTTTTTCCCCATCACATCATAATACATATATATATTTATATAAATTATTTTTTTATTCTTTCTTAGTGTCATGTATTTTGGTGTCTATTTATTATTTATGTGACATGCACACTAGTATACAATTTCCATTTTACCTTGTCTTATATGTCTTGGTTGGCCAGGAACCGAAGCATATAATGGCGCGGTGACATTTTTGCAATTAGAGCCAAGTTTTAGGCCTCAGTTCTCCAAATACCTGAAGCCAAAGAGGGGTATAGGCCCCAATTCGCTCAAAACCGGTGCCAAACAGGTGCCAAACAGGGGTATAGGCCTCGATCCAGTAAGACCCGAAGCCAAAAAGTGGCTGGACGTTAGCTGTTTGGCCTCGGTCCAAGGAGACCCGGTGCCAAAAGGGGGTCAATGGCTTCGGTTCCTCTAACAACCGAAGCCATAGGGTTTATTTAGGGTTCAAAATTCGCGAACCCTTCTTCTTCCCCATGTCAGCGCCTCTGCAACTCCTTCCACTCTCTCTCTCTCCGCTGCACCCACTGCCACCACACCCTCTGGCCACCATCGACCTCCTCCGGCCAGTGCAACCATCACGCGAGCGAGCGCCCTCCATTTCGCATCTCTCTCTGTCGCTCTCTCTCTCGCATGCTCTCTCTCTATCGCGCGCTCTCTCTCTCTCTCTCCGTTGCACCCACTGCCACCACACCCTCCAGCCACTGTCGACCACCTCCGGCCACCTACGACCACCTCTGGCCAGTGCAACCACCACGCGAGCGAGCCCCCTCCATTTCGCGTCTCTCTCTCGCGTGGTCTCTCTCTCGTGCGCTCTCTCTCTCTCTCCACTACACCCACTGCCACCACACCCTCCGACCACCGTCGACCACCTCCGGCCACCTACGACCACTTCTCGGTTTTTCTCCGGCAATTGTAGTACCGCCATTCCTCCAAGGTAAGTTTCTAACTCGTTTTGAAGCTCCCGGTAAGCAAAAAATGTATTTATTTCTCATTATTTAACTTATTTTCATGAAACTTTGAAATTAAAATATGTCAATTTAGAAGGTTTATATTTGTTCAGATAAATTAACTATAAAAAGGTTTGAAATTTAAAAAAATTTAGAAGGTATTTCAAACGAATAAAATAGGAGAATTTCGAATACTAAAAAAAAATGTCATTCCTTTTCACTTCTCTTACTCCACTCACGAAGGTCAAATTGGACGGACTTAAACTAAAGGCTTAGTCGAGTCAATTTGGATTGAAGATCAAGATGAGTTGGTCAAGATCAAAGGACAAGTTGAGTAAGCTTGGGTTTAAGATTTTGCTAAGTTGGTCCAAGTCGTAGGTCTTGTTGGGTTGATGAGACTGAACATCAAGAACAGTCAGCCCGAGATGATCGAGACGAGTTAGCTTGGATCGAAAGTCGAGATGAATCAGCCTATGTTGAAGGTTGAGCCGATTCGACTTGGAGCCAAAGGTCAAGCTGATTCAACCCGATCAAAGGTCAACCAATTCGGCCAGGGTCGTGGGTCAAGCTTATTTAGTTAAGGCTGAAGATCAAGTCAATTCAGCTTGGTTCAAAAGTCGTATCGTTTTGGCCAAAAGGTTGAGTTAATTCAGCTTGCTCCGAAGGTTGAGCCAACTTGGCCTGAGGCAAAGGTTGAGATGAGCTTGTCCAAGTCGAAGGTTGAGCTAATTCAGCTCGAATCGAAGGTCGTGTTGTTTTGACATGTGCCAAAGGTCGTGTCGTTCGGCCTAGGCCAAAGGTCATGCTCTTTTGGCCCGAGACCAAGGGTTGAGTTTATTCGGCCTAGGCTGAAGGTTGAACTGATTTGGACCGAGCCAAAGGTCGAGCCGATTCAACCCGAACCAAAGGTCGAGCCGATTCAACCCGAACCAAAGGTCTTTTGTCTTTTCGGCTTGGGCTGAAGGTTGTGTTGATTCGATTTGGGTCAAAGGTCAAGCTAATTCAGTCCAAGATGAGTCTGTTCGGGCCGAAGGTTGAAATGTGTTCATAGGGTCGAAGGTCGTGAGGAGTCGGCCGAGACCAAAGGTTCTGATGAGTCGGCCTATACTCCAGGTTGAGACGAGTCGGCTCGGGTCTTAGGTCGTGATGACTAGCCTTGGACTGAAGGTCGAGACAATTCGATCTAGGTCAAAGGCCATGTTGAGTAAGCTAAGTTGAAGGTCTAGATGACTCATCTCGATCCTACGATCAAGATGACTCGAGATGAGTTGGTCTAAGCTTAAAGTCAAGCTAAGTTAGCCTGGATCGACTTAATCATCATGGATTGATTGAGTTTGAGAATAACACTATTATTTACTCTTATTATTAAGTGTTATATAGAAAATGATTAATGTATCAAAAATAGATAATGATTTCTAACAATTCCATGAAATAAAAATATATGGTATCTTAATTAATTACAATTTAGTTATCCTCATTTCTCAAATAATTTATTTGGATGAAGTAATTGAAATATCTTAGATTTTAATTTCTCTTTTAAGGTAAAATTCTATTTTTAAAATATTTAGATAACTCAACTTTATATTCTAACCCGAGTTGATTTAGCTCAACCTTCGATCTGGGACGACCCGTCTTGATCTTCGGCCTAAATTGGCTTGACCTTCAGCCTACCTATAATCAATTTGACCTTTAACCTATGCCAACTCTTTTTGAGCTTCAGCCTATGCCAAATTAGCTTTAGCTTTGTCCTTCGCAAACTAGTCTCAACTTTCAACTCGATTGATTCATCTCAATCTATGGCCCATGTGACTCGTCTTAGCCTTCGGCTTTGATCAACATGTCTCGACTTTTGGTACTCTTAATTGCAATTCAAACCTCATGTCTGTAGTATAGAACTTAAGGGTGTCAAACACAGGATGATCCCTTCCAGGTGGAGGAACCCTTGCATTAACAACATGAGTCTTTAAACCAACGAAAGTCGCATATTCATGTCTGGTATATGCCAAGCATAAGAAGATTTGATTGGATATAAACGCTGGACTAATTGTCATTGCTATCTAGTGTTGATGAAGTAAGATGAGTGATCAAGTCATCAAAACAATAAAAACAAATCAAATAACCAACACGTAAAACAAAAACATAATATATATCAAACCAAGTTAGTATAGAGAATTTAGAAGTTACGTCTAGCCTGGCCCGAACCACCAATCAATCTTCTGTGGGATGGGTTATCCTAGTAGCCCATTTTTATTTCACGAGTCAGCCCGGTCCGACCCGTTTTTGACCGGCCAATGATAGGTTGGGCCTTTCCACTCCTAATGTGATAAAGGTGTTTGATGAAATGTATGAGCATGTGTGGAATTTCGTAATGTAGAGCTACAAAACTATTAGTAGTCCTAAATGCAACTACAACCTATGATTAAAACTATGGGAAACTATGTAAATCATAAAAATCGAACTAAAGTGTAGAAAAATGAAGCAAACACTACAAGAAAAATTGATATTATCGACAACTAAAATCAGTTGCTAATGTTTAAAATCTGTGGGTAAATCAAAATTACTCACTGATTACTAACGGTCAAAAATTCGTCGGTAAACACATGTTTGTAAATTTTACCAACGAACAAATTCTAAGGAAAAAGTTTGTTGGTAAATAGCGTGAACCAGTTCATCTTCTTCCTCCTTCCACCTCATTTTCCTTTTATCTTTTCAATTTTTCTTCTTCCAAAACCTCCTCCACTACACCTCTTACTCCATCGTCGTTGTCACCATCGCTACCATCCTTGGTTCTTCCTTTTCTTCATCTTCCTTCTCCATTTCCACCTCCTTCTTTCACTCCTTCTTCTTTCTTTCAAATTTCTCTATCTTTAACCACCTCCGTCGAGCCATTATTGTGTATTCGTTGCACCACTACTGCACCTCTACTACACAACCACTACGTCGTTGTAGTGTCACTATACCTCGCCTCTTCTTTTGATGCACATTCTTAATTTTTAAGACATTGAACGCAAGATTTGGACAGAATTTTACCCGTTCTTTTTATCGATGGATAAATTTGTCAGTAATTAAAATATTAAAATTCGTCAGTAATTTAAATTTATCGAGAAAAATAAATTTATTAGTAAAATTTCATCGATAATTTAAAAAAATATTTGCAGTGAGCTAGAATATTCATGAATGCACGTGCGAATGATGATTCTTGCGTGTATGCGGTTAATTTCGTGGAATTGATGATGAAAATGACTAAAAAACAGTAATTGAGAAAAAAGATGTGGATTTATCAATTAAAGAGAGAAAACGAAAGTTCCCACACTAAGAACCCTAACTAACATAATTAATAACCAAACTAAAATTTTCTAATTCCTACTTCGACCTACTTCGAACTTGTTCGAATTGAGTTATGGAGACTTGTGGAACTATGCAAAGCCTAGAGACAACACAAACTCATAGCTAAAGTGCATGAAAATAGCAAGAAGATGAAGAACAAGTGAAACATAAAAAAAATAACGAATTTAGCGGTCTAACCAGATTTTTCTTCAATTCAACTTCGAATTAGAATGTGATAGCTGGGAGTAAGTTTTACTACAGTTGCCTCTTTAGCAAGTGCAGGTGAATTTCCTCTCAACTTAACTATCATGTTCACCACCAAAGACAAGTCACCTTTTCTCACCTTATTTGCACATGGAAACTTGTCAAAGATTATTAGAAGGAATTTTCATGAAAAGGAATAGTTTATGTACTCCTGCATTATTTGTTAATGAACTAAAAAGGTCATGTGAACTATTTACATTAAGGAAAACATGATGTCTAGAACTAAAGAAATAAGAGTCTCAAATATGAAGGAATAAAAAGAAATTAAAAACCTATTTAGCAGTAACTATTCGATAAAATCCTACTTTAAAAATAGCAAATCAAACTAATTAAACTATTATAAACTATGCTAGAATTAAACTAAGACTAGACAAATAATGCAGAGTAAAGCTAATACAAAGACAAGAGAACTAATGAAAAATCTTACTCTATCAATAAAGTCTAAACTAGAGCCATAAAATTAAGAAAGTTGAAGACAATACTACTATGTTCTAGACTATCACTAAACTACTCCCAAAAATTATCAATTAAAAGGAAATTAAAGTAAAAGATTATCTACCTAATCTACACTAAAATTGTCCTAAAAAGTTAAGACTCTCACTAACAAGCACTTAAAAGAATGATTTTAACTTTGAAAAGTTTTAGCACTTGGGAACTTATCATAGGCTTAAATGAGCTGATCCCACCTAGGGATGGCAACGGGGCGGGGCGGGTACGGGTATCATGATCCCATCCCCATCCCCATAATAAAAATTCATCCCCATCCCCAAACCCAACGGGTATACAACTTTTGACCCATCCCCATCCCCACCGGGTAACGGGTATTTTCTTATACCCATACCCATACCCATTTTTTTATTGTTCCATATATCAATTAAATATTTTTTATAAAAAAAATTTAAAAATCACACCAACGGAATCATGATACTATCAAAATATTCAATATTAAAATAACATACTCTTTTTTATTTTCATGATGTCAAATATTAAGAAAAATATTATAATAGTATAAATCTCAAATTAAAGTATCAAATAACAACTAAATAAAATTCAAATAATTATATAAAAGCTAAAAAATTACACATTACTAAAATTTTATAATAACCAAAATATTTATTAATTTTACAAATGATCAGTGGTTTCATTTGCATTCGATCCACCTACACATAGAAAAAAAATGAAAAATTAGATATGATATAATAATTGAAATTGAAAATTTTAATTACTAGAATATAATGTACCTTCTTCATCAGATTCATTTTCACTCATGAGAACATCTTTTCCTTTTAATTTTTTAACACCTACAAACACCAAATGTAGAATATTAGATGAGAATTCACAAAAAATACTAACAAAAAATATTAATAAATTTGAGTAACTTACCTAGATGGTTTGAGTTCCATATCCAACTTCTTGTACACATCAAAGCCTCTATAGTAATATGATGAAGTCGACTACGGTGAGAAGTTAATATCTGACCACCAGTACTAAAAGCAGATTCAGAAGCTACAGTTGTTATTGGAATAGCTAAAACATTCCTTGCAATTGCTTGAAGGGTTGGAAACTTTAACCCATTTGTTTTCCACCATGATAAGATATCAAATTCTTGTGTAACCGGCAAATTATCTTCTTCCAAGTAATAATCCAACTCTGTTTTCATAACTGTAGTTCTAGATTTTTTCTTTTTTGCCATAAACTCTAAAAATTCATTCGCATCATTATCAACATCCTTTCCCAACTCCAATGATGTAGCTCTATAAGAAGAAGTTTCATTCTTTTTTGATTGATATTCCAAAACCAAATCATAGCACATTTGACGAATCCTACTAAGTTTCAGATCAAAATCATTACCATACAATTTATAAAAATAATATTCTAACATGTCCATCTTGTACCTTGGATCTAAAACTGAAGCAATTGCCAATATATCATGAATAACACTCCAGTAACTTTCAAATTTCTTTAACATTTGTATTGCCATATTTTGAATGGTTATCTCAGGAGATTTAACCCAATCATTTATTGCAATCTTGATCTCACAAATCTTTGGGAAAAAGATGTTGGCAGTTGGGTATTTGGAGCCAGAAATGATTTCTGTGATGTCATTAAATAATTTTAGCCTTCGACAAACATCCTTTGCAAATTCCCACTGCATATCAGTTGGCAAAGAAGTGTATTGAGCTTCACGTTGCTTTAACCTAAAAAACACATCCTTATAACATATGGCAATATCAAGCATCTTGTAAGTAGAATTCCATCTAGTTGGGCAATCCAAACTTAACTTTTTAGTGAAAGAAATTCGCAATTGTCTAGCTGTTTCCTCAAATTTTTCCATTCTTTTAGGAGTTGCTGTCCAATATGCTACACTTTCTCGAATTTTTTCCACCCTTTCTTTTAGGACGGCTAACCCTTCTTTCACAATCAAATTAAGGATATGTGCTGAACAACGCATATGAAGCAAAGACCCTTTCTTAATGAGTGTGTCCAACTTCAACTTATCCTTAATTTTTTCAATCATGCTATCATTTGTGCTGCAGTTGTCTAAAGTGATAGTAGACAATTTTGTATCAATATTCCAATCGAACAAACAATCAACTAATACATTGCAAAGTCGATCAGCTGTGTGAGGTGCGGGAACATAAATGAACCTATAAATTAAGCAATATTTTGTAAGACATATAATCTTTCTAGAGGTGCATAAAAAAAATTACTGGAAAATTTATAAATTAAAAAAGGTGTACCTCAAAATTATATTTTGCAATGTCCAATTGTCATCAATATAGTGAGTTGTGATAGACATATACCCTTTCTTTTGATTGCTTGCAGTCCACATATCCGATGTAATTGCTATTCTTCCTTTATTTGTATCTATCAACTTCATAACAACTTGTTTTTCATGTTCATAGATGCCGAGTATCTCTTTCTTTATCGTATTTCGTGAAGAAAGTTGAAATAATGGTTGAATTGTTGTCACGAATCTAATAAAACCAATATGGTCCACTATTGACAATGGATATTCATGCAATATAATCATTGTTGCAAGTTCCCTCTTGGCATTTTCTTCATTATAAGCTCCACAAGCCAATTCCTTTTTGCCACTTGAAATCTTAGAAAAAAGTGTTTTTTGTCCCCCTTTTCCTTTTGCTAAAGCCTTCTTTTGAATACATATGTTTGTATGATGGTGCAAGTGCTTTGTTCCATTCTTTGTTTCTCCACCAAGCAGTTTCTTGCAATAGTTACATTTAGCTTTGTATTTTCCATCAACTTTTATCTTTCCAAAGTGTTCCCACACAACACTTTTCAATTTCCCTTTCTCAGGCTCTACTTGTGTTGTTGAATGTATTTCATCATGAACTTCTGAAGGTGTTTGCGTAGATGGATTTAATGGAGATTGACTGTCATTATTGGAACTTTGAAAGGGAGTTGGTTGTTGTGAACACTGTGGTGGACTTGGTACCTGCAAATCTTGATCTCCTGTGCTCATTTTCTCTAGAAACTAACATACGTAACAAAAAAAAATCAAACAAAGTAAAAAGGTTAATTTCTTTTTTAACAAAATATAAAAGGAAAACCAATAATCAAGTTTAAAAATATTTCAAATATTTTTTATACTATTAAAAATTTATATTATACCACTTAAACGAAATAGCACAAATAACAAAATTAAATTAATAATAATTCAAATTTAAACATAGATTCTTCATCTTTTGATATTGAATTAAATTAAGGATTTATGCAATTGAGCACTTAAAATTGAGAATTAAACATTATCATGAAACAAAAAATAAATAATAAATAAAATTATCATAAAGGAGTAAAGATAATTAAATGTGTGACCCAAATTTGAGAATATCCATTTGAACATAACATAACGGAAAAAAAAATGTATAATTAAGATTATGATAAAAGGAAAAGTACCTTGAAGATCTGTTTAAACCTTAAAGAACAAGCCAAACAATTAAAAGAGAGTAAAAAAGTGTATAACCAAAGTAACAAAAAGAAGAGCTACAAAATAAGAGTCAAACATTTTCATGAAAATAAATAAATAAATAAAGATAATCAAATGTGTAACCTAAAAATTATTTCATAGAATGAAATTGAGGAACACCTATTTGAACATAACCATGTACAGAGAGTAAAAATTATGTAATAAGAAGAAGAAAAATTACCTTCAAAATTAAATCTTGAAAAACAAACCGACAATTGAGAGAGTAAACAAAGTGTATAACAAAAAACAAAGAGAATGAAAAATATGTTATATATATATATATATATATATATATATATATATATTATATTATATTATATTATATTATATATTATATTACTATGTATATATATATTATATGTGTGGATATCTTATGTTTATATATATATATATAATTATTTATATATATTATATTATTATTACTATGTATATATATTATATGTGTGGATATCTTATGTTTATATATATATATATATATATATATATATATATATATATATATATATATATATATATATATATATATTTTTATAGATATATATTTATTTTAAGTATATATTATATTATATTATATAATAATATAAATATAATAATATATATTATATTATTATGTATATATATTATATGTATATGCGTAGATATTTTATGTTTTTATATATATATATATATATTTTTTTTTTTTTAAATTTTTATAAATTTGTAATGTTATAAATTTGTTTATAAAAGATCTCACTAGTTAAATGATTAATTTGTTTTATACGTATATATAATATATATTATATTATATTATTATGTATATATATTATATGTATATTATATTATATTATATTATATTATATTACATGTATATGTGTAAATATATATATATATATATATATATATATATAAAAGTATATTTTATTTATATGTATATATACTATATTATATTATATTATATTATATTATATTATATTTTATGTGTAAATATATTATTTATTTATATATATTTTTTAGATTATTTAGTAAATTATAAATAGTTTAGTAATTTAAGCGGGGACGGGTATTTGGGCGGGTATATATATATTCCCATCCCCATCCCCATCCCCAGTTGAAAATTTCGGGTATTACCCATACCCATACCCATATCCAGTCAAAGCGGGGATTCCCCGTCAAAACGGGGACGGGTTCGGGTGATACCCACGGGCACGGATTTATTTGCCATTTCTAATCCCACCCACATTTTCATCCCTATTAACAATTATCATACATATAATTTAGAATCTTATTTTACAAGACGAAAATTTTGAATTAAAGTTACTTGTAGAAAATCATATATAATTTTAATGAAGAAATGTTTTATCCTTTTAACATAATGTACATATTATTCTATTATTATATTATTATATGATCGTACATGTTAAATAATAAAGAAAAACCTATAACCCTATATATATATATATATATATATATATATATATATATATATATATATATATATATATAAATGCGGAAGGATAAAAATTAGAGAAGGGACATAAATCTTTAGAACTTAGAAAGGGACTTGTGGTGAGTTCGTAGGAGAGATTAATAAATGAACATCACTTCATGATTTGTCGTGCATGAGATGTGGTCGGTCACGGGCATAGATTCAACATTTTCACTCATTTATTTGCCCAAAATCCATGCATGCATGGACCCTCATTTTCAGTTTTCTAAGGATCAACATGCATTATGGAAAACCAAGTAATCATTTCCATTTCTTTTTTCTTTTTCTTTCACAAAGTTTTACATCAAATCAAGTTCATCTAAATCTTAAAATCATATTACAATCAAAATTACTTAAAATGACTTTTATAATGTAGATTTAAATACATATTGGTAATTTTAGTCATAGTTCGTCCTCTTCTTCAAATCCCTTCATTGTCTTCCAATAGGGTGGGTACGTAGCACATAGATACAAATTAATTTAACAGGAACAAAAACAAAAATTCTTGAAATTGGAAATGAAATTTGGTCGGTGTTGTCGCTTTATGTTTTGGACATTAGTGTTGTCCCTCTTTAATGAGCCATTTTCGTGCTTCCGTGTTCAACGAGGCGTAGACAACTGAATTTCTTCACATCTAGCAGAATCCAAGGAACATTAATTGATCCATGACTACATCCATTTTTTTTTTTTTTGCATTGTAGCAAAATGAAAAATAAAAGCCAACACCATCATGCAATAGAAACAATAGTGAAAAATCTTACAAGAAAACCTTCCGATCTTCCTAAAACCATTACACACTTAAATAATAATATTATCCAATTATTTTATATTTTAAAATAAGATTCTCATGTTTTTTGACGTATTACAAGAGTAAACTTAAGTCTAGGTCATCTAGGTTTTTTAAGTTTAGATTTGTTTCACTTATATACTACCACTATAAGAATTTTGTAATTACCGACGAATTATTCCTAATCATTATAAATATGTTAGTAAACTCAAATTTATCGATAGATTTTTCTAAAAATTTCACAATCTAATTTATCAACAAATTTTTTCATCGATAATAAACATGATAGTAAATTCATCAACAAGAATCATCTCTAAATTACAATTAGTATTACTAAATGCCGAATGATATTCTTATTGGTAACTTACAACTATAATTACTGACAATAAAAGTCGTTGACAAGATTTGTTAAAATAATTTTTATTTTTACATCTTAAAATATTTTATTATAATTAATAATGGAAATCTAAATTTTAATTTATAAATGATAATAATTTAAATTACAATACAATTATATATTTGTATCTTTTAATTTTTTTATTTTAAAAATAAAAAATTGGTCGGTGTGCTAGCTCGTCCCACTAGTTTAATGAGTTAGGTGAAGTAGACTAAAAGAGAATGGTAGATTGAAAATACTAACCCAACAAACCCAACAAAAAGTAGAATTGTCAAAATGAGCTACTCAGTTTGGTCTACCATGGGTTGACCACTTAGGGAGTCAATCCAATCTTGCTCACTTATTAGTGAGCTCAAGAGATTTGAGCTTGATCTGCCACAGATTAATAGGTTAAACGGGTTAAAAAAATTATAACCTTTCTCTTTTTTCAATCTAACACTTGTTTAAATATGTAACCAAAATCCAAAACATTCAAACCTAGTTTAAAAATTTGTTTTTTCTCATTTTAGACAATAATTAAATCATTCATCCCAAAAATTAAATCATATTTATAAATTATACCTTATCATCTTAGGAAAAAATTACTAACAAGAGACAAAGGTAGAGAGTGGATGAATTATTATGGGCATGGGCAATTGCCCCCAAAATGTAAAAAAAAAAAAAAAAAAAAAGGTGTTTGTCTTTTGGATTGGACTATTAAAAAGGTTTTTTTTTATATGTCTGGGTTAGTGAGCGAACCTAAATTACCATGGATTCAACTCGAGTGAGTTAGGTTCTTAGTGAATCAAATCCATTTTTGGTCTAGATTGAAGATTTGCAAATTATTTTTAATCCAACCAGTTCAAATCCGTAATAAGTCGGTTTGACTCACAAATTTTAACTCATTTTGACAACTTTATTATCCTAGTAAAATGTATTATATACACTACATATTTAATGAAATCATTCATTGTGATGAATCTAAAACTTATTTAGCATTTTGACTTCAATATTTGTAGGTTAATTAAGTGTCATCCCTTAAAATTTCTTTTTGCCATCTATTCCGTCTTTATTTTATTTAAAAAGTTCAATGTGATCCCTTCGCCTAAATTGATATTGCTACAATTTGGAAAATGATTAGTGTTAATGATTTAATTATTTTTTTGTCACTCCAACTCTCTTTGCATGCGGATCCCATCATCACCTGCCAACTCACTAGAAAAATGAAAGACAACTCTTGCTTCTTCTCCAATCATTAGCCCATTCCTTCTTATTTCATTTCCCATCCAACAGAGAAAGGAGTGACTCACAAAATCATGCCTTGTCATGTTTTTAGTTTTTTGGACTGCTATGGAGTTACACCTATGTAGTGTTTATGTAATCTTGTAATAGGGTTATAACATTCTAAATATCTTGTTATATTTATTTAACTTTTGTTTCTAATAAAAAATATGGCTTAATTACTGTTTTAGTCCTCTTATTTGTTAGCAAATTTCAAAATGGTCCTTCTATTATTCAGAGTCTCAATTTAGTCCTCAAGTTTTCAAAAGTGACTCAATTTAGTCCTCACCGTTTAATTTAAACAAGCGCTGTTCAAACAGTAGTGAGGTGGCACAATTGTACTAATACGTGTCAACATTTTTAAAAGGCAAAAGTAATTGACGTGGCATATGTTGAAGATGATTAACTTTGATTAGAAATGGGAATCATGAAACCCTAAATTTTTACCAGCCACGGTGCATTCGTTCATCTCCTCCGCTACGGTGCTGTAGAACATTGTTGTAATTAATTTCGCCCCAGATTTTGTTGTTAACAGAGATGTCCGAAGCCAACTCTAGTAAGTCTTGCTCATGTTCACACAATGAAATTTGTGGTGTGTCTTCTCTTGGTGGTGGGTGGAAGGGGTTGGGTGTGTCTCCCATTTGTCAATGTGGAGAGGTTGCTGTAATGAGAACTGCCAGAACAAGTAGGAATGCTGGGAAGAAATTCTAGGGTTGTCCAAATTTCAAAGTTAGTAAATTTGCAGCATGTCAACATATTGTGGTATATAAAAAGTTAAGTAATTAGTGGAGGAACTTGCCTTGGAGGAATAGCTATTAAATGTTTGAATGCATCCTCGTTAACTTCTTTAAGCTCTAACATAACCTTTTCCCATGCTTGTGGATATGTGCAGTAAGCAACCCTCCACATTAAGCGTTTGAGCATTTTCCTTGGAAATTTCTTCCTGAAATTCTCATATAGGTGGCGCATACAAAACCTCTGCTACACATACTGAGTGAATGACATACATATGGACTTCACCACGCTGCTTCGCCATTTAGACCATATGTAGTGCACCAACATCATCAACAAATTGACGCAACCTTTCCTCCAACACTGGACAACCTCCTACTGAATAACACAGATCCTTGACATTAATATAACTGTTCCGGTCTAGGAATGATGGCCAAACCAGAACAATAATTCTCTCTCTCACTCCTGAGTTCACCCCCTTTTTTTCTTAATCCCTTATGTATATATAGAGTCCTTCAGTTTTTAAACTTATATTTTAATGCCAGATCTTTAGCTAACCAACCTACCCACTTCTCCACTATTCTCTCCTGAAATCTCGTATGTGGGTGGTTATTCCTAAAATCCAGTGATATTTGCTCGTCACCTCGGCCATCTCGGCCCAAGTGCTCGTTACCTCGGCTACCTCGGCCCAAGTGTCGTTACCTCGGCCACCTCGACCCAAATGCTCGTCACCTCGGCCACCTCGACCCAAATGCTTGTCACCTCGGCCTATGACTAAAACTCGTTGTTTTATGATAAATATTTATCAAGTCAGAATCCTGATGAGCATATTGAGGTCGGCCATTCCCTGGACGGTACAATAACTCATTTCTCTCAATATGGAAAGCACCTCGAAGTAAGACCACCTGTCTTCATCACACCATAATTCGCTTCTATGGTCATTGACGTACTTGATTCCACTCTCATTCACGAAATATCCTCAATGGTGAATAACCACTTTAAACTTGTCATCTTCCATCATAAACTTGTGAAATTACCAGATACCCATACCAATATACATTTATTACAACATATACCACCGACAAACCGACAGGATACATAAACCCTGTTAAAGGGGGACCACAAACTACACATTAATGTCAAAGTGGTGGGACAACACCGAAACATCGAAAAAATTAAACAAAGGTTCACTAAAAACCGACAATCAAGTGTGCAAATCAAAACCCTATACCCAAACCCACCAACTGAAAACCCTATACCCAAAATACACAAAGCCCTAAAATGCAAGAACGAAATTTCGAAGAACAACTCACCTGGAATATGCTCCACGATGGCGATTACAGATGATAAACCCAAGAACGCAATTTCTGCTGCTCCCAATTCCTCAGACCAACGCAAAGAAGCGACAGATTATTTCACCTTTGATCCCAATTCCAATATACTAACCCTAATTTCATTTCCCCCAATTCACCTTCCACATAATTCTAACGGGCCACGTAATTCTAAGTCAGCCAGAGTAAAACAGCCATGTCACTGTTCCGTTATTGATTTTTGACGCTGTTAACTTTGAGGACTAAATTGAGTCACTTTTGAAAACTTGAGAACTAAATTGAGACTCTGAATAATAGAAGGACCATTTTGAAATTTGCTAACAAATAAGAGGACTAAAACAGTAATTAAGCCAACAAATAATGCCTTGTCATGGTTCTACCAAGTGAAGATCTGCCCATTCCTTATCTAAGTCTTGGATAGGCAGAACAAATATCAAGGCATATCATTTTTCAATTTAGATCTTTATTGGTCTCACCTAACTTCTAATAAT
The DNA here is from genome assembly GCF_037176805.1 of Vigna unguiculata. Classification (NCBI taxonomy): domain Eukaryota; kingdom Viridiplantae; phylum Streptophyta; class Magnoliopsida; order Fabales; family Fabaceae; genus Vigna; species Vigna unguiculata. The sequence continues at coordinate 30,942,961 of NC_140799.1, read as the reverse complement.
GATTATCCAAATATTCTTTATTTACCAAGTCTCTATAGTTGTTTTACAACAAATATAAGTTGTTTACAAATATAAACTCCTTAAGTGAGATATGAAAATATAGCTCAAATTCAAGATAACTTTGCAAACTAAATTAGATGATGTTATGTGACTTAATGACATAAAATATTGGAGAAGAGTTATAAAGATTTCTTTAGGTGATTAAATATAGTTGTTAACAAAACTTTTTAAAAAATAATTTTCCTAAATATATTTACTCTTCAAAATATGTTCCTTGTGTTCTTTCTTAGCTTCAGACATCGAGATTGTCGTTAACCTTAAATACATACATAATACAAAACGACACAAACACGAGCTACCACAACATATCTTTATTTTGAAAAAAAATACTCCAAAACCAAGCAATACCTACACGGCTTATTCACCACACCCATTTGAACAAAGTAAAAAAAAGAAAAGCAACCTACGAACACAAACAAACGTTGTACCAAGATAGTAACAAAAAACCACGATATAGCTAGTTACAAAGCTCACGCGCTATGCCAACCCTATTATTAACTGTGTCGAACATAATCCTAAGGTTCTGTTGTTGGTAGTTGGCGATAACGTTGAGCACCGAGTTCACGTTGTTGGGCACCGCCGCCATGGCCAGGCACGCCACCGCACCGTAGGAACTATGTATGAGGGTGTTCTCGTAGGGTAGAGTGAGATCCAATCCCGTGAACCGAAACTTGATCAACGGTGCCAGCGTCTCGTAGGTCTTCACAAAGCACGTGTCGAATGACCCTATGCTAACGAACGGTCCCTTCACCTGGTTTCTGAACTCATCCCTGATTGCGTTGTAAACCGGTTGCACGAATCGGGTTATGACCGTGCCCGAATCTATGATGGTTCCGGATCCTCTGTTCGGGTCAAACGCGAGATACTCGGTGGGTAATGGGACCTGAACCCGGCCCACTGTCACTCCCGTCAGGTTCACGTAGTAGAGTGATGGCCGCCGCGGGTTTCGGAGAAGTGGGGTGGAGCGGATTCTTCTGGGCTGACCCGTGCGCCCGAGTACGAGGGACCCGGAAAAGTAAAAGGATTTGAAACTGGGAAGACAGTAGGAGAAGACGCCGGAGTAGAGTGACCAAGATTGGGTAACTAGGGACAAGGGCCCGCGGCCCAAGCCCAGAAGGCCTTGGGCCGGGATTGTGCCTCCGGAGACGGAGTTGACGCACCCGAAAGCGTAGCTAGGGAGAGTGTCTTCGGCCAACCTGAGAGAATCTTGCACGAGCGTGGCGGAGAATGTGGAGCCTGCATTACGCAAAAATGTGTAAGTAAACAAATTTCCATCTTCTTATAATCCCAGATTTCAGATTTCTATCAGATTATTATTTAAGGAAGCTTGAAACATTTTATAAAATTAAGTTAATCCAAACAATGAACAATGTTGGTAATATTACAAGTTGTACCAATGTAGGTGTTCAAGGATTCAAGCTTAATTCTCATTCTATCTATGGATGCCAATTCCACTCTCTTCAATCATAAACAATCTTCCTGAAAGAGTCATTCCTATACCTGCATAGGATTGGTTGAAGATGCAAGCTTTGGAACCGGTGTAGGGGCAAGGGAGGGCGCCACGAGCCTGGGCGCAACGCGGGGCGTAGCAAGCCACGGCGCCGCCATAACTGGTAGAGGCTTGCGGCGAGTAGGTGGTGGAGGAAGAGCAACCGGTGCAGCCGGAACACGGGACCCAAGCCTCGTCGGTGCTGGTATCCAGGACCATAAAAAAGAGTTGAGCCGGCGTGCCGAGTTTGACTCGGACGACGTAGTTACCAATGTCGAAGGCCTGCCCCGAAGCTATTGGGGCGGCGGAAACGCGCTTTTTCCTGAGCGACGCGTCGAGGCCGAACAGGTACTCTACCCTGAGAGGATCCTTGGAGGCCATGTCGATGATGGTGGTGTCCCAGGAGTCGGAGAGATTCTTGAAAGGGGAGCAGTTGCCGTAGATGGGAATGACGATGATTCCGGAGTCGTCACTTTGAGAGGCGCATGAGTCGGTGGCAATGGCTACGGTGGAGAAGTAGAGTAGCAGTGTTGCAGTGAAAAGAATTAGGGTGGTGGTGATGGTGGTGTTAATACCCATAATTGGTGTGTGTTGATGGAGGAGGAAAAGAAGGTATAGTAGTAGTTGTTGTTGTTTAGTTTAAATGGTAGTGTGCATGCATGGAGGCGCCACTCCTTTAATACATGCACAAGACCAAATTACTGCACACACTATTTCTTGTTTTGAACGAAAAAAAAATGGTATTTTCTAAAATGTTTTTGATAACGCATCTTATTTGATAATATTTGAAAAAATAGAAAAAGAGAAAGAAACTATAATACTGAAGAAGTTAATCGTGAGTGTACACGTTGAATTTGGATTCTTTGTTGGTTTTTTTGTATTGTTCCTTTATAATACATTGATTATCATTCATTTTAACATTTTAAAATATTTTAAAAAGATATTTAAAATATCAGTACAGTGTAGTTTTAATATTCAGCAGAGGACAATACTACAAAATCCAGTAGAGAATCTGGACTGATATCATTAATTAATTAATTAAGAAACATAAATTATTATTGTGTCAACTAATATTTCTGTGCTATATATTAAGTTCTCAAATTAAACTTTGGTATACAAAACATATTTTCAACCGTCACCAAAACCATATTTTATGTTTTAAAAATGCTACATACACGTTCATTTATTCAAAAACTTAATTGTAACTTAATACATTTTTATTCTTTAGCATATTAATAGTAAAATGCTTTGGTATAATGATGAAAAATTAATATGTTATAATGATATCGGAGTAGATGTTGATATAAATAACTTTCGAGTTACTAAATGTATTAGAATTTGGTTGTTGTAGTTTTGAAAATGAGTAAGAGAAGAGGATTATATCCGCATGGAATTAAATTTTTAGAATTAAATAGTATGTGTGATTTAATTTTGATTATAATGAAGTTAAATTTGTGAGCTGTTTGATTGGGACGTTTGCAAAAGAAAATAAATGTGATAGAAAGGGCGTATTGATGATTGACGGGTGTAGCTAGACAAACTCCGGTTTCAGACACTTTTTGGATTTTAGTACAGTGAACGCAGCAAAGTAGGTCTTTGGAACTGGTAATTGGAGAAACTTTACAGTGTCGTTGATATGGCTGAAATAAACTAAAACTTTAAAGGTATATTGTCAAACATATGAATTGATGGTTGAGAATTAGACAAAGGTGAAACCTATAGAACTCAGAACATGGTCCTTTTGGGGAGAGATTAATAATCCATATTTTTTCTTAAGATGTGAAACCTACAGAACTCAGAACTCAGAACGGGCATGGATTCAAGACTTCCATCCATATTTGCTTAAAATCCATGCATGTATGTGTAAATTATTCTACATTTTTCATGCAATAATTATTTATTATAGAAAATTATTTTAGGATCTTAAAATTCATGATTCTCACACATTCACGTACATAAAACAACATAATAGGATATTAACCTTATTCATGAGAAATCCAATCAGAATGTGTTTTTCAATTTTTGTTTTTCAACTTTCTTTTCTTAATCTATCTCTTTGTCTTCATTTCTCCTCTAACACTCTCTTTCTTGTAAGAGAACCTTAAGACTAGAGACATAACCTTAATCATGTTTATAAACCAACGTCCATCAAGTTAGGTTGGGTTTTATTTTATCTTTATTTTATTTTATTATGACTTCCCACAATAACCAATAAACTTTTATATTTTATTAAATCACATTTAGACCCATAATAATATTTTAAATGAGTCAGATAATAGAATTAATTCGTCAATTAATTCTAACAGTATGGACCCCTCATTAAATCAACATGCATTTGAGTGTAATTACCTAATCATCTCCATATAACAAACAACAAATTTCTAAGAATATGTTTTAAATGGTTTTGATATCATTGGAATTTGAGCCTAGCTTAACTCTACAAAATTAATTTTATAGTGAGATTTACGTCCACTTATATTTTGTAGATGCACTTTATACTTTATCTTTAGTTAATGTGATTTTCATAATAACTCTTACGTTGAGGCATATATATCTCAAGTATGAGATTAGATATATTAATAGATAGTTCGATAGCAACTCACTAGCGTATGACACGATAGGTCTAATAAATTTGGATGACTTTCATATATATTTTAAGAAGTGAATTTTATATATAACTTAATCTTATAAAATGAGTTATAAGGTTTTCATCAACTTATATACTTTAAATTTGTCCTATCTCTAATTGATTTCAATCATCAACTCGATACAATTTTTCATATTTTTTGTTTACATTCAAAGTAATGGTGATACAATAGGTATGTGGGGAAAAGAAACACCTTCACATTACTTTGCAATTAACATGTGGAGAAGAATGATATCTAATAATTTTTCATGAACACTAGACATTAAAAATACATTTAGTTTCAAAATATTATTTTATTCATTTAAAATTAATAACTAAGATATAATAAAGTTATATATATATATATATATATATATATATATATATATATATATATATATATATATATATATATATATAATAGAGAGAGATGTGTGTTGGATTGATAAAAATAACATGTCTTAAAAAATTCCACATCGCCTAGGATAACCAATGAGTTAGTATTAGTGACTATATAATAGGTTCTAAGTCTATGATGTTCTTTGCTCCAAGTCAAAGACACTTCAAACTTATATTTGACTCTTCTTATTTTTTTATATTCATGTTCTACTTCACCTTTTGTATCAAAATACAAACAAAAGTGTTCTATTTCAATGGTCTATTTTAAGTTCCAAGGGAAAACTGTTGAAGGAACAAAAAGAACGTGTTATGTACTACTTGACCTATGATTGTAGAATGTATATTATTTTACATGGCAACGGCAAAAATCCGTGTAGTCATAATATCAACGATGTGATCAGTGTACGATTTCAGGAAATGATAGAATACTAATTATAAAATACAAGTTAAATTTATATAATAAATCGTCATCAACTTTAATCCAAAAATTTTAAAATAATAAATTTATGAATATTATTTTTATGAGTTCCTTTGTTATCTCCAAGAAACGTGAAACTTAAATTCCCACTCCATTTTTAATACTATGTACCACAATTTACATAAAAAAAATTATATTTTTTTAGAAGTTAGTGTTATGTGTTATCCCATTATAACGGGCAATTCTGTTGCTTCCGCATACAGTGAAGCGTAGACACAGCCGAAGTTATAGAAAATAAGTGAAGTTAAAAGCTAGGAATCCAAGGACTGTTCTTTTCCCACTTTCCACAAATTTCTCTTCATATTCCCCACAAGGGGTGCCCTAAATTTACAAGACAATATCATCATGCCTGTTTTTTTTTTTTTTTTTCTTTTTCTTTTCTGAAGATAATAATATTGACTTTAGTAGTAAAAATGGAAGAGAGGGAGAAAGAAGTGACTAGATCGAAAGCTAACAAAAGCTATCATATTAACAACTATGGATAAAAAATATAAAGTGTTTGTTTGGCTTCTACTACTTGTATTCTTTCTAATCCGGTTGAAAAATAAGTTAATCCCATTTAAAATAAAAGTTTACATGTTTAGTTTAGCGTTGGAAATTTTCGTTATTAATATTGATATTGATTAAAAGTTAAGTAGTTTTAGTTTATTTTTTAGTTAAATAAAAAAAACATAACAAACTTTATCTTTAATTTTTTATTATAAAAATATATAAATCTAAGTCACATTGTTTTAAAATTAATTCTAATAACCAAATAACTTTATTCACAGTCAGTTTCAACAAAATTTATTAAACACATTCTAAACACCATTTCACAATTTGAATCCATACGTTGATGACCACAAATCGCTATAGAAGGAAGTGTATGCACCTCACGAGTGAGTATTTCAATTATCTATGATCTCAAACTTTTAAAACATAAATCGATTTTTTTTTTATTTTAGAAAATTAAAAACTGTTTCCTCCATCTACACAAAACACTCAAAAAAATCATTCAAAGTCCATTTTGTCTTCCTATAATTGATCTTTAGTTTTTCATTATACTACACAAATGGAGAAATCAATTTTGTATAAACTTGAGACGATTTAAAAGTCTATCAATGTTCTTCTTTGCAAGCAAAGGATTCCAAATATTTTTTTATCTTTTTTCTCTTAAACTTGTTGTTCACATTATAAACCCAATCCATTTCTCCTTAATAAATCCTTTATGAACTAATTTATCCTGCTAAATCTCAAGGTTTTTGGTTGCCTGTCCTATGCTAATACTAATATTGAGGAAGAAATAAAATTGATTTCAGAAGTTTGAAATGTGCTTTTCTTGGCTACAAATCAGGACCAAAAGGTTATATGCTCTATATGATCTTCATTCAAAATCTATTTTTGTTTCATGAAATGTTGTTTTTTATGAGATTGTTTTTCCTTATTCTTTTGTCATCTGATCCTATTGTTTCTAATGATGATTCTAATATTAATTTTTATTTTTTTTATTTTCTCCCTTTGCTTGTTTCAATTGTCATGATTCTTGATGATGATACTAATTCTGATTTAACCATTCTACTATTAACATGATTTTTCTTAGGAATAAAATTAGGCCTTGATACTTGGATCAATACTATTGTGGTTTTTGCTTCCATTGCTCATTTCTCTACTCCTTATCCCATGCATTTATTTCCTTCTTATGATGATTGTTTCACTGACCACATCGTTTATTGTCTCAATATTTTTGCCCAAGCCATCATCCTTTAAATAAGCTTCTCAACATGACTGTCAAAACAAGGCCATGGATGCTGAATTACATGCTCTTGACAAAAATCAAACGTAACTCTGATACCATATGAAAAGTGTGATGCACAGATAAAGGATAAGGAGCACGCACACAAAATATCACTAGTGGTTGCAAAGAGAACATTTTATTTAGAGAAGCTTATGATTTTTTTTTCTCAGCAAAGTATAATTTATATATATATATATACAAATATACATGTACATATATATATATATACATATATATGTATATATACATATATATATACATATACATATATGTATATATATATATATATATATACATATATATATATATATGTATATATATGAAACACTAGGGGTGTCTCAACCCTTACAAAAAATATTTGTTGTTCTTAATAGGGATGTTACATTTAATTCCAGCAAATTCCCACATTTCTAGCCCTAACAATGATAAATATCCTTTGTTTTCACATATTAAGATTTGCCTTGCATTGACCATTCTTAGTTCAATAATAAAGATTGCATTTATTCTATATATCAGTGCAACTCATACCTTTTCAATTGAAGATTAATATTTGGTGCAACTCTTGAATGTGAAATTCTTGTAAGATTAATGAGTCATTTCCGGTGTTGCCCATAATTATACAACTTGTAGTGGTGCATCGCATAACATTCGAAATAAATTTTTTGTATCCGTTATTCAGATTCATGTGACCCCGATTTAAAATGGATTGACACTTAAGCATATTGTCATTTCTCATTATGCATTTCGTTTCATCCTCCAGATTTGGTATTGTTGAGTATCAATGTTGATCCTTCACTTTGTGATAGTGTGCATCTTTGATGTGGCATTGATAATACACTCTACACGTAGCACATTTTTCGATGTATGTCCTTGCACCTGTATAATAATTTCTACAAAAGCAAACCTCTAGGTTGAATTGCCTGAGTGTGGTTATTGCATTGTATCTTTTCATATTTGCATCAACCCCATTCTTTTGTTTCATAGTTAGCCCATCTCGTGTGGTTATTATCATACTTGATGTATTATGTTTTGCCCTTTATTTGAAGCAATTTATTCCATTGAGATGGTTTGTTTTGTTGGCTTGTTTGTTTTCTAGCTTAAAAGTGCACCCAATGTTCTAGCTATGTTATTTTAGAGTCTATCACAATCATGTTCTAATACAATGCATAGGGCAAACATACCAATTAGAATACGAGAAACTTTCCTTGTCATTTTTGCTCCTTATCCATGTCCACATTCTCAATTGTCCATACATAAAATTTCCTCTACATCAGGCTTGCTTTTTTCTAAATATAATTCCATTTCTTTGATTCCATATACACTATATAATTGCTATCCACATTGCCTTCCATATCACATTTCCTTTTTGGTTTAACTCCACTAGGTAGAACTGTTTCAAATGTATCCTTGGCTAGTTATGGTGTACATTACTAACTCCTACCCAAAAGTCACACATATTCCACACTCTAGCTGCTATCTTACACTTGAAGAACAAATGATTTGTTGTTTCCTCAGTCTCCCCACACATGCCACATAAAATGGTGTCCAAGCTGCATCCCCTATGCCTTAAGTGTACCTTGGTATTATTCTATTTAGTATAACCTTCCAACCAAAGTATTGGGCCAATGGTAATACCCTAAGTGCCCATAATGTTGTAAAGAGTGTTTATCTTCATGGCTAGAGTTGTCATGCAACTTCATATAGGCATCTTTAGTAGTGTAAACCTCATCATCTTCACCATTCCATACTCAAGTGTCATCCCTTTCCTTTGTTAATTGAATTATAGATAGTTGTGACATTAGTGTACACACTTGTGGTTTTTCTCATTCAAACCATTGTCGCCTCCCACTCATGTTTCATTCCCACTTGTTTTCAATCCATTGGCCTAACTCTCCCAAAATTACTTGTTTCATATTTGAATTAGCATATAATCTAGGATATGTTTCCATTAGTGTTGTTTCATCAAGCCATTTATCTTCCTAGAATTTTATCCTTGTTCCTGAACCAATTTTCCATTTTATATTTTTGTCAAACCAACTTTCTTTTGAACCTCCACAAGTACTCCTTAAATCTCTCCACCAGAAAGATTTACCTCTAGGGCATTGTGCATCATTTAGGTTTCTCCATGATCTATACATAGAGTCTATTATGTCCTTCCATAACCCTGTTTTTTCTGTTCCTAGTCTCCACTTGCATTTCCCTAGTAAAGCCATGTTAAATGATTTGATATCCTTAATCCCAAGACCACCCTTTTCTTTTTTTTGACACATTTTTTCCCATTGGACCCAAGCTATTTTTCTATCCTTTGTTCCCAATCCCCAAAATAATTTCCATTGTATTTTCTTAATCTCTTCACCCACACAAGTTGGCATCTTAAACATAGACATGTAGTATACAGGCTTATTACACTTAGAATAAAGTAGAAAACCGTAAATATATAAATGGTAAAGGTTACATGCTAACAAAAACTCACAACAAACTAACAGAAAATAAAAAAAAAAGGTCTAATAGAAAATCTAAATGATATCTTGTGTTATCTCTATCATGTAGCATCTAGAATGTAAAATACGTTTTTTTATTTATCTTATTCTACTTCAAATAGTCTTATTATACTATCTCATTTATAAATAGCTTTTACAAATTTTACTTCGAAGATAAGATTTTAATTACTAAATAGTTCGATCTATGTTATAATTTATCATTGTTAGTCATTCAAATGAACTATTCTCTAGGTATAAATAATGGATCCATCAAAATCGTAGAATATGAGATTATTCATTCCCACTTACTTAGGATTTATGTAAATTTAATGTCAAAATTACAAACAAACTACACAAACATTTTGTGTTGGATATACATTTTCTACCTGAAACAAGGAGCGTCAAACTTTGACACTTAACTGAAACACAAGTTTAATCTATATCCTCCAAATAATTATTTCATATCCAAAAAATTAATCTCATTATAAATTTATAAAAAACACATCAAATGTTAAGTAAACCTAATTACCGATGATGATAAATAAATATAAAATTTTGATGTGTCTAGTCATTTGCATTTGATTGAGTTTGACTCAACTTTATTATTCTTGTCATCTGAATTATGTTGAGTTATAACTTTTGTATTGAAGTTAATTTTAAGCGATTTTATGATATTTAATATTTACGTTTCCGTGCCTTCAAATTGTTTTTAAAGGATCTTTAAAATTTTAATAAAAACTAAGTAACTTTAGTTCATTAAATTTATCTTTAGTCAGATAAAATCTTCTTAGTCTTGCAAGTAAGAACATTTTAACTCATAAAAAAAAAATTCAAAAAATCGAGGAACTGACACGTGACACTCTCTCTAACGGCGTCAACCTTGACTTAACGAAAAGGGCAAACGTGAGACGTTTTAACAAAAAAAAGGGACCATTTTGAGACTTTTAAAAATTTGGGTACCATTTCGAGATTTTGCCTCCAAAATGGGGACTAAAGGGATAATTAAACCAATAAGTATAGTCAAAAAAAAATACTTGTATTAAAAATATTTTACAAAATACAAATAAGTTTTGCAATGCTTAAAATCAATCCAAAATAATTTACAATGAAACTCGTGTTGATTACTCAGTTTTATAGTTCAAAACTAAAGTAGCATATTACTTTATTTAAGTTTTTAACTATCTTCTAACTCAATTAATTTCTATTTTAAATCTCATTTAATAATTCAAAAGTTCATATTCTTATTAGTTTAATTTCATGACAAAAGTTCACATTCTTATTAATTTAGGTCCAAATTGATTAATCCAGCTCAATATTAATATAATCACTTCACAAATAAAATCAGCGTACTTATTTATACGTTAATTAAACTGTAACAATTTGTAAAATATTATTTTCATTTCCGAAAGTGACAACTTCCATGGGAGAAAAGTGTGCGGAGTGCGATGTTGTTCGGAATTAACAACTTTCGTAAGAAAAAAGAAAAGTGTCCGGAAGTGGCGACTTCCATAAGTGGAGTGTTTCCAGAAGTGGCAAATAGGGATAAATTCCGGAAGTAAACTTCCGTGGACAAGCTAAAAGAATCACATCCGTAAGTCATTAAGACAGCAAGTCGACTTTCGTAAGGTAAGGTGACTTCTGTAGTTGTGTTGGACTTCCATAGTTGTGCGAAAACTTTCTCTTGAAGTCGACTTTCATAAATTTACTGGATGCATAGTCGATTTCTGGTGAATAAGTGGAGTTTGATACATGCCCAAACATGTACTCAACCAAACATTAGCTTTGTTGTATGAATGTTGAGTCGACATCAAAGCAATCATGGAATAGAACACTAAAAACCTACAAAGAATGTTCTTAGGTATTTACAAGGCATAAAGGATTACATGCTTACATATAAAAAGTCATATCACCTTGGTGATTGGCTATTCAGATTCGGATTTTGTTAGATGTGTGGACTCAAGAAAACCCACATTTGGATACATCTTTCTTTCGATTGGAGGAGTGGTATCATAGAAAAGTGCAAAACAATATGTGATTGTCACTTCTACCATGGAGGCTAAATTAGTGCCATGCCTTAAGGCCACAGTTCAAGCATTAGGGTTCCAGAAATTTACTTTGAGGTTTGGTACTATTGGTAATATAGCAAGACCAATAAGGATTATTGTGATAATTTTGTAGTTTTTTTCTTTTCAAAGAATGATAAATACTTGAAAGGAGCAAGACACGTGGATTTGAAGTATTTATCAGTTAAAGAGGAAGTACAAAAATAACATATATCAATTGAGCATATTGGTACAAACTTAATGATAGCGGATCCATTAACTAAAAGTTTACCACCCAACACATTCATCAGCCAAGTTGAAAGAATGGGTATAATAGATAAGTCCTTGTTACAATGTAGTTTGGTGTATATATACACATTATGGTTGTAATGCTTATATTGTTTGACACTTATGATTTGTATTATAGAGGTTTCTATTTATTCTGTCATTCATGTTACTTTGTATACATTATTGTTTTATTTGGTGAAATGACATAATGTATCTTTGAAAGAAAATTAAGAGTATCTATTATAGTTTCATTAAATGTAAGTTAGATGATTTGTGATACATGGAGGGAATATTATTATTGGATAACTTGGAATCAGTATGATCCAATCTTCTAGCTTAAGTCAATGGATGAAAGGTCATGTTCTTGAACAATGAAAGGCGATTTTGACTGAAGAAAACATCGCACAGGGACACATTCTATATCATTAAGAAAGTAATCAAAAAAAAGTAAAGCGAAGGGAAAATGTCCATCAAAAGATCATTTACAATGGAACCATTTAAGTTCTTGAAATAGAGTTGTTTCTTGAATTGAATTGGAATATTTGAAACTACAACTTTATATATACTTTTAAGAGATTTTACATGATCCATGTAATAACTATAAAATGTCAAATATATCTTTTTCTTACTTTTCTGTTTTGTTTCTTTAGAAAAAATCTCATTAGATCTTTCAAATAAAATATGAGACTTTAAAGATCTTGTAATATCCTTGGAGATAAAATAACGAAAACTAACTTAAATAATTTTCATACATTCTATAATCTTTTAAAATTATTCTCATATTATCAAATATTTTATCTCTTAAGAAATATACAAAAATATTTGGCTTATACATTTTGATATTCACCTTATTTCCGACGTAATCTTTCTTTAATAACTAAATCTTTCTTATAATAACAATTTACACAATAAATATATTCTCAATATACTCCTTGATAATTTTATGAAAAATAATCAAAATAAATAATAATAAATCATTATATCTCTTATAATAATTTTTTAATAAATATTTTTAAAATAATTAATTATTACTTATTAATATATGACAATATATAAAAATATATATGATATCTAATATTTTTTTAATTAATTAATTACTAAACCATTTTATCTTATACTTGAAATATGTATTTAATTCCATTTATTTATTTTCCTAATTATCATAATTTTTCAGGATGTTACATTTCTCCAACAAATAAAAATTTTAAAAATTTTCGTATTTGAAAATGAAATTTCCACATTATTATTCTATCTTCACTGATTCAAATAAATAAATATATAACTTCTCAGTAAAATTTACTCACAATTCATAAAATTTCATATCTTCCTAGCATTTAACTTTGACACATGTCCTTTGTTATTGAGCTTAGAAATCTAAAATTGAATGTACTGTTAGGAACAAGGCAATAAAGGAAAGAATAAAGGAGAGAAAAATAGACACAGAGAATTTAACGTGGTTCGGCTACAATGTGTATGCCTACGTCCACGACTACACTAGAAAGTATTTGTATTTTTGGTGTATCTTAAAGCTTTACATAGAGTCTCTTATATAGTAAAATAGAGAACCACAACTCACTATTCTAAGCGATGTGGGACTAAATCAAGCACCATAATTCTAACAATTCTCCCACTTGGGGTTTGATTTACATTACCACCTAGTGTAGTGCTTTCATCATCAATCTTCTCGAAGGCCAGTTGAGGCAATGCAAAGCCTCAACTTAGTTGTTGTGACAGTCTTGGTCAACATATCAGCTGGATTCTCTGCACCTGGAATCTTCAATAAAATCAAATCTCCATCATTTATCAAGTTTCTGATAAAATGATACTTCAATTCAATGTGTTTGCATCTAGAGTGAAGAATTGGATTTTTAGCAAGACAAATGGCACTTTGACTGTCACTGAACAATGAAGGTTCATCTTGCCCTTTTCCTAATTCTTTTAGAAGATTCTTCAACCATATCATCTCTTTTGCTGTTTCTGAGATAGCTATATATTCAGCTTCAGTGGTTGAAAGGGAGACTCTTCCTTGAAGTTTGGACTTCCAACTGATAGCTGTGCCACCCAACGTAAAAATATAACCTGTTGTGCTCTTTCTACCATCCAAATCACCTCCCAAATCTGCATCAGAAAACCCCTGTAAAGTGAGATTACTTCTTTTAAAGGACAAATGCATCTTTGAAGTGCCCTTCAAATATCTCAATATCCACTTCACTCCTTCCCAATGCTCCTTTCCGGGATTGGATAGAAACCTGCTCACAACTCCCACTGCATGTGCTATATCAGGTCTGGTGCAAACCATAGCATACATCAAGCTCCCTACTGCAGATGCATATGGCACTTTAGACATGTGATTTTCTTCTTCCTCTGTCTGAGAAGATTGCCTTTTTTAGAACTTTAAGTGAGTTCCCAAAGGTGTATTCCTGGTTTTAGCATTTCCAACATTGAACCTGCTAAGCAACTTTTCTATATATTTTTCCTGAGATAAATTTAGAATACCTTTAGATCTATCCCTGGAAATTCTCATACCAAGAATTTGCTTGGCTGGACCAAGATCCTTCATTTCAAAATTTTCTGACAATTGTTTCTTCAACCTGTCAATTTCTGCCATATTAGCACCAGCAATCAACATGTCATCAACATACAAGGCAAGAATGATATAACTATCAATATATTTCTTCACATAACAACAATGATCTTCTTCACATCTGTGAAATCCTGAGTTTCTCATAAACTCATTAAACTTCTTATACCATTGTCGCGGTGCTTGTTTCAACCCATACAAACTTTTATGAAGCTTGCATACAATATTCTCTTTGCCTTGTACTTCAAAACCTTTTGGTTGTGCCATAAAGATTTCTTCCTCAAGATCTCCATGTAGGAATGCAGTTTTCACATCTAACTGCTCCAGATGAAGATTTTCTGCAGCTACTATACTCAAGATAACTCTGATGGTAGTCATCTTGACAACATGAGAGAAAATTTCTGTGAAGTCAATTCCTTGTCTCTATTGGAACCCTTTCACTACGAGTCTGGCCTTATATCGTTTGCTGCCATCTGGTTCTTCTTTTAACCGATAGACCCACCTGTTTTGCAAAACCTTCTTTCCTTCTGGAAGCTTGGTTAAAGACCATGTCTTATTCTTTTGAAGAGACTTTATCTCATCTTCCATTGCTAGCTCCCACTTAATAGATTCACCTCCCTGCATAGCCTTAGCAAAATGCTCTGGCTCACCAGCATCAGTCAACAACAAGTAATGCAATGAAGGGGAGTACCTTTGTGGTGCTACAATGGTTCTGCTAGACCTTCTAGTCGGTAATTCAGGAGTTACTGACTCTACTATCTGTTCAGGTTCTGACCCAAACTCTGACTCGGGCTCTGACTCAGGCTCTACTTCTGTATTCTGCCTTCTGTTGGCTACATCACTTTCTGAAACTTCTTCTAATGATACCTGCTCTGACTTTTTATTTGCATTTGCAAATTCTGCAGTCCTGTCCTTATAGAACATGTTTTCATTAAAAGTAACATTTCTACTTCTGATAATTTTCTTGTTTTGGTCATCCCAAAACCTGTAGCCATACATGTCAGATCCATAGCCAATGAAATAGCATCGCTTTGCCTTGGGGTCCAATTTATCTCTACTATTAGAGTTCAACAAAATATATGAAGCACAACCAAAAACTTTCAGATGTGAAAGGTTTACCTCATTTCCAGACCATACTTCTTCAAGCACAGCAGCCTATCTCATAAACAGAGGACCATCAGTATCTTATGTGGTTAGGCTCAGATCTCATTGGTGTTGTTCTCCCCAATGAAACCCCCTCTGTAAACCTAACAAGTGGTATCAGAGCCGATGGTTAAAAACCAGCTCAGACGAGTGCAAGTCCCTATATCGAAAGTCTTCCTGGCAAGAGTCCCAGTTAAGGGTTCCAGGTAAGCGTGCCCGTTAAGATGAACGGCGGTACGAGAAGGGGTACTCGTGGTTGGGAATGCTTCCGCTGGAGGGGGAGTGTACCAATGTGGTTGAAGGGACTCACCCTTGACGGGGAGATTGTTAGGAATCCAAGTGTGAGTCTAAGTCCCACATTGACCAGAAATTAGAAAGTAGAGCACTATATAAGAATCAAGACCCATAAACCCATTGCCTTAAGGTTTTGGGTTGAGAGTGGTGTCAGTGTCTTATGTGGTTAGGCTCAGATCTCATTGGTGTTGTTCTCCCCAGTGAAACCCCCTCTGTAAAAACCTGACAAGTGGTATCAGAGCCGATGGTTAATACCGACTCAGACGAGTGCAGTACCAGTATGGTCCTAGTATCGAAAGTCTTCCTGGCAAGAGTCCCAGATAAGGGTTTCAGGTAAAGCGTGTCCCGTTAAGAATAACGGCGGTACAGAAAAGGGCAGAAAAGGAGTACTCGTGGTTGGGCAGCTTCCGCTGGAGGGGGGCGTACCAATGTGGTTAAAGGGACTCACCCTTGAGGGGAAGATTGTTAGGAATACAAGTGTGAGTCTAAGTCCCACATTGACCAGAAATGAGAAAGTAGAGCACTATATAAGAATCAAGACCCATAAACCCATTGCCTTAAGGTTTTGGGTTGAGAGTGGTGTCAGTGTCTTATGTGGTTAGGCTCAGATCTCATTGGTGTTGTTCTCCCTAGTGAAACCCCCTCTGTAAAACCTGACATGTACAACTCTTTCTCAAATAATACTCACATACCAAATCTTATATTCGCACATATGATATATTGTAAACCAAATTACATGAAAGAAACTCAACATCTAAAACACACACAATCGATAGAAAGAAAAAATACAACAAAACATTTACATTTTACCTTGTATTTGGATGAAGCATTTTAACAATGTTGAGAAATTGAAATTCATTATATTTGAATTCATTGGCGGAAGAATATTTTATTTTCTATATATTTAAAAAATAATATTTATAAATTATTATTTTATTTATATTAATTGATTTTTTTATATTTTATTTTCTATATATTTAAAAAATAATATTTATAAATTATTATTTTATTTATATTAATTTATTTTTTTTATTTTATTTTCTATATATTTAAAAAAAATATTTATATATTACTACTTTATTTATATATTATTACTTTATTTATTATATATTATTACTTTATTTATATATTATTACCTTATTTATATTAATTTAGTTTGAAAAATCTTTTTTAAAATTTAAAAATCACGTTTTTTTCTCTATTATAATTTCTTATACTTTTTTATTTGGTTTCTTTCTTTCGTGCATCCATCTTTTTCTTCCGTTTTATTTTCATTTCAATTTTCACCATCAATTTTTATTATTTTCAAAATCAAATTGCACTACGGCAAAATTGAAGAGTTAAGGAACATTTTAGACCAAACAATTTCTTCTTTTGAGTAAGATGAACTTACTCAAAAAATGAAATTGTTCGGTCCAAAATGTTCCTTAACTCTTTAATTGTAGATTTAATGACCAAGCAATGGAGTTATTAATTCTAAGCTCCGCTTTGGATCCTAAGGATGCTTATAAAGCTTTTAATATTGATAAAATTTGCACTCTTGTGGAAAAATATTATCCCATGGATTTCAATGAGCAAGAGAAGATTAATTTGAATTTTCAACTTCAACATTTCATTATTGATGCTCGTCAAGATTCAAATTTGAAGAATTTATCAACAATGCAAGAGTTATGTACATGTTTGGCTACAACTGAAAGATCTTTTTCTGCAATGAAAATAATCAAGAACAAGTTGAGAAATAAGATGGAGGCTAAATTTTTAGCAAGCACTGTGATAATCTATATTGAAAGGGATATTGCAACTAACTTCAGCTCTGATTCAATTATTGAAGATTTTAAGTCATTGAAAAAGCGTAAAGGAGCACTCTAAATAAAGGTAACTTTTGTTTTTTTTTAATATATTATTGTTGATGATAAACTTTATGTTACTCTTTCATGAGTGCTTATTTTGAATAAAAGAATGATGTAAATTAATTATTTTTTTTAATTAAAAGAAATTAATTTTTTAATTAAAAAATAATAATTTATATATAATAAATATAATTTGGCCCCCCCTAAAATTTTTGGTCAAGTTTCGCCACTGTTTGAATTGTCTGTAATTAAATTCCCTTCATTTTCAAAATAAATTGTTTGGATAAAGAAATTAAAATACCTTACATTTCAATTTCTTGTTTGGATAAAACATTTGAATGTCTTGTAAAATAAAATTTCATTTTAACAATATTTATTTTAGACTTAATTATGTTTTGAGTTCAGGATAAATTTGGAAACGAACTCGACGACCCGACTACCCAGTCAGGCTGGTCTAATCTGATAACCTATACGGGCCGGACCAGTCGAGAAACCTAGATGTTGGACTGACCCGATGATCTTGACAAGTCTGACCAGCCCAACCCGTCTAGGTCATTGGCCCGCTTGGTCCCTCTAGGTCATTGGGCCCACCCGGCCCATCTAGGTCGTTGGGTCCGTTTGTGCAATGGACTCGTTCGACCAATTTGTGTTGATGGGTCAGTCCGACCTGGTTAGGTTGTTGGGCCAATAGGGTCCATCTGGATCGTCAGGCTAGTCGGACCCGTCTGACCTGTTTGGGTCGTCGTTCCTGCTTGGTTCGTCGGGCCAACCCGACTCGTTTGTGTTGTTAGGCCTGCTTGGCCCGTGTGCATCGTTAGGCCTACCCGAGTTGTTTGGGTCGTCAAGCTCGCCCAACTTGTTTGTGTGATTGGGCTAGCTCGATCCGTTTGGGTTGTCAGGCCCACCTGGCTCGTTTGGCTCATCGAGTCTGCCTACAGACTAGGTCAAATTAAGAACTCTACCAAAGAGTTCAGAGTATGAAGTTGAGTGAGAAGAATTTCAAATTCTACCTATTTTGAGGGTATTTGAATTTCTACTAATTTAACTAATTGAAATACTTCAAAAAAATGCTTGCATTTTAAATGTTTTTTAATTTCTTTGTCCAAACAAAACATTTCATTACAAAGAAATCTAAATTCTTCAAAAAAAAAAAATGAATTGCTTCATTAAAATACTATATCCAAACACACCATTAGACTTTTCTGGACAATGCACTCCAGACCCACAATAAACTCGCTTTCCACATTTCCTTAGAGAAAATTTTTATATTCAAATGTTATAGTTTTGGAGTAATAAAGCATCCACAAAACAATCTCATAATAATGTATTCATTATTAAACAATTTCATAAAATAAAATGAAATAATTTCACTTATGTTAACTAGATCACAACTCAGTATATCTATGTAACTATTCATACAAAATACATTATTTCGTAATAATGTATTCATCAAACAACTTCATAAAATCAAGTGAAATGAATTGTAAGATCTAACATGCTGAACTAATTGTCAAGTCATTCATCACCTTTTGTCCTCTATATCTTTAAAACCTTTTTCTGAATTGTATAACTTAGTATATCTATGTAACTATTCATACAAAACTCTAAGGATAAAGAATGATACGAATTTCACAAATTAACTCATTAGAACCCTTTTTGTAGCACATGCAAAAGAAGTAGTCACCTTAATAGATATTATATATATAATTCATATAATTAATTAGCAGTTCTTAAACATTAAAAATTATACATTAAACAAGTAAAGCTGAGGTTGTATCTATTTAAATAAGGTCTGACTTGCATGTTAAGCTTTAAGCAAGGTCAAAAAATAATATTTTCTTCCCTTGTGGCTGTAAGTTATGGGAGAAATAGTCCAAAATTTTCTTCACCATGCTAGTCAATTGGTCTTGTCATGAATAATATTTCTTCTTGGTTGCAATAATTACGGAGATTGGGATGGAAAACCAACTTCGCCCATTTGTTTTGGTTGTTTCAAATTGTGGAACAACAAGTCAAACTTTTATGATATAAATTTACAAATGTCTTCACTAATAATAAGGTCCAAATTAAAGTAAACGTGTTTTGCTCTTTATGTGCTCAAAATCTTACATTATAAAAAATAAATAAATAACACAATCAAATTGCTCATAGTGTCAGTTTACTAAAAGTTATTTGAATTTTTAGATTATGAACTTATGTAACTACGTACTACTACTATTAAATATCTACGAAATATCAATTGATACTTTTATTATTATATTTAAATAAATCAATTATAATAATTTCACCAATATATCAATATCTCAATCCTTTTATTGTTCTTTATTGAAACTTATATAATAATCTAATTGTAATCTCATTCATATATAATCTTTGTTCGATGTTCAGATATAATTTATTATACCTCGTACTTGTTCTTTACATAATTAATGTCATTCATATATTTTCTTCATCAACTTTAATGTCATATAATCTTCTGGATATTCGTTCCATGTCTAGCTAGTAGACCTCATATGTAAGAATTAGAAAGTTTTATAATTTTCAATAATTCATTTTGATACACTAGACATTCTTTTCAAAAATAAATAATATTTCAGATATAATCTCAATTTATTTAGTAAATATTTTGTTCATAATTCTCCTAAAAAAAATTAGTTGTTTTTTTAATTATGCTTCTAAAATGAATTTCATTGGAGAAAAAAAGAGGACCCTGCAAATTTTGCAAAAGAAAAAAAAAACAGAAAGAAAGCCTATGAATTGCATTGGGAGCAGCACAATCCTGACGCTGCTTTGTTTGTTTCTGTTCTTCTTTCCTTCGTCCTCGAAAACACAACCGACAACCTCGTCCGCAAAATTAACATTGAAATTCAAAATTGCTAAAATTAAGAAAACAAAAAGTCACGTGTCTTCCACGCCGCCACCAATAACTCTCTTCTCTCTCCTCTCGCCACCGTCGTCAACGCACAAACACCAACCCGTTCCCCTTTCCGAACCGGAATGGAGGTTGGGGTCTCCGATCCGAACCCGAACCCGGTTCGGGTGAAGCGGAAAACCCTTGAGGCCATGCTGGAACAGTGTCAGAGAGCCCTTGAACTCATCAATGCTTCCGATGGACAACAGCAAGAACAAGAAGAGGAGGAAGAAGAAGAAGACTCTGACGAATCGCATCCTTCCACGCCCCCCGATCCAGAAACCGATCAGGCAATTACTCTCTTTTTTCTCTTCCAACTTAGATACTTGAAATTTCTATCCGTTAGGGTAAGCGTTTTTGGGATTTTCTATGTTATTTGTTCGCATTGTGCGTTTCGAGCGAGGAAAACTTGCCTTTTTATGTATGATTTATGTGATGAATAACAAAAGGCTTCTCAGTCCCGTGTTAGAGAAAAAATGAGGGCTTCTTTGATAAACGATTACTTTGAATTTTTGAAGTGATAAAGCTTCTTTTTCTTTTTTTTTTCTTTGTAAAACTTAGATGCACTTTTTAGATACCTTTTATGCCGTTTCGTATCAAGATTGAAGATTTACCCTAATAATCAGCGTAATAAAAGTTTGCATTGAAGGTCGACATTGGTCAATAAACGAAATTCCAATTCTGGTTGAAGAACAGTGTAAAACGACTGTCTAATAGCGTGTTTTGATTACCGTTTTAAAGGCAAAAAAAAAAATGTTCGTTGGTATTTTCCAAAGCGCAAAAAGGATTGGCAAGATAAGTGTTGGATCGAAGCTAATGTGGGGTTTAAGTTGGTGTCAACTGTTTCCAAACACACAACTGTCCTATTTTGTTGTGCTAATGCAAACAACCATTTACAACAAAGGTGTTTTTGTGTCTGTTTGACGGTAGCCTTTTTATGTGGAACAAGTACTTCTTCTAGATGTAATTATTGTTAGTGCTGTGCTTGTATATTGTAGTTGATGCTATGTGTATTATGCATTGACGATTTGTTAAGAAGGATATTTGATATTTTGTTTGAGATTTAACTTGATAGCTTGGAATGTTGTGTGCTCCATGCAGTTGTGTGACCTAATCAAATCTAGAGTTGAATGTCCTGACTTCCTTGAAAAGTTGGAGCATGCACAAGCATCAGTTTCTCTCAGTGTAGTTGGTACCGACTCGTGCAAATGTTCTTTTTTTGTTTGGGTCTTTACTTTTAGAATGCTAATGAAAAAAGCTTGGTTTTGACAGAAGAAGGTGGTTCTTGGGATTTTGTTAACGAAAATGATCTTTGGGAAGGTGAAGAGGCGAACTCAGACCAAGAAGATTATGTCCTTGTTAAACAAGAAGATATAGTGGAAGGAATAGCATGCTTCATGGCTGCATATTTGTTGTCCCTCAAGCAAACCAAGGTTTGTTATCAGTGTAGTCTTTTGTTATCTCAGACTCTCTACCGTACCCATCAATTTAGGGCCTAGGTATAAGTTACTCTTAATTGTGTCACTCTTAACTGCTATAATCTGAAAAATCTGAAAGTCTAAATCTGTTGACTTAAAAGCACCTTCTGAGTTCTTGTATATGCCTATGTAACAGACACTGCATATGCTTCTCAGTTAGGATGCAAATTCCAGAAACAGAAAAAAGGACTTGTATGTTACCTGAAAGGTTGTGGGGATTGTTCCTCAACCATTTGTAAAGTTGTCTTGTATGTTTACTGCAATGCTGTTTAAGCGAACATGACTATTTGGTGCATTAAAATGTTTTTCCTTCCATGGTTTATAGTGAAGTTTAAGTTTCTAAAGCTTATTTTCTATAGGAAGATGTCCAATTTATATCTGGCGAAGTTTGAATATCAGAAAATAGTTTGCAAATGAGTATTGCATTAATAACTACCTCCAAATATATTGTTTTCCTTTTGTCTCTGGCTTTGATGTTCAATATCTGTTTTCATGGAAATTTTTTCTTTCAAAACTATTACATTGAGCACTATAGTATGATAAAGTTCAACCTATTTCTTTTTGTCCCCGTATTTTAAATTTGGTCGGATTTACGATTTACAGTTCAAATATTTAGTTCGGTGATTCATAATTTAAATTGCAATTTGAGCACTTCAATTATCTCTGATTGAGTATTTTGCCTTTTGCAGGATTTAACCCCAAATCAACTCCAGGATGGTGAGTTTGGTTGCTTCCTCCATAATATATGGTCTTATTTCTTGTTTTGTCCACAACTCCATACGCTTGAGTGGAAAATGGGGAAGAAAGTAGAAGCATCTCCTTGGCTACCTTACTCATTCTAGATAAAGTTTTGTACTCTACTTTAGCCAAGTATTACCTAGATAAAGGAATGGGAAAGAATTTATCATTTATGACTTTTTTGACGTGTTTTTATAGCTCTTAGCAAGACATTTTCCGTGCAAAAGAAAAAGGGAAAGCTTCGAAAGGCATGGGATGGGAGCAAAGTTGTTTATAATGTTGCATCATGGGGAGCTACAGCCATTGGGTAATGGCTTATTACCAAACACCCTGCTCTTCTCAGTAAATGTTAAGGAACTCATTAATGTCCAACCTAGTTGATGTACCATGTAACATGTTTATCTATGCAGTTGGTTACTTCCTGTTAGTATAACTTCATTGATAACTTATGTGGGACACTGATTCTGGGTTTAAACTGTTGTCAATTTGTTTTTATATTTAGTAAAGTGCAGAAAAATTAGTGTGACTCTTTTACCCTCTTCTGAGATCATGGTTTAATTTTTATTGATATCTTTCACTTTTTCTCTTGACAGGATATATCAAAATCCTGTTGTTGCAAGGATTGCCACTAAAGCATTTTGGACTTCTTGCCAAGTTATATCAAAGCTACTGTGATCTGCCGATGCAGCTTGAAGAAAAGTTGAACTGTAGTAAATTGACTGTTGTGTATTTGCTTGTGCTGCAATTAAGCTTGGTTTGGTACACTCCCTCTGCACCGAAGTTCAATTGATCTTAATGTAGTTTGATCATGTAAATATCTTTATTCAAATGTCCCGAGTGCTATTCAAATTCTTATTCACAACTTGGCCCTGAACACATGAAACATATCCTTGCTTTCTCCAGCTGTACCTAACTCAGATTCCGGCCATAATTCAAGTTTGATTGAAATAATAAAGTCGTTCATTTTTTAATTTGATATGATATGTTGACAATTAAAATTTAGGTATGGTTGATTAAATTTAAATGATGTTTAACAAGAACATATAATGAAAATAAAATCAAATGAGATCGCCTAAGATATTAGAGGGTGTTTCTGTGGAAACAATATTAATATTAACAATATCAATACCATTTCCAGAAACAAGAATCAAAATTACGTTAATGATAGAGAAATTAAATACCTATGACTGATCTATTTAACTAAGAAGACTTCTTGCAAATTGAACCCCACCAAGCCAGCTCTGACTTTCACCTATACTCATCATACAATCATTTAAAATGTCTGGACAATAAAAACTGACTAAAAAAATTAAAAGACCAGAAAAAGGATATGAAAATTAATGCACACCCGAGGCTGTTCCATAGAGAGAATACGTAAATAAAGGCCTTGAATCAAATTTAAGAGATCAAATTACCAAAAAAAAAGTACAAATTACGATATCCAAGCAAACCCCCTAGAAAATGACATCAGGTAAAAACAAATGGTGACATCAAATGTCAAGGTTCCTGTCACAGTAACATGTCAGCTTAAAAAATTTCTACTACATTGCTTGGAATTCCAGAGTTATCAATGAGCAGGAGCTAAGCCATGTGATTAATTTAAAAAAGCATCTAATAACCAAAGGTGATAATCAGTTACCAGAATCTGCTCATTTGAACGAGCTCGAAACTAATCAGACCTAGTAATCAAGTTACCTTTTATAAAGCCAGGAATATCGAAACTACCAAAACAATGATTCAGTTTTAAAAGGTATACACTGTTAATGTGTAAAATTTTACACTGCTAATCAATAAAAAATTATCCCATATGTTCTAAAAAATATTATAAAAATCAACACTTTTATCATAATCAATTAACAGTGGAAGAACTTTTAATCTGTTAGTGCATATATTTAGTTATAAATAAACAGAATACTAATGATGTCAGTGCTAGTTAATCAAGAGACCAAGGTCTGATTAATAGAATGTAAAAAACTAATAAATTTATATATTATTCCTACTACTGCTACCAAGTATTACAATGAGTAATTTACTGTATATATACCATGTATAGAAAAAATCACTATTCCTCATTGAAAAGCACATTGATCTTTCTGGGAGCAGTTGAGTTGCTTGCTCCTACTACAAAATTGGTGACCCCCATGTATGCCTCTCTTCATATTTACATGTAGAATTGGCCTAATAGTAAAATGTGTTGTCCTTGTGATTGGGAGCATCCTTGCATAGCATGGAACGAACTTCCATGATGGATCTAGGTGGCTCCAGGTCTTTCTCATGCAATGCATTTCCTAGAAGCTGCTGTATGTGTGAAGCAAACGTATCATCCAGAATCTGCACAATATTACTTCAGGTCACAAATCATAACCTAAAGTACACAGCATAAAGAAACAATACAAGGAATGAATGCCTTTCTGGCATTTTCACTATAGACAATGGTATTTTGACAGTCAAATTTTTTTTAGCCCCATTTGACACTACTACCCTTTACTACTTTTAACTTTCTCTTATTCTTAACAAATCCAAAAGTTTTTTTTTTTATGACCCTTTAATCTCTACATAAGTGTCAAACTCTACATAAGTGTCAAATGGTGTCAATCGACCGTTTTCCTTCACTATAAAGCAATCAATCTAGAGCAATATTCTTTGAGACCTTTATAACTATACAACAGAGACAGACTGTTAAGCTGTTAAGTAGTTACTCACAGATACAGCGACCCTTGAGCCTTTGTACCACGATCTATTCTCTTTTCTGTTCTCCAAGAAACTTAAAATTTCCTGTTAAATCAGAAATATACCGAGATATGATGCAATTAATATTTTTCTCAAATCTAAGATGCTCAAAGACAAGGTAACAGATTCCAGATGAAAGTGAACTGACCTGTCCCATACGATCCCAAAAACCTCTACAGATGGCAATGAAAACATGAGTCTCAAAGACACTGTGAAGGTGACTTATGGTACTAGCCAACTGATCTTTCAATGGTTGCATTCTACTTCTTAGATCAGACTCCACCACAGTTTCTTTCGATTCTTGAAGAATCTTTTTTAATTTTGTGGTATTCTGTAATTTTGTCTGAAACGACAAGGAAAAAGCTATTAGGATATACTTGAATACTTGATTATTAACACTATTCTGAAATGTGAACAAGAAATTGATACTAATATGAAGAAAAAAATAACTTCACAGGCAAGTTAATCAATTTTTCCATTTATAAATATCTGCTCAGTATTTACTCCATTATAAAGCCGAAAAAATGAGATTTAGACAATTTGAAATTTATTGATATGTGCTTAAATATCGTGACTGCAGTAATGCTCTACCTACACAAGTCAAGTATTATGTTAACAAGAACCATAAATTTTCTTTCAAAAGACTACTAACATTTTCAGCTAGTTTCTCCACAATAGCTTGCACGTAGTTCCTGAACTTTGCTCTCAGCATCACTGTCACCTCACTAAGTCTCTCACCAGGTGTTGTATTTCCAACATTTGGCAAGCAAGAACC
Source organism: Vigna unguiculata (assembly GCF_037176805.1). NCBI lineage: Eukaryota > Viridiplantae > Streptophyta > Magnoliopsida > Fabales > Fabaceae > Vigna > Vigna unguiculata. The sequence goes on along the minus strand of NC_140799.1, from coordinate 30,916,825 downwards.
CCATGTCTTGAACTGGGATTCAACCCTGGGACGCAGGATGTCGAGCATTCTCTTCAAGGAATTCAAAAGAACTCCGAGCTGGAAAAAGTAAAGAAATTTTAAATAAAGTATCAAAGACACCAAAAAAAGTTTTTCAGAAATTAAACTCACCTCATCAGGAACCACATAGGCACATGTATTTCGTTTGGCAAGCTTTTGGACATATTTAAGCCCGAATTTCTTAGGAGCCATGCTTTCTTTGAGAGGAGATAATACATCTGCATATTGTTTGTCTAAAGCTTCCACAATGGCCTTCTCAATATCAGCTATGGCCTGTTGCCAAATTTTTTTTCAAAAAATTAATCAAACTGTCTTCAAAATTTTGGCCATCAAATACAATAACAGACTTAGAGCCAAGGAATAAAAACTCCTGTTCTAAAATGGCCTTTTTAATATAGGAAATAATTGAAAGAAAGAAAAATCTCAAGGATAGGTATTTGTTTGTGGAAGAGATGAAAAGGGAAATGGATAGTATCAAAAGTTTATGGGTAAAAAGGGGAAAGAAATAACAAGAATTGGCATACATACATTCTCTAGAACCAAGGTATATTCTGGCCATCGGCAAATGATGACCTCATAGTCTGTCAATGTCTCCTTCAGCCGCTCATACATGTCATCAACAAAGGGAGTAGTAGAATGCTGTGTTCTAACTCCAGACCATTTCACCTGCAACAGCAATGCATTTAGATTATAAACCCTGTTGTCACAACAATTTACTGCAGAAGAAATGTAGTGGTTAAGGTAAAATTAATTTTAGGGTTTATAATCAAGTCCTGAAGACAATCAAAAGATTACTTGAGACCTAGTTAACCTAAAGGGAATATCTTCCTGAAGACAATGAAATATGACAATATTAATACTATATCTTAAATGTAAGTACCTTGTCTAATTTGCATGACTCCAGCAGAGATAGACGTTTATCTTGTATCCAAACAAGAATATACAAATGGAATAGCTCTTTTGCGTCTACCCCACCTTTGATGGAACTAAGGAAATAAAACAAGTTAGATCTGTGTAGTAGAAGGGATTCATTCTTTGACTAAAAAGTCAGGGCATACTTAGTGTCTCCAACTAAAGCATAACAACACTTACCCAATACCCCAGCTTACAAGGTCTCTCTGAAAATCTGATGTTGCAATAACAAGTTCTGCTACAGGTGATGATGGCCCTGATGGTGGACAAGATATGAGGAATGCACGCAATCTATTGCAAAGCTCTGTGCTGTATATGGAAGCAGAAAGATTTGGCAGGTCCACAAAGCTGTGAAAATATTGAACCAGCTACATTAGAACCTTTAACATACAATAGCAATCTGATAAACTAACACAATAATACTTTAAAACTAAGGAAGATGAAATTTGAAATGGATCTAATAATGTGATTGAATTTAATGTCTGAGTCAAGCTCAAAACAAAAGTAATCATTGTAGAAGAAAGGGATGTTGTCACATGTGAATACAGACTCAAGATAACAGTTGCAGTTAAAGACAAAACGCAACATTTTTGTTTACAATATGTAAATTACATGTTCGTTTCATAGTTTGGCTGTAACTTATTCATTTACTATAAGCTTTAACACCAGGTCTAATTTTTTGGAACTTAAAATGTACAGCATTTAGTCCTGATAAGGATGAAGAAAAAATATCATGGTTAAAAATGGGAACAATAAAATCAGTTAGTCCCTTCAATAGTTTTGCTGAGGACTTTTGTACAACTCATTGGACTTGGTAAGGAGTAATAATATACTGCTATATGGTACCCAATACTGATATATTATCATTCTATAAGCTAATAACACTAGTTAATAGCAATTTCATTATAAATTTCCATTAAGGTAGCCCTGAAAAAGTAGACATCCCACTGTGTAACCATCAATTAAATAGATGAACAGAAAGTCCATCTACATTCAGTAGCGTTTCAAGATTAGAAGAGATGCACATAACACAGCACATATTTATTTGCATGTAAGCAAAATTAAAGATGAGATATGATACACATAACCTACATCAAAGTTCTAGAAAAAAAAAATGGAGTCCTTCAAACAAATAATACCTAGGAAGAATATTTTGATTATGAATCTGGATATCCGTATAAATCTCATTTCTAAGATTTATACATAGGGTTTTCATCTTCTGGTAAGCAGTAGACATAGCTATGCCATCCATCAAACTGCTTTCATTATTTTGTGCAATATATTCATCTGTTTCACTCAGGTGCCTCTTGGACCTCTTCTTTGCGGCAACCTAGCAAGATACCAATTTGTCAATTAAATTGCAATGTCATGAGTATACAATTAGCGATTGTTGTCATAAAATATAAATTATATCTAACCTGGAAATAGTGACAAAATGCAGTTTGAGCCTCAGGAGATAAGATATCATGAAGAAGCTTGTAAAGTTTAACAGCAGGTTCCAATGCAGGCGCTGCATGGCCAGTTGCTGATTTGAAAACCTCTATGATGCCCGAGAAAGAAGATTCATCCAGTGATTTGTAGTTCTCAAAAACAAGAGTTAGTATATGTTCAATTTGATCCTTGGTCTCTCCTAGTATTCGGTTCTGGAGATCAACAATAATAACAATATGTTAGACAGACAAAAAATCAATGAATTTGATAGTAAACAAATGCTAACAAAACAATCAGTTCAGGTATATTGACTACATCTAAAACATTGAAGTGGCTAGTTGAAGTTATATGACAAGCATAATAATTAAATGTCAAAGATACCTCCTGGTGACTCAAAGAAGTCTTGCCATTGCCCTTCATGATAACAGGTGCTAGTAGATTACACACCAAGTTGAGGCAGTCTGCTGTAGGTGTCGCCACATCCATGACATAAGATAGATATCTATTTAAAAAGAATTTTGTGAACACCTTATTATAATAAAATGAAAAAAGTGCGAAACTACATATTAAAGAAATCAAATCATTTATAGCAATTGCAGATCAACTTTACATTACCTCAACTTGGTATATATCTCAGATACTCCATAATAGGATGCAAACTCAGTCAAAAGCCATTTCCATGGACCATGCAACATTAGGTTCCTCTGCTGAAAGCCCTGAATTTTCATTGCAACTTCCATAACTAAGTCATAGGCAACTGTCTCTGCTACAGAACCATACTGGTATCACAAAAAATAATAAAATGTGAACACGCGAGGCACATTATATTAGAATACTCAAGAAAATATAAGAACAAATAATTAAACATGTGACTACTCCAACATAAAGCACACAATTTTTATTCCCTTCTGTCGGAATAATTATATCTTAGTTTCTTTCCAATTTTCTGCACACACAACAAAATAAAGGGGGTTGGCTGAGGGGGGGCACCTTCCTGTGACTTGAAATATTGGCCCCCCGCATTGTTTGAGAAATGTTTGCAGTTTTCATTGTTTTCAGGGACCAGCATTCGTATACAGTTCATTCAAAACAAAAAACAAAAGTATGTCTAATAGCTACATATCATGGCATACATACAAATAATGTGGCATACTTATAATTGGAAAACAATAAAAGTTTCTTGAGCTAAACAGGCCTTTAATCTGCATCTGACCAAAATCATGCAAATGATATGTCAGACAAATGAATGTAAATACAGTTTAACATGAAAAAAAAAATACATAATCAAATTGTACTGTATTTTGGCAACCAAAAAACAAATTCAGTCCTAGACATCATATCATGGATGTGAAAGTAACTTCAAACATCTGTGTGGTAAGCCCTGGGAATTACCACGAGGTATGATTATGTTTTCTATTCCAAATCATTTTTCAGTTCCAAGAATCCTGGCTCTTTTATGCTGCCATGATAGCTTGACTATGATTTAAGAAAGTACAGATTACAGGATTTGAAGCTCTGTTACAGCTTTATGTCCAAAAACAACTGCTCGTTGTTCACAGTAACTAACCTTAAGATGACTATTATCATCTGCACTTGTTGAGTAATTTATATAAAGTTGTAACTTGCCCACAAGCTCATGGTCAGGTTCGCGATAAATAGGCCACCAGCGTAATTTGTCAGCCTGTTTCAGTTGAACATAAATTCCATCATATGATCATCACTCAAGACAGGCAATAATAACACTCAGAGACAAACACCGTACAATATTACCGGATCATCAGCTATAGTAGCCACTTGGACAAGAACACGACCAAAATGCTTTCCCTTGGAATCTTGAACTTCAACAAGTAAATCATCTCCAAGGCTATCTGGAAAACTGTACAAGTATTCAGAAAACTATTCAAGAGGTAACAATCATAAAAATTGAAAAGACAAAAAGACAAACAAGAAAAACTTACAACATATGGACTTCACTAGATCCCGGCTGCAACCTTACTGCATCATCTTCGACTATGCTTTTCAGCCTTAAGAAACATGAGTATGTCTCTGATCACATGCATAGGTAGAAAAATAAATAACATTAAACAAGCCCAGTGAAATCCAAATTAGTGAAATGAGAATCGAGTAGGTACAATTAGAACTGAAGTATCATGAAACACAGACAAAAGTAATAAAGCATGCAAGGAAGTATAAAAGTTCAACAAAGATCCATAAATTCCGAAAAAACTGATTATATTAAAACAAAATGAAATACTTTTTTTGACTCAGCTGTAACAGGAGTACGATCAAAGTACTATCTTAGAACTACTGAGAAGGTTAGTTCAAGCCAGGGAGTATACCTGATAGCTAGACTACAGCACAATAATTTTTTCCCAGGTAATAATAATATAAGATAGAGAGGGGGGAGGCTTCCTAGTTATAGATTTAGGGAGAAACACAAGTGTCAATGAGACCTCACAAACCGCAGTAGGAATTGGTCAACTTTTATGTAGACTCCATTCAATCCTATTCCGACCTTTATGTCAACCACTATAGCTACAATGGAATTTTAACCGTGTCAAGCTACTAACGATTGAAATGTAACACATGACAATGAGTTTGTTAAACTACAACCAAATGACTAAATGCAATGCTTTCATAAAAATCATCACAACTATAATAAAATATTAATCAAGGCAAATTACATACAGTAACATTGCAAATGTTTTAAGTGCTATCTCATTTAAAGAATTGCATAGAAAAAAAAAAACCATGCACATAAAGACACCATAAGGAGTACACACAACTATTACAAAATTCCAAGGACTAAGGAGTACACACAACAACACTAGGGGCCAAATCTGTTAGTTTCACAGAAAGCCAAAACTCAATTAGACCAAATTTCTTCCTAGAGTTAAACAAGTCTGATATTTCGGTCACAATAGAAATATTGAGAACGAATTTTTTTTCAGACAGTTTTTTCCATAATGCATAGAGATAATGAATAATTATAATGCATGTTAACATACCTTGCACAACTTCATATGATGATGAATTATTCCTTAGAGTTGTTACGCCAACCTTCAGGAGTCCAGATACTTGCTGTATGTAGCGGGTACTAGCATGCACATATGCCAAGCTTTGTCGAGCCAAGGAACCATTTGCAGGCACACGTGGAACAAATCGAATTCTTCTGAGAGCTTGCCATCCAGCAGATAGTGACGATTGCAAATTGGAGAAATGGTATCGCACAGAGTCCATTTTAACTTTTTTTGTCATTATCGATGACATGCTACAGCCAGTAGGAGGGTCCAAGCCCATTTTGACTTTACGAACTGCAAAGTGAAGAATGTCTAAACAAGGATGCTCTTCTTGGGATGATAAGTTAAATAATTTTATTAGTAAAAGGTAACATGAGAATGTACCTTGCACCTTCATCTTGCCAATAAGTTTTTTGGGTTTTGGAGCAATACCCTCACTGGAAGGCTCTGCATTGCTCTTCACCATTAGCTCATCTTCTGATTGTAATAGTATCTGCCGTAATCTACATATACCAAAAAAGGAATCCAATGAGAGCAGAGGAACCAAAATAATAGTCAAGGATCAATCATTAAAAAAAAAAACTGTTAAATATAGGCATGTGAATGGTTAAATATATATCACACTCACTTCATAGGAGACCAAGTGCCAAGAGAAGTAGTAGAAAGCTTTGGAAAAGAAAGGTGTTCACGTGATTTTCATCAACCTTTGTTCATAAAATAAAGTTATATTTATTGACAAGACAGACACTGTCCCCTGTTGTCTCCCTACTTATTCCTGAGAATCATGCAAGTAAAATGTTTACTTATTTCATGGTTGCAGAAAAATAACGTTTTTATTCAATGTTTTGGCCAGAGTCAGCATGACATAATAAACACCTGTGTTAGATTCTCCACAAGACACTATACACTGTAATATGTAGACTTAGCACCATTTGTGTATATTCATGGAAAATACACAATAGAAAAAGCCTTATTTATGGTTTTTATAGACTTATAAAAAGAATAAGACCAAGTGCCAAGAGAAGTGGTAGAAAACTTTGGAAAAGAAAGGTGTTCACATGATTTTCATTGACCTTGGTTCATAAAATAAAGTTTTATTTAATGAAAAGAAAGACACTGTCTCCCGTTGTATCCCTACTTATTCCTGAACCACCATCTGAATGGAATCATGCAAGTAAAATGTTTACTTATTTCATGGTTGCAGCAAAATAATGTTTTTTTTTTTCAATGTTTTGGCCAGAGTCAGCATGACAAAATAAACACCTTCGTTAGATTCCCCACAACCATTTGTGTATACTCATACACAACAGGAAATAGCCAGAGTATCTTTACCAGAACTAAATACAGCAAGACTAGAGGAAGGAGAGGGCAGAAGAGTGCAGAAGAGGGAAAAAGAGAAGTGGAGGAAGAATCTTAACTTACCCAAATGAATCCCTAAGTAGAGCACATTCATTTTCCAAAAACATAGGAGCTTCCATACACTGCATTGCCCAAGCATGAAGGCAAAGGCGCACACAAGCATCATATGCAATCACTCCATGCCATGGCCCAAGAGCACTGAAATGAATTTACACAGAAATTAGCCACACCCAAGGAGAAAGTATTGAGCACAATCAAAGAGGATGAAATACCTTGCATGAAATGTTGGAAGGCGGGGTGGGTGTGAATTTGAAGATGTAGCAGCCTCTGAACCGGTAGCAGTTCTGTAAATATAGAACAGATCAAATAATATTGGTTAGCTACACATTCACATAAACTGTTCAGCTAAGATGTCATGTACTTTTGAAAAGGTTAAAAACTCAAATGTCTTGCTAACCTAACAAATTGATCAGGGCTCCCACTTTCAACATGGTTTTCTATCTTATCCCCTGACACAGATTTCAAAGTACTTGATTCAGCTTTGTTTGGAGAAATATGAGCTCTGGAAGTGGGGATTTCCTTGTGTGTTTGTCTGATATCTTGAGTAGAACCAGAAAATGGGGGTGCACTGGGAATGTCATCATCTTCATCATCAGATATTCTTCCATGCTGGGAATTTCGTAACACAATTCAAGAAGTTAGACTAATTTCAGCAATACATTTCAAAGATGAGAAAATATATAAGGAAATAATAGAGACCAAGAAGAGGCACATTGCCAATACAACAACAGTGATTGATGCAGCATCTGCCTTATCGAATACAAATCTTAAATAACAGTATAAAAAGCCTGTTGTTCTATAAATAAAGCTTTTTGTCACCATCCAAAGTTTCATAAAAAAAAAAATCATATTAGCAATTATACCAAGAAAAATTTCAGTATTACTGAATACTGTAGGCCACATTACAGCCATTCACTTCAATAGTTTATACCATATCCACCATTCCATACCTTCTCTGCAGCACTTTTCACATTCATCCTTGAAGGCACACTAGAAGCATACCCTTCAGACAAATAAGTTCTACTTCTTGGCAGAGCTCCATTGATACTTCCTCCTACCTGCGTGGTAGAGAATTCAGAGCTAGCAGCGGAATCCGATGAATCATCCTCTGTGAAGCCACTCTGCCGCACATTAGCAACCCCCCTCATCACCGGATCCCTCACAGTGCCAGGTCTACCAACCAGTGTTTCCCTGGAAGAACTGACCTCTGAGTATGTATAATCACTCCCATAGCGGGGTCCTCTCTGATTGAAGTTTCCAAGTCTCCTAGCAGCACCATTGGGAATTCTTCGATCTTGTGGTGATGAATCCAATGAGTACCTGCCACCATAAACTTCTTCCTCCGATTCAATGCTGTCATCGTTATCAGAATTTGAAGCACTATCTCCAGTCTCACCCGGCACAACTGTAGATACAGGAATTGCATTAGCAGGAAGATGCCCACTCCTGAATTTTGCTGGGGGTGGTAGCCCAAACCCTCTACCAGCACCACTCTTCATCCCACTGATGGGATCATTGCGTGATCTCAATCCAGTGTTTGAGATTGGAACTTCCTTCTAAACACCAACCAAACAAAAAACAAAAAAAAAAAAATCAGATTTTTCACATACACTAATGTAGTGGGAAAAGTGTTCCAGAACACCAACACAAAAATTAAACAAAAAAAAAAACAAAACAAAACAAAAACCACAACTTTACATACACTACCCAAGTTAAGAAAACCACAAGTGGGTTATACCCTCAAATAATAAAACTCTTAAAAACTAACAGTCAAAAGGGTCGAGTGATGGTTACCTCTCGGACCCATCGAAGTGCATTTCTGTCAAGACCTTCAGTGAACATCTTGACCTAACCGCCAAATCTAAAATAGAAATCCCTGGAAGGGAATGCACTTCCAAATGAATGGCCTAACACAAAACAATAAGCTTCTGATTAAACAAAAACAACGGGTGCTACAACAAAATCATCCAGATACTACAGCATTCTGATATGCAAGAGCACACAGATTAGAAGGGTTTGAGTGGAGAAAAGAGGGTACCAACGGACAAAAGGAAATAAATAAAGCCTCAATGAGAGACTGGAATCAGTTGAGAGAGAGAGAGTAGAAATAGAACTATAAACGTAATGGGTGCGAGATTTGAGGGAGAAAAAAAAAAGGAAAGGGTTTGCTTAATCAAAAAGCTTCCTTTGGTTTGGTTTCTCTCTCACTCACAAACTCAGAGAGTGAAAAGAAGAAAAGACCCACAAAACTCAAATACTCTGCGGCTTGTCTCTTTCTTTTGGTGCCTCTGCACTGCACTATTGCTATTCTTCAATGATCTCCATAACACCCAATTATGACCGTTTTATTATTAAAGAAAATATATGATATATTTTAAAAAGATATTCTGGATCTATAACATTCATACAACATTTTATTTATCTTGTAGGAAAATGTTACTAAATTAAAAATCTATGATTTGTATAGGAAAAATGTCATTTCTTGTAATTAGAAATCTTAAAATGAAATCAATGCCATATTTAAAGTTGAGAAGGTAAGTTTACAACTAAACATTTTAAATAAAATTTGTCGTTTTCTCTAGAAGATTACAGCGCTAAAAAAAGTTAATAAAATTCTTTACTCCCTTTCTATAGTTTTTTTATTATTGTGAACCGATAAAAACATATTATTGTGTATCTATATTTACACTTTTATTATAATAAAATAATATAATTTTAAACATGTATCTATATTATATTATATATAACATATTTTTATACATTTTTTCCAGTTTTACACTTTCATAAGTAACAATTTATAATTTTACCATTTAAGTCATCTTTTTAAAATTTAACCTTTTTAAACTAAAATAACTATTTATAATAAAAATATTACCTGCAAAAACAAAAACTATCTACAAGAAAATTTAAAAAAAAAAGTTTGCATTTAGTTTTTTTAATTAAAATTATGTCATTTTTTATTATTGCTAAAAAAGTGAACACATGTGACACTAATAATTTTAAAAACAATATTAAAAAGTATAAAATTAATTCAATTTAAAATGTATATAATTTTGTATGGTTAAAAAATATATTTGATAATTATTTGTAAGTAAAGTGACATGATTTAATTACTTATTTTTATTAAATAAAAAATGATTTTTATATATTAAAAATAAAATTATTTAAAAGATGAAATTAAAAAAAATATATGTTTCTACAAATATTTTAAATTTTTTAATTTTTATTGATGTAATAAGAAATAGGGTATGTGATTCTATAGTGTATTGTGAACATGACGGTGATTTGGCGCCGTTTGCGTGGTGCCAAACGTCTTTTATTATTTTATGACCGACTAAAAAGGGAAAAAAAATTGCTGACGGTTGAGAATATAAAGGACAGTAGTTTGGTAATAAGAGACTTGACCGATGAGGAGTGGAAGGAATGGTGGAATTAATTAGTGTTTAAAGGCTTTTTTATAAATATTTAATTCAAACAAACATTAAAGGTTGGATGAAATCAAAAAAATCGAACGTTGGAGTGGGGACACTTTATGGTCTTTTGTCTTTAACAATAAAATTCTTGGTTGTGTGAAGGAAAAATGAGCAAAAGAGCAAAAGGGACCCACAAAGCACATGGTGGTGGCCCCACATTTGGCCTAATCTATTTCTTTGTTTATGTTTACATATGATGTTGGCTACTAAGTTCCTCACAAACCAGCCACTGGTTCAAGTTGGTTGGTTAGGAGGGTGAAAGAAGGTGAGTGGTATTGAAGAGAAATCTGGTTATATGGTTTTCAGAAATTTGTTGCGACAGCCACATGGAATATGCTTCAAGTTGACGGCTAGAATCATGAAGAGTGTTAGCCCTGACTTTAATTTGAAAATTTTCGAATGTCAATATAACGATAAACTTTTTATGATATTTGACATTTTCCATTTCAAATATTCAATCATTGCACTATCATTTTGACATGGGAGTCCCACTGCTACTTGGTTTTGGTTTTTACCTTCTGCTGCATAGTGTGCAAGTAAATGAATTATAGATGCATACATGCACCAAACTTTTTTAATTTCAGTGACACTTCAACTAAACTCAATTAATATATATATATATAATACACGTTACGATGATCTTCTGACGTGTTACGAGAATATAAAAACAATAGAGAGAATTAAATTAAATAAAAGCGTTATGATATTTGGGTAATAATGGAGGAAGTTATTGTGTAAGAGAAAGATGGGTCATGTTATAGGCATGGTGCGGTGTGGAACACACCTGAGAATCCATTCGGCACAAAGGTGCAAGAGAAGAGAGACGTTTTACGTTAAACTGAATCAATGTGAACGCGTTTGGACAGCCAAGCAACAGGAGTGTTTCAAATTCTACTGACAGCTGCGTGTGAAAGGTTAGTCTGAGAGAATAAAAAAATGAGGGACCAAATAATCAGACAACTTGGTTGAAAAAGGCCTGATTCGACCTAATTCTTATGTTTATTGTCTGATAGAAACATTTTACGTTCAATTGTCCCCTTCATTGGTTTTGTTAGGTACAATATCTATCAAACTTGTAAATGTATGGCTCATGGTGCGTACCTTCTCAAACGTAAACATTATTATGTAATATTGATTGTTAAAATAAATGGTCTGATCTTAACCAATTTTTTAAGTTGTATTTAATTGTGTTAAAGAAGTATTTTAAAGTTAGTCGTGGGAATTCATTTGTCAGGATCTGCACTCGGAAGCAAACAGTTGTGACTAAGTCAGCAACACATGTAAAGGAAGGGATTTAAGGTAGCATCACACATTACGATGTATTGCATTACCTTACTGACGTGGTGCTTTTTTATGTAATGCTTATTCTACTATATAACATTGTATCTAGAAAGGCTCGTCACGATGCTTTTATGGAGAAATTCTGGTAAAAGGTCACACTAGTTCTATAAGGACCAGTTTGCTTAATTGTAAATTAATATCTAGATCCTCCATTTCTTTCTATGATACATTCAACTGCTAAATTAAATATGACTCAAATAGATCACCTAAACTCAACCAGCCTCCCAAAAGTTCGTCTAAATAAAATGAAAGAAAAAGATTATCTTCATTGTAGATGGAGAGATCCAACAACCAAAACAATTTATTGCTTTTTGATGGGTATTCACACACATCTATAACGTTATGAATGAGGATTTCGTTAGTTTAACTCATGCGTACAGTTCATCGAGATTACACTCCCCAAGAAAAACCTTAATGCTCCGTGGAGAACCGCAGTTACCTTCTGCAATTAGTGCTCTGTCGTTGGCAGCCATATGAGCAATGATCTTGTAAATCATTTCAATCTGCAAAAAGTAAAATGTTAGTAAATTTATCAGACTCGCGGTTCTTAATGAAAGTTTAAGAAAATTAATATACGGAAGCGGTGGGGCAGCAGTATATACATCTTCTGGGGCATGGCAACGGTCAGCGACTTCTTCAAGTGTTAATGGTTCGACAGGCTCGTTGCAGCTGAAGGCAAAAATAGATAAACAGCAATCAATGATGGATTTAGCTGGGCATTTGATTGGTAAAGAATATGGATGCTATGTACAAAGCTTAGTATGAAATCCAAATATCGATCCTCTTCTATTATCTTTCATGGTGTGCGTATATACAGCATGCACAACATTGGGTTAACAACAAAAATTCAAAAAGATTATTATACCAAGAGATTCAAATTCAAAGCTTCTACGTTCTTGCAACAAGTCAACTGCATGATAAGTAAACAAAATGATAGGAACCAATGCTGAGCACCAGGATACATTATAGTTCCACAGCTACACTCGATTTAAAAATACCCACCTATAGCTTATAAGTTCTTCTGAACTCATACATTCAGAGGATCGGGACATGCATATATCATATATTTTTGAATATTTCTTGCTTGCTATTTACAAGCATACTACAACGTACCTAGCTTCATTTAGCACTGCCAATACCCGCTTCTGAAGTGCTAATACTTCTCCTGCGGCTTTCTTACCAGCTTCCACACCTAATTATCAGCGGCAGTTAAATGAGAATGATGACCTAATTGAGTCTCTAAAGGAATAAAACAATTTAATTTGCATCAATCAAACTTCCAAATCAACCAGGATCAAGTGAGAACGCAAGGATGATTTTCAATACTTCACTGAGATCCAGAAAATCCTAAACTAGATATCAAATGTGTACAGCTTACCAGGTTGGTGATACGCATTTATGTTAACAATCGAGGCATATATTCCAACAGCCCGCTCATAAAGGGCTATTAGGGCGCCAACTGATCTGGGGTTCACTTCTTGCACCGTGACTGTGAGAGATTCACGGTTATTGGCATACAGGGCTGACCTTGTTCCCTGAAGAAACTTCATATTTTAGCACTATGCACACATAACAACTAACCAAATCAATATTTAAATAGAATCACCACCAAATAGAATCACCACCAAATGCAATCAGAAAATATGATTGATTAATTGGTCAGACCTGTAGCATACCAAACAGGTAGTCACCACATGTGACACCTGGTTCAAGCTCCCAATCATGGCCAGGTGGTCTATCACGTAGCACCTCAATGAATGTCACAAAAAAATTGTGCACACCTTCCCTCAGTTGCTGAATGTAGCTGTTTCGGGTAAAATTTATTAAACAATTTAAACCAAAAATTATGCCCAACGAACTTTAAACTAGAATAAAAACTCACGCATGCTGATCCGTGCTTCCTTTATTTCCATAGACACTAATTCCTTGGTTAACCTGTGGAATCAAATTCTGATGGCATTAATTCATGAAGATTTTAAGTTTTTTAAGATTAAGCATCGTCGGAAACTGAGTTTATCAGCAGCACGTTAACCAAGCTGATATATCCCAGGTATGATAAAAGCAAGAGAACTCCATCTATAAGTGTGAAATGTGTGCTTCCTACGTGATTACAATTTACAAAACTACAGATATTAAGATACTGTTTAGCTCTTACTAGATATTGGCAGCTGCAAACTGAATAAAGAAAAATCTATCATTTTCCCCAAAAAACGCAAGACAAGAGTATCAAAATAATGGCAGTAAGAATTTTTAGACACATCACATTCACATACCCGATTACCATCCAAGTCAAACTCCTTGCCAAGAGATTCCATGACCAGCTGTTGCAAGTATCTACTAAATAATAACATACTGTCCTTATATGGAAGGATAACCATATCCTGAGTAATAATAAGGAGGATAGAATCATTATAAGCAATAGTGACACGAAACAGAAGAGAAGACAGTGGCTAATCATTCACAAACCAAAACTATCTGATCCATACTTTTGATCCTACACCATCTGTAGCCCAATACCAACATAAAGCCAGCAAAGCTGCAGGATTATTCCTTATCTGCATAGAAGCGTCAAATAGTAAGAGTTCCTTATGATTGAGGAGAGAGTCAAAAATTGAACGAACAGAATGGTAAAGTAGAAAGAAAGGTGGAAACTGAATTGTACAAGAACACTACATAACAAATGCCACACCAGTTACCACACTTAATCACGCTATGCTTAAAAGAAGGCAAGGGTATTCAAGAAATTGTTTTCTAGAGATATAACCAGCTTATCTTAATTCTAATTTTTCACTAAAAAAGTTTTCTATTCCCACATACCAACATGAATGTTCTCAATTTTTCTTCCTTCACATATTGTTGGACATTCTACCACCAAGAGGAGAAAACGATAGTTTGCATGGCCACAAAAGCATGTTATAGGATGAAATTAAACATGCTTATTCTAAAACAAGCTGATAGTATTGAGTTTTCACCATAATGATAAAAAAGAGCATTACTTTGACAAACATTCACACAACACATCTGTGTCAAGTAATTATAAGCTAGAAGATCCAAACTCAAATCATCTCAGTATTTTAGCTTTAGCATGGATTTTGACACTAAATGTACCCCAATAGATGATTACTGTTTAGCGCTGCAAATTTTACCAAGCTATTGTTTCATTTTATTACTGGTTCTATTGGCAATTTTCAAATTCGTGGTTTTTTTATCTAGGAAAACTAACCACATTGTAAAACTAACCAGTTCTAGGAAATACTTGAAGAACTAGAAGAATAGGGAACCCAAGGACATAGGTTCAAAAAGAATGTATGCAGAAAAAGAAAGAATTACAATGTACATCAAAAACTAAAAAACTCATGCAACAGCAATAGTTGCATTTATAACCAACCAACATAGATACGGTAAGTCATTAAGTAAAAGTTGTTCACTTGTTCCTCTAGGTGTTGCATTGTTATACAGGAAAAACGTTCATCTAAAGAAGCACGACACTAAGGAATCTTAAAATGTTAAAACATTGGATAGAATGTCCAGAAACATTATCATACCACAGTACTTCTATTTGCCTCATCCATTAATGCAGCACCAGCAAGCATTTCTCTGATGTCAATGGTCTGAATCAAGATGCGTTATAGTTTAATATAAAACGTCAAAGTAAAATAGCAATTAGTTGTTATTGTTTAGGGCCAATTACCTGAAGGGCTGCTGGAAGCAGGCCAACCGCAGACATCTCTGATGTTCTACCTCCCACCCAGTCAAACATGGGAAATCTAGCTAACCAGCCCTCAATTCTTGCAGTGTTATCCAACAAAGAATTTTCTTGTGTTATAGCAACACCCTGCATTATACACCATGCAACAACAGATGAAGATTTGTTTAGGTGACAAACTGACAACAGATGTACAAAAGTAGGGCCAATGTCATTGAGAAATTCATAGTAATGCCAACAAAAGAACACATTGCTAATAACTAAAATTGTGACAGATAAATACTCAAAATAAATATTATATTAAGTTAATACAGAAAGAGATTTTTCATAATTCGAAGACTTTGTGCATGTTGGAATTACGTTTGCACATACGTTAACATCTGTTCACTTCAATCCACCTAGAGACAAGCCTTTCCATTTGCACTTGTTGGATTGGAACATGTGTCTACTGATATCCAAATACACTATTAACCTCACTCTTTCATCAGAGAGTGGAAAAAAACCCTTAAATAATTGAAGAGGCTCAGTTATATGTACACAAGGCAAGAAAATCTGTGAAAATAGAAGCCATAGAAATGACCTAAAATAATATCTTAATATTTAACACATTGTCATTCAAAAATAATTTAGAAGAAATTTCTAAAGAAAATTAAAACCTGAGATTAAACCTGTTTTGGGAAATTCAATCCAGCTTCACGAAAAGCTTTCTGCACTTCTAACAAGCCATTTCTAGTCTCTGGGGTACCACCACTCTGAAGATAAATCAAAATTCATAATTCAGCGACATACAATAATAAATCCCACTAACACCATATTCAAACAAAAAGAGTATAATCTCCATGCACACCTTTGAAATTACTAGTACAAGTGTCGAAGCTAGCTCAGGCCCAAGTTGTGCGATTTGATGATCAATTCCAGCAGGATCCGTGTTGTCAATAAATCTTATCTGTCAAAAGTCCAAAACATCAATTTTACCCCATAACTATGTGTTTGAGAATGCCTCATTCATATTCCTCAAAGAACAAAGCTTAAGAGATTGTTTGATTTGATAGAATGTTTTCCATTTTCTATAAGTGGAAACATACTTAACTTTAATTTATATGCACTGTCAACCACTGGAAATTCATCATTGTAGTAGAAAAAAAAGTAAAACTTAACAAACTTATCGAACATGCCAGCCAGGCTATTACTAGATGACAATGGTAAAACTCTTTATATCGTCACGGCAAACACTATTTACTCTTTTACCATTTCATATATAAACTTTTGAAAATTGGGGGTACATTTTGCAAACAAAATTGAAGTTTCCAAGCCAGTACATTTTTATTGTCAACCTCTTAAAACTCCAATTACAGGGGAAGTTTCGAACTATGAATCATTCATTTAACTGCTCGGATTGTATTACCTTGAGTGGAGGATTATCCGGAGCCAGCGCCTCCGCCACAAACTGCGGTCCAAGTGCGGAGCCTCCGATCCCAACCGAGAGTATCTGCGTAAACCTCCCCTCCGGCGACGACGGCGGCTTAATCTGCCAAAACGCAAACCACACCGCAATCTATAACCAACCACACCACACGCAATAAATTCGAAACGCAGCTAACCACAAACCGCGACATCGAACTAACCTTACCGCTGACGACGTCGTTAGCGAAGCTGCAAATGGCGTCGAGCGTGTTATCAATCTGCTTTTTGAGGAACGCAGTGGGCGCCCGCGAGGAGTCCCTGAGCCAGTAGTGGCCAACCATGCGCCCCTCATCGGGGTTCGCGATGGCGCCCTTCTCAAGGTCTTCCATGGCGCGAAGCGCCGCCTGAAAGCGGGGCTCCATTTCGCGGACGAACTCTTCGGTGAAGCCGACCCGGCTGACGTCCAGGTAGAGGCCGAGCTCCTTGTGCTGGTAAAGCCACTCCACGTAGCGCAGCCATAGGGCGCGTGAGTCCTTCTCAAGTCCCGCGTGGTGCGGTTTTGTTATCGATGAGAGTTGCGCGGGAGCCTCACGCGCGAGGGAGCGAGGGGGAAAGGGTTTGGAGCGGGAAGGGAATGAAGGAAGAGGGGTGCGGCGTCGTTTTGGAGTGGAGTGGTTTTGGTGGTTGAGAGTTGGAGAGGATGAGCAAATGCCTGAGATTGAGGCCATGGGAAATGAAATGAAGGATTTGTTTGGTAGTTAGTTAGTTAGTTAGTTAGTTGGGGTTTGGTCATTTTTGTTTTCCCAGGATTTTGGTTTGTGAAGTGTTTGTACAACTGAAATTGAAGTAGAATGAATGAATGTGTTGTTGGAGGAGAGAAGCAGAGAGGAGGAAGAAGAAGGAGTAGCTTTGTGTGATTGTTGGTGACTTGTGTGCTGACTGGGATAATGAAGGGAGTGGATGGTTTTTATTGGTTGGTGGGAATAAACTATCTCTCGTGTGTTACAAAAATAGGGTTCAACTCCAACCACTATTACCTTTCTACCCCCTAGTATATTCCTCCCTCACTTCCTTTGTTCTCAGTGACGTTGTTTCATGACCATGTTGTTTCATTACAATTTTTTACAAATAGTGTTGCATCGAGATGGGTCACATATATTTGTCTCATTTGTTTGTTGACTATAGTAAACAAACATTTGTGGGTTTTCTATACTTCATACGTTATATAATGAGGATTATTTTTGTGTACACATTTTATAATTTTAATTTTTTAAAAAATAACTGATATATTAATATATTTTTTTTAAAAAGTTAACATGAATTTCGTTTTCTTTTTTTTTTTCTTTGTTACATTTGTAGTTTCTACTTTAATATTCATATATTTCTTATTATTACTTTCAATCTTTTTTTTTCTTTCTTAAATCTTAAAAAATGCAGATACAGGTGTGACAACACCCATATTTCTGCTAGTCTATATATAAAGGAATATCTGGTGGTTACATTTCTATATTTCTGCTAGTCTATTATTAAAGTCGTGGTTTTTTAAATTCAATAATTATTTGACCTTTTAAATAATCATTTTGTTAGATTTAACTCTTCCATTATCTTTAATAAAAAATATTATCTACAAAATAAATAAAAAATATTTATAATAAAATTTACAAAACTATTTATATTTATTTTTAAAATTAAAAAAAAAAAGTGAACCCACACGTTTTCACGAATATACATAAAAGGAATTAATTTGTAAATATTATTCATATCAAATTACTTAATAAATATTAATACAAATAAATTTCATATTTTAAAAAATTAATTTAAATAATTTTTATTAAGATATAAATTCTAAAATATTTGTGATTTTAATTTTATCAAACTGAATAAAAACATAAAAATATATGAAATCAAATGTTAAGAATTCTTTGGTTTATATATTCATTTGTCTCAATTTTTTCAAAATATTTCGATTGCTCCAATTTTTTTAATCTCAATTAGATTTTAATTTTTAAGATTTTATTTAATTAAGTTTTTTTCATTAGTATTATACCAATTGCGTTAAAGATATGTCACGTATCGGTTTGTGATTTTTTTTATTTGAAAAATGTCTACGCGTTAGGTATACGTCGTACCATGTGATGATGTATAGTACAACGTTTCAATCGTTTCAATGTCAGTTTCATGTATTTTATATTCAATTCAGTCATTGTATTTGTTATTTTGATTCAATTCAGTCCTAGTTTATTTTAGAATGGAGCAACTATAAATTTTAAACAATAATTTCTTAATATACATGCACATTTTCCCAAGTCACACTTAGAGATGTCAATGGAGCAGGTAGGGTACGCGTAGTAGCTCCCTCGTACCCTACCTACTATATAAACATATGCCTCATACCCGTACCCATATCCGTCGGGTATCCGTTATACGGGTACCCGTCTATTTTTTTCATATCCGCGGATATTCACGGGTACCCGTGGGTATTTACAAAATTATTTAAAAAATAAATATTTAATCATAAATTCAAATAAAATAAAATAAAATACATCACTGACATAAAAATAATTATAAAAATAAATATAAAATGACATTCAACATAGTGAAAATTCTTTAATTAGTTTTTTGATCAACAAGTCAAATTTCTCCGATTGATTCCTGAAAAATAATCAAATAATAAACCGATGTCACATGCCAAGTATTCTTATTTTGATTCCATCATTTGATAACAAGCATACCATAAACGTCACTGTTTATATAGGGTTTGATGTATATGCCCAATTTCAAAGAAGGGAAAGAGAAGAATGTCAAGGGGTGTACTTAGAAGAAGACAACATACCAATACTTGAAGTTGGAAGAATAAAGACAAAAGACAAGACAAGATATGCAGCTTAGAAAAAATTAGGTCAAAATGTTTTTTACTAATATATATATATATGTGTGTGTGTGTGTGTGTGTGTGTGTGTGTGTGTATGTATATATATTATAAGGGTATTTTTGTGAATTAAAGTTTAGCGGGCACGGGTATCAACGGGTACGGATACTATGATACCCGTGCCCGCCGCGTTAACATGCGGGTATAAAAAATACTCGTACCCGGGGGTAGCGGGTATCCATTTTTAATATCTGTTTCCTACCCATTACGGGTTTTATCTGCGGATACCCACGGGTACGGATATTTTTGACATCCCTAGTCACACCTCACACTCAATAACCAGTGATTAAAGAATATCATCCATGCAAGGCCCTCATGGCTCTTTCACAAACAAATATACCTTTGACTTGACCTCCGGAAGACTAGTGTATTAAGTAGACTCTAAGACTTGCACTTGTCATAATTCACCCCTATCTCTTAGGAGTTATAGCTATATAATGGTTAGACAACACCCCCAAGAATATGACAAGGTAAATCCTTATCTAGTAGATTCGATCTCTTACCAAATCTACACCTAAAAACCTCATTTGACTTTAACAATTAGGTATCTTTCTCTATATGAGTCTCATACTAGTAGAGTAAAAAAAATCTCATTTCAACTTTGACGTCAATACACTTCACATGTCACCACGCATAGTAGTATTGCTACCATAGGAATCCCTACATTTTCATTGCATGTAATTCATAACAATCATAATACAATTTGCAAAATTTAATCTAACTTCACTATTTCATGTTACTATATTCTCGCTCCACAAATAAATGTCTCGCTCAACGAGTGTCCCCAAGGAAGAGACGCGTTTAATGAGATGTAGGCTCTCTAATTAAGCATACAACCTTCTCACTTAGCGACATGTAGGCTCGCCCTACGAGAGAATACTAGAACTAACTTTCTTAAAAAATCGTCCAGCGAGACTCTCTCATCCAATGAGTCAAGCACACACCTTGCTCTTAGGTTTTTAACATTTTTGTACTTGCTCAATCATGATTTTACTTGCTCGGCCAATGTACCTCCTAACATCACTTTTGACAAGCTCGCCTAGTGAGGAATAACTCGCCTAGTGAGTCAAATTTTGCATTCTCACTTAGCAAGTCATTTGCTCACTAACGAATCTACATAATTCTACATATCTAATTCTGATTTGGTTATGTTACTAACCAACCTATTAGGCTTTCCATAGCCTTACACAAGTCTAGCCAGGTCACAACCAAACCATCAGTATAGAAAGCTCGTATCATATATTAAACACTAAAATCAATATTTCACTCATATAGAGACATCATTTCAAATCAAATTTAACACAACAATTTATCACAAGACATTACCATGCAATTCACATCTCATCACACTGCAATATATTTATATTCAAATCTAGCTTTCCCTGCTGTAGAACATATTTTTTTTCATAGAAATGCTTCTAAAACTCTATATTATAGAAGATACTCTAACTATCTACACAAGTATCATATCAAAGAACTAAGCATATCACTAAGATCACAACTAAACATATACCCATTTTGAGCTTATTTGAGGTACATGCATGGTCCTTACAACCAGATATACATCAAAATGCTAAAATGCCTCTAAAAATAAAACAAAAGTGAATTTACATTATTTTCAATTTTGATCGAACATATATGTAACGTTCTATGTTGTGATCCCACTGGTGGTTCCTGATTGTCAATTAGATGTGTAATTTATTATTAAAAAATTATGTATAGTTCAACTTTTTAATAATAAAATAATGGAGTATGTGTCTTCTAAAAAAGGGTTAGATATGTTTTTAGTTCTGAAACTTGGACACAAAATTGGAATTTATCATTGTTCAAAACTTTGATACATTTTGGCTCTCAACTTTCAAAATAAATGGATATAGTCCTCTTAACCAAAATGTGTTAACCTTTTTTTACGTGTTAAACAGCCTTCGAGACTGACATTTAAGCTAGAATGTGTCAGACGGTGTAAGCAACCCAAACGTCGATCTAAAACGCCACTTGACACATAAAAAACATTTAATGCAATTGGGTTAGTATTAATTTTTAAAGTTTGAGAACCAAGTTGCATCAAAGTTTTGCATAGGGACGAATTCTAATTTTGCATTAAAGTTTAAGGACTAAAAACATATTTGACCTTATAATAAACTATATCTAATACTCTTTACTTCCTTTTCTAGATCCTTAAACAAAGAAAAAAGTTATTTTAATAAATTTCTAACTAGGTAAATTATTTTGTCCTTACTAGCATCGAACATATTCCTAACTTAAAAATAATGAGTGCTTTATTCATAAACTTAAAAATAAAACAAACAAATTATATTTCAGTGAGATAATAATTTTTTATTACATTAGTTACTTCTTTATAGCCAAACTAGTTTTAAACTCGTGCATACGCACTAATTGGTGTTTGTTTATGTGTTTATTAAAATAGACTTAGAAGTTGAAAAGGGAAATAATATATATTTTGAAGTTTATACTTAAGTTTTGAATAGAATGAACGTAACAAATGATTTATAAGTTTAAAAAGTCAATGTGTGTAAAAATGTAAAGAGTATACTTTATAAGAATACAAAGGATAAAAACATAAGAAAAACTATAAGGTAGACTCTCTGAAAATATAAAGGATAAACTATGCAGAAATATGTAGAATGGACTCACTAAAAATACAAAGCAATTGAATGGACATATTGGTCTAATGTGTATTGTTAGACTCGTCTAGTTAGTGCTTTGACATACTCGTCTAATATGTGTTGTTAAACTCATCTACTCAATATATGGATATAGTTGTCTAATGTAAATTGCTAGACTCATGTAATTAATATATGGACATAGTCCTCTAATGTGTATCAGTATACTCGTCTAACATGGGTATGAGCAGACTCGTATAGTGTATATTGCTAGACTAATCTAATTAGTTATAGATAAATTTGTTTTATGTGTATTACAAGACTCGTCTAATTAGTGTATGAACAGACTTGTCTATTGTGTATTCTTAGACTCGTCTAACTATTGTATGGGATAACTCATATAACATTTTTTTTGCGTACTTGTCTAATGAGTTTACGGACAAACTCGTCTAATGTGTATTGTTAGACTCATCTAATCAATATATGAATGCCTCATCTAATGTGCACTGCTATGCTAGTCGAATCAATGCATCAACAAATCCATTTAATGTTTTTTTTATTCATGTAATCAATGAATTTCTAACCTCGTCTAATATTTTTTGTCTAATTAGTCTATGGGCAGTCTCGTCTAATGTGCATTGCTAGACTCGTGTAATGTTTTTTTGTAATATTCGTCTAATTAATGAGTGGACAAACTCATCTAATGTGCATTGCTAGATTTGTGTAATTTTTTTGTTATACTCATATTATCAGTGTATGAACAGATTTGTCTGATGTGTATTGCAAAATTCATATAATCAATGAATGAACACAATCCTCTAATGTGTATTAATTGACTCGTCTAGTTTAGGTATGGACACTTATCTTATGTATATTGTTAGAGTCGTCTAATTGATATATGAATGACTCATCTAATGTGTATTGTGACTCGTCTAATCAATACATTGAAAAACTTGTCATATGTCTTTTTGCTTTACTCATCTAATTAATATATTCATGTACTTGTGTAATAATTTTTGTTATACTCATTTAATCAACGTATGAAATGACTTATCTAATATTTTTTATACTAATCTAATTAATGTATGGAGAATCTCGTATAATGTGTATGTTTTAGACTCATGTAATTGTTTTGTCATATTTTTCTAATTAGTGTATGAAAAGACTTGTCTGATGTGTATTGCTAGACTCGCCTAATCAATGTATGAAAACACGCATGTAAGTGTATATTCATACTTTTGCAATGTGTATTGCAAAACTTGTGTAAGCAATATTGCAAGACTCGTGTAAGTGAGTGGACAAACTCATTTAATGTGTATTAATAAACTCATTTAATATGTGTATAGTCTAATGTATATTGTTATACTTGTCTAGTTAGTGTATAAACATACTTGTCTAGTGTCTGTTGTTATACTCCTTTAATTAGTGTATGGACATAGTCGTCTAATCAATGCATGAGTATAAACATTTAATGTGTATTACAAGACTTGTTTAATCAATCAATGGACACACTCGTCTATTGTGTATTAATAAACTCATATAATTTGTGTATGGACATAATTGTGCAATGTATATTGCTAGTCTTGTCTTATCAGGGTATGGACATACTTATCTAGTGTTTGTTGCTAGACTTGTCTAATTAATGTATGGATAGACTCATCTAATTGGTACTCCTAGACTAGTCTAATCAATGTGTGGAATGATTTGACCATTTTTTTTTGCTATAGTTGTCTAGTGATTGTATGAACAAACTCATATAATGTGTATTGCTAAACATTTTTAATCAGTGTATCGACAAATTCGTTTAATATTTTTTGTTATACTCGTCTAATTAGTGTATTATTAGACTCGTTTAATCAATGTATGAGATGACGTCCAATGTCTTTTGTTATACTCATCTAACTAATGTATGGACATACTCGTTTATTGTGTATTGGTAGACTCGTCTAATAATTTTTGTTATACTCGTTTAATCAATGTATGTACAAACTCACCTAAAATGTATATTAATAGACTTGTCTTTTTTTTTTTTTGCTTTATTTGTCTAATATGTGTTACTAGACTCGTTTAATCAATGTACGTCTGATCAAAAATAGTAATTTATTAGACATTAAAAAATAGAGTTGAAATATATTGCAATTTTTAATCAGTTTAAAAAAAATAAATTAAATAGATAAAAGAGTAAAGTAATTCTATGGAGACATGTGGCTAATATGATCTTGATCGGTCTTTTGAGTTTTCTCTTTTGTGAGAACCTTGTGGAGTTCTCATAAGCAAATTTCAAATTTGATCTTATGAGCTAATTCACAGCTGAAAAAGTGTTTTTCAACTCAATGACTATCACAAATTATTTGTTGATGAGTTTGTTTCACACATAGAGAGGAAATTGAAAAAAGTTTTGAGGAGGGAGAGAAAAAGGAAAGAAAAGAAAGAGCTAAGGTATAAAGATAAAGAGAAAATGTTTGATGAATATTGGTAAAGACATGTTCATGCTATGATGAAAGGAAGAGATGCGAAGGAAAAAAAATTAGTGAAGAAAAAGAAGTAAAAGAGGAGGACTTGAGAGAGAAAAAATAAAGAGGAGGATTTTAGTAAGGGAAAATGAAGAGGAGGAGTTGAGAGAAAAAAAGATTCAAGACAAAAGATACAGAAGAAAACAGAAAAGAAGAAATAAGTGAGAAAAAAGTGACCAACAAAGAGGAAGAAAAAAAAGTCTTTTAAGAGATGTTTCAACAACAACACATCATTTAGTCTCAAGCAATAAGTTGTTTTTACAAAGATTCTAGTTCTAAAATATATGGGGATGCACTCTTACAATAACAAGAAAAGACTCAGATTACACAACATCACGCTGCGGCTGCCATTATTGCACCGCTACTCTAGAGGAAGAAGAGAGGAAACATGTTGCACAACAAAATAAAAAGAGAAAATTATGGGGAAGCTAACAAGATTAGTGGGAAAGAACACTTTCTTATAAAAAAAGGACATGATAATCAACTGAGTTAGAGTCGTTTAACTTTAAGCAAAATAGAAGAAAACAGTGAACTACACAAAAAATGAGCGCTACAAAGCAATATAATGACTAAAAACATCTACCAGCTTTGCAACCGTAGAAATGCATCCAATGACTTACATGTATCCAAAGTTGCGTAAACTTAATGACTATAAACATCAACAACCTTTGAAGTAGTAGAAATGCATCCAATGGCTTACAAGTATCCAAAGTTGAATAAACTTATTTATGTTTAAGAAAGAATATAGGAAATTAAACACAACATAATTCAACCTCTCATGCCATTTGCTAGTTTCAGAGCAATTTCACATAGTATTTTTTGTTAATTTTGCAATAACACCATAAATTGTTCAAAAATTAATCTAGTTATGCTTTCCAACCAAGGAACACATATAAATTGTGATGTAACAAAATCTGCAAAATAAAACATACAGAAGAATTAGAAAAGGCTGTAACAAGATGCATTTTGCTTTATTTGCAATGTGAACATAGTGAAGAAACTGAAATGAGTAAGCTACATATTATTTGAACAAGGTTAACAAATGGATGAGCACAAATAAAACTTGTTTAAAGGTTGCTTAATCTCTAAATTTTCTGTATTCAGGCTTCAGTTCATACGTGCCTTGATTAGTTCCTTTGTTGTTGTAGACACAAAGGTCTTTTAGTATATCTTTTAGAAATTGTTGTAAAAATGTGAATATCCACCACATTAGTTAAAACAGGCTCTACTATATTAATAATCACAAACAAATAAATGTCAATTTGAAAGTATATTGTTTCATAATGGTGTGTGGGCTTGTAGAGACATACCTATTAAGCAGTAAAAGTACAACATACATCGTTATCTTCATCATTTCTCATAAAAATAACATAAATGATACAAACATACAATCTTAATCTCTCAAAAATTCTTTGAAAATGAGGTATACAACTCAAATTAACTTATCAACCTATCTTGTATAGATTAGTTCAATTGCACAAATTATTATATCAGACAAATTTGAACATTTTCTACATATTCATATCCATTATAAGCAACAAACTTTTATGGTTGCAGTTCATTTTGCATAGATATTTAAGATTTAAGTTTATAAAAGTGCAAGTATTTAAGAAAGCCAAATTTTAAGAGTAAAACTACTCAAAGCACATACTTCAGGTTGGTCAGTTTCTTGTATGAGGTTTCGTAAACTCCAATTAGACTGTCATTCAAATAGTTTAAACACAATCTCTTCCATCTCCCCACGATCTCTTCTTGTTCTCTTTGTATCACTTGCTTTAGTAGGAGTTTTCTTCTTTTCCTAATCCAACACAAACATCTATTACAACTAAAGTATAAATTAATTAAAAATATTGAACTACATAGCAAGCTTGTAGAAATAGTCATTGACACCACCTTTTCAACACTATATATCTCATTTATCTCATTATCAATTGAAAAAGAGGGGAGAAGAGGCAAGGGGAGGGCTAGATGTGATTTGATCAGTAAGTTATAAACTAATGATGAGCTGACATTGTGCCAAAACAAGGGATCTCTTAGCATGAATTCATTAAGAACTACGATTGGTAACAAGAAGGAGAATAAGCCATTACAGGGGGCCAGAAGTTGAAAAACTGATCATCCCTAGCATTGGCCTCATGTGTGCCCCACTATCATTGTCAATAACCTGAAAATAGAATGTCGAAGTCAAAGATAATGAAACAGTTTGCCTAACTCATGATAAGGAGAACCAGAGCCAAAAGAAAACCTGAATCTGTCTACTTTTTACCATATACTTGTTTGTCCTTTCCCGACAAAGTTTCCCATAGAGTTCAAGATTTTGATTATGGGGCCTCATGTCAAACCTATTCAGTATTTTTCCTTCCACAGAGATCTTTCCTACAACACAACAAAAATTTTAACAGCTAGATTTACATTTTCTAAATTAACTTTGATAGAGGATATTAATGATGCTTTAGATACCAAACCAAATCATGTCAAGAAAAAAAAAACTTTAGGGAAAAGAGAAAGAAAAAAGTAAAAGAACAAAGAATAAAATATCATGTAGTGTTGGTTGTAGACTAAGATATAGAAGGCCAGCATATTAACTAAATAAACTTGTCAGTCTCTTTGACATATTCAACAAAGAACCACCCTAGAATAACCACTTGCTAAGCATTAGCAAGGAGACCTCTTAACCTCGTAATAAGAGATAATTGAAGAAAAACATTCTTGGAATTTTTACAACCAAAAGCATAGATAATAACATAAACATAATACTCTTTATAGGGAATTTCAATCCAATAATATCCAACAACTAAATATTTTAAATGGTTGTTAGTTGTTAAAAACAACACCAGAGAAACACAAATCAAAAACATTAAGATAGTAACATGTTTTCTACAATATGCCTTACAACGGTTACTGTATTAATCAAGGTCGGTTAGTCCCCAGCCTACGACGGGTACTTACCAGCTCCATCAGAATAGGTGGGCATCTAAAAAGAAACCTATATAGATAAGTGGGCCCCCATTATAAGCCCATGGCTAGATAAGATTCCAAGTAATGCTCCACATAACGTGCCAAGTAAAGTTCTTAAAAATAATTATAAATACCATGTGACTTTAGGTAATTAGGTACATTTTTCATTAATCACTAAATCTTAGCTTTGACCGCTTACTAAAACATCTTGTTGACTTGAGTGTTGGAGGGTCTTCTGCAGGCACAACCCCATCCGATTAAGGAAGAATGAGTACTTGAAAGAGGACGAGTACACCTCGGAATAGGACACATAGAGTGCTTTGAAGTCTTTGCAAGGTATTATTTTGGTTTCGTAAGAATAGTTACTCTAATGAAGTGCAATTGTCCAAATAAAAGATTCGTTATAACAGATTAACTAAAATTTTGGAAGGTCAAACTTGTAACTAATTTAGAAAAGAATGTGCATGCATCATAAACTCCTCTGATTATTTCAAACATATGATTCAAAGCTTATACATATGAGGTCTACTTGTTTCAACCTATAGTGTTAAAAATAATGAATGGCTACATTTCTTTCTTTTATGAAGGAACACCCTCATTTCAATAATAAGCACCATTATACAGGTGATCATTTACCATGTGATAATATTAAAGTAATATACATCTCAGCATGTTGAAACAATCACAACTACTTCATGTCAAACCAAGATATCAATAACAGTGAGCTTAACTATCCAACAAAGTAACTTTCAATGTAAATAGTCACCGAAAGATGAAAATTATTTACCTTGCGGTGTGTCTAAAAACACATACATGGGAATGAAGTCTTTAAACATATCCATAACATAACATTTGGGTATATGTCCAACTTCAGTTCCAGCCAACTCCATTGTAAACTGAGTATTTTAACTAAACAATCAATTTAAAAGGACAAAAATAACAAGAAAAAGTGTCACTAATAACTATAGTAAAAGTAACTATTTTCATATGATACAAAGTAACTGTATAATATACATATCATTTTCCTAAACAAAAAGATATTGGACAAAACTTGGAAGAAGTTCTTGTAAAACTAATTAAGGATCTTTAAGATTTATAATTCTCACGATAAAACATAATAGAGCACTAACCTTGATCCATGAGAGATCCTGTGAATATGCGTTCTTCAAATTTGTAATCTTGTGTGATCTTCAATCACTATTTCCCAATCTATCTCTTTACCTTTCTTTCTCTTCTCACACGTTCTTGATGGGTTACTATGAAAAAGAACCTTATGGCCAGAGACAGAACCCCAATTCCTTTTATAAACCAACGTCCATCAAGTTGGTTTTTATTTTATCTTTATCTTTATTTTATTTTATTATCACTTCCCATAATAATAACCAATAAGTCTTTATATTTTATTAAATCACAATTGAGCCCATCATAATATTTCAAATGAGTCACTAATAGAATTAATTCGTCAATTAATTCTAACATTCTCCCACTTGACTCATATGATGTCATAACATTATGTGATTTAATACATAAATATAATGCGCATTAAAAGACCTTGCATAAATTGGTTCCATCATTATTCATAATTAAAGATACAGAAATAATAAGAGTCATGGCGGTCACACATCATTTGGTCGACATGATCCCTTCCATGTACTACTATATCATCCATTTCTCCTTAATATGACCTTAAAAACGAGAAGTTCATAATGGGTTTAAACATAATGTCATTTTACAAAGCAATAACATAACATAATTTATTTTATTCATCATAATTTGCATGCATAAACATAAAGAAGAAAACACAGATTTCAGAAATTTATACATTAGGGAGCTCAGAGTGTCACATAAACATTAAAAAACATTAACATTCAACATTTAACATTCACTAGTAGACATAATGTCCATATTCTGTACATGACCAGCATACAATTTGGGCGGTAACCCTTTTGTTAAAGGGTCAGCAATCATAAGATCTGTGCTAATATGTTCTATTGACATTTTACGTTTTTGAACTTCTACTTTAACGGCAAAGTATTTCACCTCCATATGCTTAGCACCTTTAGAATACTTGTCGTTTTTAGAAAAGAAGACTGCTGCGGAATTATCACAATAAATTTTCAGCGGCTTGGAAATACTGTCGACTACTCCAAGTCCTGAAATAAAGTTTCGCAACCAATTAGCCTGAACTATGGCCTCAAAGCATGCCACAAATTCAGCTTCCATGGTGGATGCAGCAATGACAAACTGCTTCGCACTTTTCCATGAAATCGCTCATTCGGCTAAAAGCTACACATAACTAAATGTAGACTTTCTTGTATCCATACAGCCGACAAAGTCTGAATCTGTATAACCTATCACCTCAAGGTGATCAGATTTTCTATAAGTAAGCATGTGATTCTTTGTTCCTTGTAGGTATCTTAAAACTTTCTTTGCAGCTTTCCAATGCTTCAGACCTGGATTACTTTGGTATCTACCAAGCATACCAACTCCAAAGCTAATATCTGGCCTCGTACATGTTTGAGCATACATCAAACTCCCAGCAACAGATGCATAAGGGATATTTTCCATCTGTTTCCATTCCAAATCATTCTTTGGACATTGCATGAGACTAAACTTGTCTCCTTTCTGTATTGGAACGGGAGATGCTGAACATTTATCCATTCTGAATCTCTCTAAAACTTTATTAATATATGCATTATGAGACAAACCTAACAGTCCTTGTGATTTGTCACGAAATATTTCTATTCCTATCACATAGTATGCCTCACCTATATCTTTCATTTCAAAGTTATTAGAGAGAAACCTTTTAGTCTCACTTAATAGACCAAGATCATTAGTCGCAAGCAAGATATCATCAACATATAGAATCAAAAATATAAACTTACTCCCACTGACCTTCAGATATATACACCGATCAACGATGTTTTCTTTAAATCCAAAAGCCACAATAGTATCATTGAACTTAAGATACCATTGCCGAGAAGCTTGCTTAAGTCCATATATTGATCTCTTAAGTTTACACAC
Organism: Vigna unguiculata; assembly: GCF_037176805.1. Taxonomy (NCBI): domain Eukaryota; kingdom Viridiplantae; phylum Streptophyta; class Magnoliopsida; order Fabales; family Fabaceae; genus Vigna; species Vigna unguiculata. The sequence continues at coordinate 30,886,032 of NC_140799.1, read as the reverse complement.
CATGTGCTCCTTTCCTTCTTCAGCGAACCCCACCGGTTGGTCCATATAGACATCCTGTTCTAAATCCCCATTCAGAAAAGCAGTTTTAACATCCATTTGATGCAACTCAAGATCATAATGAGCTATTAATGCCATGATAATTCTAAAAGAATCTTTCTTAGAAACAGGCGAAAATGTTTCCTTATAGTCAATGCCATCTTTCTGAGTAAAACCTTTGGCAACAAGACGAACCTTGTAACGTTCAATATTGCCTTGAGAGTCACGCTTAGTCTTAAAGACCCATTTACACCTAACTCTCTTACATCCTTCTGGCAATTCCACAAGGTCTCGTACGTCATTATGTGCCATTGATTTAAGCTCATCTTTCATGGCATCTAACCACTTATCAGAATTATCACCATTAATGGCTTCTGAAAAAGAAATTGGATCATTATCAATACTTAAGTCATTTTCTGACTCTTGTAGATAAACCACATAGTCATTCGAAATAGCAGACTTTCTATCTCTGTGAGATCTTCTTAATACTATTTCTTGTGGTTGTTCTACTATCGGTTCATTATTAACCTCGGGATCATTAATTTGTTATTCTTCTTGATTATTGTGAGTTTCTACAACATGTGGAATAACAAATCTTGATAAAGAAGTACTATCTATAGGAACTTGTACTCTAACTTCCTTAATCTCCACATTTCGTGAAGCTTCACTCCCACTGGTTTCACCATTCTCAATGAATCGAGCATTTCTAGTTTCAATGATTCGTGTACTATGGGTAGGACAGTAAAACATATACCCTTTTGATTTTTCTGGATAACCAATGAAAAATCCATCGATTGTTCTTTCATCCAATTTATTTTCTTGTGGATTGTATATTCTTACTTCTGATTGACAACCCCAAACATGCAGGTGTCTCAAATTGGGTTTCCTATTCGTCCATAACTCAAAAGGAGTCTTTTGAACAGCTTTACTAGGAACCCTGTTCAACAAATACATGGCAGTCTTTAAAGCATACATCCACAATGATATGGGTAAACATGAATTACTTAACATACTCCTAACCATATCCATTAAGGTTCGATTACGCTTTTCTGATACACCATTTTATTGTGGTGTGCCTGACATTATGTATTGAGCACAAATACCACATTTCTCAAGGAACTTAGCGAACGGACCAGGGTGTTGTCCACTTTCATCATATCTTCCATAATACTCACCACCTTTATCAAACCTTACGATTTTCACCTTTTTGTCTAATTGCCTTTCCATTTCATTTATATAAACTTCCAAGGCATTTACTGACTAAGATTTCTCATGTAGTAAATAGACATGTCCATAACGCGAAAAATCATCAATAAAGGTGATGAAGTACTTCTCTTTATTGAAAGAATTTACATCAAACGGACCACATATATCGGTGTGTATGATTTCAAGAAGCTGAGTGCTTCTCGTGGCTCCTTTCTTTGTGTGTTTAGTTTGTTTGTCTTTAATACAATTCACACACACATTCAAATCAATAAAATCTAAATCCGGAAGGATTTCATTCTTTACTAATCTTTGCATTCTTTCTTTGGAAATATGTCCCAAACGTTTATGCCACAAGTAAGCAGATCGTTCATCCACTAAACTACGTTTAGTGCCAACATTGTGATGCAAAGTCATAAGAGTTTCAGCATAGAAATTATCCAAATTCAATTTATATAAATCATCATAAAGTGTATCAATTTCAATCATAAAAGTATGCTTAAACAAACTGAAACAACCATTCCCAAACTTAAAAGAATATCCAGTAATATCAAGCTTAGACAAAGAGATTAAATTCCTAGTGATACTAGGTACATAAAAAGTATCCATAAGGTCTAAGTGATATCCAGTGTCGGGGATTAGACGATAAGTCCCGACCGCTTCCACTGGAACTTTCTCTTTATTGCCCATGAAGACAAACTTCTCATTTGGGTTTATGGTTCGGGTTGTAAGAAATCTCTGCATCACATTAGAAACATGAGTCGTACATCCAAAATCAATCCACCACGTATTATGGGGAACTTCAGTTAAGTTTGATTCAAAACATACGTAAGCATTATGCTCACCTTTCTTTTCGAACCAAGCTCTACGCTTTATGCAGTCCTTCTGGAAATGTCCAGACTTCCCGCAGAAATGACATTTGTCATTTTTCTTCTGGATTTTGGTTGAGGACTCGTCAATCTTTAGTGGTCCTTTACCCTTTCCATGTTTCTTAGCAACTTTCTTTCCAACAGCTCCTTGATTCTTCACATATTGAATAGAGTGGCTTCCTAAGTTCTTTAGTCGGGTCTCCTCCTGAACTAGCATAATGTGCAATTCATGCACATTCCACTTGTCTTTCATGGTGTTGTAGTTCATCTGGAGCGGACCATACTCAGACGGTAATGAGTTCAGAATGAACTACACGAGAAAACTTTCATCCACTACCATTCTTAAAGACTTAAGTCTTGCTGCGATATTTGTCATCTCGATCACATGCTCATGCATGGTACGTGAGCCATCAAACTTCATGGTGGTCAACGTACCCATCAGTGTCCCAGCGAGATACTTATCAGCAGTTTGGGAGCGCTCTTCCACAAATTTCATAAATTCTTTTGCGTCATTAGTTTTAGGAAGAGCTGACTTTATATTGCTTGCTATGCTCATTCTCATAAACATTAAGCTAAGTCTATTTGATCTTGCCCAAGCTTTGTAATGGGCTTTCTCTTCATTGCTACTAGCATCCGTGATAGCAGCCGACTTTTCAACTTGAAAAGCTAGATCAAGATCCAACACACCTAAGGGAAATTGGACTTGCTCACTCCAGTAAGGGAAATTCAACCCATTAAAGACTAAAACAAACGAAGCATGCAAGTGTAAAGATACCGGAACAGAGACTGCAATTAACACATGCCTAACATTAATGCTTTGAGTCATAAAACTAAACGTAAAAACATATTCAGATATAAACAATCATTCTATGCATACTAATGTTCTCCTTTGGGAGATCCAACAATATACAAACATAAACATAATGATGCTAATCATATTATAACATTATTGATAATTAAAATATGCATCAATTAGAATCACCTACTACCTTTGGGTATATAAATAAAACTAGTGACGCATACAAAATTATCTACAATCATGTTCATTAATTATGAGAACAATTAATCAACCTTTAGGCGATCCTTAAATGCCTTATAATTAATGAATTTTAATTAACCCATAAATTTAATTATTCATAATTTAGCATCCATACTATGGGTAATTAAAATAAAACATTAATAATTTGAAATCACAAAAACTTTAAAATTTTGATCACTTTGGTGACTAACAAAATTTATCATACTTGATTTCAAATAAATAAATATACATTTAATTGCTATAAACTTTATATAGCATCCTCATTAATTTTAATTTAACAATAACAAACATAAATATTATTACAAATTAAAATAAAATTATTAATTATTTATATAAATAAAATAATTAATATTAATTTTATTGGTAACATAACCCAATAAAAATATTAAACTTTAATTTTAACAAACCACGTAATTACACGGTTCACACGTTATGAAATTGGAAAACTTCCAATTTTCACACGTTCACTCACGTAACGGTTTTCACTCCAAATTTAAAGGCTCATGCATTCACATAAAACGGATGTGACCTTCATCATGCATGCACTTGATCCAGAAAACGTAATAGTGGAAAACAAGAATTCAATTAGGCACACATTCTTTTTTGCAGAGGCTTTCTAATTTGAAACAAATCACACATGAACAGATTTCACAAAAACTAATTCATGCCATGGACAAGGTTTTTAACACGCGGCTTGCAGACCAAAAAATAATCATGAAAAGCAATTATACCTTTACATATATATATGCATGCAACGAAAAACATCATAATGAAAACCACTTAATTGGAGAATCATAAATCTTAGAACACATGCTCTGATATCACATGTAAAACTAATTAAGAATCTTTAAGATTTATAATTCTCACGATAAAACATAATAGAGCACTAACCTTGATCCATGAAAATCCTGTGAATATGCGTTCTTCAAATTTGTAATCTTGTGTGCTCTTCAATCACCGTTTCCCAATCTATCTCTTTATCTTTCTTTCTCTTCTCACACGATCTTGATAGGTTACTGTGAAAAGAACCTTATGGCCAGATACAAAATCCCAATTCCTTTTATAAACCAACGTCCATCAAGTTGGTTTTTATTTTATCTTTATCTTTATTTTATTTTATTATCACTTTCTATAATAATAACCAATAAATCTTTATATTTTATTAAATCACAATTGGGTCATCATCATATTTCAAATGAGTCACTAATAGAATTAATTTGTCAATTAATTCTAACAGTTCTAGCTCAACTCACTTTGGTTAATCTAAACAACTAAAAAAGAATATAATACCCAATTGATCCAACCATAACAGAGTCCTTGATTTTCAGGTCTCACCATTTGCACTCACCCAATGTGGATTACAACATGACATCCACACATTCATTATCTGTTGATAGAGGAAAGGAGAAGAACTTTAGTAGGAGAAACGTCGTCGTTGGAGTTGAGAGGGTCGATGGAGACAACGACCTTGCAACGAGGCGAGAGGGGTCGGAGGGAGGGGCGCGGAGGCAGCGAGAGATGAGGGGAGGACACTTCATCAGCCACGCCGCTTTCTCCGCTTTTGACGTGTCCACGTACGCATTATTCGTCTCAATAGAAGGAAGAATAACAATAAGAGAGAGTTTCCAGGTGACTTTTGATTTTTGAAGTAGAATGAAACCGTTTTGTTTGTTTTTTGTTCACATCCTGCTCTTGGTGCACTATGGAGTATTTACGTGGCATTATCATTTTATATTATTTTTATTTCATTATTATATATACTAATAATATATAGTTTATACTAGTTGTAGTTAGCGATTGAATCGTTATTAATTGTACTAGTATAAACACAGGCGCGATAGCGCCTGTGTGTACGCATTTTTCGAATTATATTTATAATTGATGATATTGTAATGTTATTAAGTTAATGAACAAAATAAAAGTGTATTTATAAAAATTAAAGTGAAATGTATGGAGAAAATATGAAAAAAATAATTGTTGATGAATAGTATGAGAAAAAAGAAAAAGGAGATAAATAAATAGTTTTATAAAAACTAGTAAAAGTAACCGTTAATTTTTAAAAATTTAATAAATAATTAAATTGTAAAGGGTAAAATTGGAATTATGAAATGTGGACACAAAAGAGGGAATCCTCTTTATATAGAGTTATAGATTAATACTAATTATTATTTTTTAAATTTAAATGATTATTTATAATAAACAAAATTATTTTTTAATTTTAGTAACTATTTTTTGAAATCAATCAATTACTTATATGTAAAGATAAATCAACAACAAAACAAATTAAAATGTAAGTAATTAGAATATAATTTTATAATAAATAAAAGTAAAATATGTATGTAAATAATACAATAATAATACTACAATAATAATACCACTATAATAATATAATAATAATTATAAACGTAATATATTATTAATAATGTTAATAATATGAGTAATAATAATAGTAAGAATAATAATAATTATAAGTATTATAATATTAATGAAAATATAATGAAATAAGAATATTTTTTCTATATTATAGTTAATAATACTAACAATAATTTTTTTTTATTCCCCATATCAATAAAAATATTGATATATTATATATTAATATTATTAATAATCTATTAACAATAAAGGGGATTCCTCTTTTTGTGTCCACATTTCATAATACCCGTTTTATCCTTAGTTATTTTAAAAATTAATTATTTTATAAATAATTTACTTTTAATCATTTTTTTAGGGGATTCCTCTTTTCGTGTCCACATTTCATAATACCCGTTTTACCCTTAGTTATTTTAAAAATTAATTATTTTATAAATAATTTACTTTTAATCATTTTTCTAGGGGATTCCTCTTTTTGTGTCCACATTTCATAATACCCGTTTTACCCTTAGTTATTTTAAAAATTAATTATTTTATAAATAATTTATTTTTAATCATTTTTCTAACAATAAAGGGGATTCCTCTTTTTGTGTCCACATTTCATAATACCCGTTTTACCCTTAGTTATTTTAAAAATTAATTATTTTATAAATAATTTACTTTTAATCATTTTTCTACAAATCTCTTTTGTCTTAAATCATCATTTAAATTTTCTTTTTACATATCTTATTTTTTTATATATTTTAAAAATTATATATTTGTTATTGATCTTAACTTTCTTGAAAATTAAAAAATGCGAATACACGTCGCGCCTATGTGTTCTATAACAATAAAGGGGATTCCTCTTTTTGTGTCCACATTTCATAATACCCGTTTTACCCTTAGTTATTTTAAAAATTAATTATTTTATAAATAATTTACTTTTAATCAATTTTCTAGGAGATTCCTCTTTTTGTGTCCACATTTCATAATACCCGTTTTACCCTTAGTTATTTTAAAAATTAATTATTTTATAAATAATTTACTTTTAGTCATTTTTCTAACAATAAAGGGGATTCCTCTTTTTGTGTCCACATTTCATAATACCCGTTTTACCCTTAGTTATTTTAAAAATTAATTATTTTATAAATAATTTACTTTTAATCATTTTTCTACAAATCTCTTTTGTCTTAAATCATCATTTAAATTTTCTTTTTACATATCTTATTTTTTTATATATTTTAAAAATTATATATTTGTTATTGATCTTAACTTTCTTGAAAATTAAAAAATGCGAATACACAGGCGCGACAATGCCTGTGTTCACTGGTACTAATAATGTTATTACTGTTAATAATATTAATAAATTTAATATTAATAAAAATAAATAATAAAAAAATATTAATATATTATACATTAATTTTAATAATCATTCTAATAATAATATTATTAATACTTTTACTACTAATATTAATAAATTTAATAATAATAATAGTAACATTAATATTTTTACCACTAATAGTACATATAATAATAATAATTATTATTATTATAATAATAATATCTAATTATAATAATAATTGTAATATTATTTTTACTCAGATGTAATGATAAATCAACAATAAAACAAATAAAAAGTGTAGTGATAATAATAATATTAATATTATTAATACATAAATTACATATATAAATCAACAATAAAACAAATAAAAAATATAGTGATAATAATAATATTAATAATATTAATACATAAATTACATATATAAAGAGATGCATGTGTCCTATTTTGTTTTTATAATTTTATCTTCTTAATTATTTTTTTAAAATTTAAATGATTATTCACAATAAAAAAATTACTTTTTAGTTTTATTATTTTACTAATTTAAGTATCTATTTTTTTAATTCAACTAATTAAACATAAATCAGCAACAAAGCAAATAAAAATGCAAGTAATTAAATATAATTATGTAGTATATGAAAGTAAAATGTATATCTAAACACTACAATTCAAATAATAAAAATGCAAATAACTAAAATATACTCCCATTATTTTATCTTCATATCAAAATTAAAACAATAGTAATAACATTAATATTATTTATGATAAGAATAGTACTACTAATAATAATCGTAATAATGATAATGTTAATAATAATAATAATATTATTATTACTATAACCAATACTTCTAATAATATGTATAATAATAAAATTAATAAATAATACTAATAATAATAATATTATTTAAAACAAAAATACGAAAAAAATAATTATTATTATTTTATTAATATCAATACTAATACTAATTATTATTTTTTAAATTTAAATGATTGTTTATAATAATTATTTTTTAAATTTTACTATTTTACTAATTTTTTTTATTAGTAAAACAATAAATATAATAATAATATTAGTAAAACAATGAAACTAAAAATTAATTTTTATTATTATAAATAATCATTTAAATTTAAAAATAATAATTAATATTAGTATTGATATGAAAATCCTGTGAATATGCGTTCTTCAAATTTGTAATCTTGTGTGCTCTTCAATCACCGTTTCCCAATCTATCTCTTTATCTTTCTTTCTCTTCTCACACGATCTTGATGGGTTACTGTGAAAAGAACCTTATGGCCAGATACAAAATCCCAATTCCTTTTATAAACCAACGTCCATCAAGTTGGTTTTTATTTTATCTTTATCTTTATTTTATTTTATTATCACTTTCTATAATAATAACCAATAAATCTTTATATTTTATTAAATCACAATTGGGTCATCATCATATTTCAAATGAGTCACTAATAGAATTAATTTGTCAATTAATTCTAACAGTTCTAGCTCAACTCACTTTGGTTAATCTAAACAACTAAAAAAGAATATAATACCCAATTGATCCAACCATAACAGAGTCCTTGATTTTCAGGTCTCACCATTTGCACTCACCCAATGTGGATTACAACATGACATCCACACATTCATTATCTGTTGATAGAGGAAAGGAGAAGAACTTTAGTAGGAGAAACGTCGTCGTTGGAGTTGAGAGGGTCGATGGAGACAACGACCTTGCAACGAGGCGAGAGGGGTCGGAGGGAGGGGCGCGGAGGCAGCGAGAGATGAGGGGAGGACACTTCATCAGCCACGCCGCTTTCTCCGCTTTTGACGTGTCCACGTACGCATTATTCGTCTCAATAGAAGGAAGAATAACAATAAGAGAGAGTTTCCAGGTGACTTTTGATTTTTGAAGTAGAATGAAACCGTTTTGTTTGTTTTTTGTTCACATCCTGCTCTTGGTGCACTATGGAGTATTTACGTGGCATTATCATTTTATATTATTTTTATTTCATTATTATATATACTAATAATATATAGTTTATACTAGTTGTAGTTAGCGATTGAATCGTTATTAATTGTACTAGTGTAAACACAGGCGCGATAGCGCCTGTGTGTACGCATTTTTCGAATTATATTTATAATTGATGATATTGTAATGTTATTAAGTTAATGAACAAAATAAAAGTGTATTTATAAAAATTAAAGTGAAATGTATGGAGAAAATATGAAAAAAATAATTGTTGATGAATAGTATGAGAAAAAAGAAAAAGGAGATAAATAAATAGTTTTATAAAAACTAGTAAAAGTAACCGTTAATTTTTAAAAATTTAATAAATAATTAAATTGTAAAGGGTAAAATTGGAATTATGAAATGTGGACACAAAAGAGGGAATCCTCTTTATATAGAGTTATAGATTAATACTAATTATTATTTTTTAAATTTAAATGATTATTTATAATAAACAAAATTATTTTTTAATTTTAGTAACTATTTTTTGAAATCAATCAATTACTTATATGTAAAGATAAATCAACAACAAAACAAATTAAAATGTAAGTAATTAGAATATAATTTTATAATAAATAAAAGTAAAATATGTATGTAAATAATACAATAATAATACTACAATAATAATACCACTATAATAATATAATAATAATTATAAACGTAATATATTATTAATAATGTTAATAATATGAGTAATAATAATAGTAAGAATAATAATAATTATAAGTATTATAATATTAATGAAAATATAATGAAATAAGAATATTTTTTCTATATTATAGTTAATAATACTAACAATAATTTTTTTTTATTCCCCATATCAATAAAAATATTGATATATTATATATTAATATTATTAATAATCTATTAACAATAAAGGGGATTCCTCTTTTTGTGTCCACATTTCATAATACCCGTTTTATCCTTAGTTATTTTAAAAATTAATTATTTTATAAATAATTTACTTTTAATCATTTTTTTAGGGGATTCCTCTTTTCGTGTCCACATTTCATAATACCCGTTTTACCCTTAGTTATTTTAAAAATTAATTATTTTATAAATAATTTACTTTTAATCATTTTTCTAGGGGATTCCTCTTTTTGTGTCCACATTTCATAATACCCGTTTTACCCTTAGTTATTTTAAAAATTAATTATTTTATAAATAATTTATTTTTAATCATTTTTCTAACAATAAAGGGGATTCCTCTTTTTGTGTCCACATTTCATAATACCCGTTTTACCCTTAGTTATTTTAAAAATTAATTATTTTATAAATAATTTACTTTTAATCATTTTTCTACAAATCTCTTTTGTCTTAAATCATCATTTAAATTTTCTTTTTACATATCTTATTTTTTTATATATTTTAAAAATTATATATTTGTTATTGATCTTAACTTTCTTGAAAATAAAAAATCTATCTATATCTATAACAATATATATATATATATAACAATAAAGGGGATTCCTCTTTTTGTGTCCACATTTCATAATACCCGTTTTACCCTTAGTTATTTTAAAAATTAATTATTTTATAAATAATTTACTTTTAATCATTTTTTCTAGGGGATTCCTCTTTTTGTGTCCACATTTCATAATACCCGTTTTACCCTTAGTTATTTTAAAAATTAATTATTTTATAAATAATTTACTTTTAATCATTTTTCTAACAATAAAGGGGATTCCTCTTTTTGTGTCCACATTTCATAATACCCGTTTTACCCTTAGTTATTTTAAAAATTAATTATTTTATAAATAATTTACTTTTAATCATTTTTCTACAAATCTCTTTTGTCTTAAATCATCATTTAAATTTTCTTTTTACATATCTTATTTTTTTATATATTTTAAAAATTATATATTTGTTATTGATCTTAACTTTCTTGAAAATAAAAAATCTATCTATATCTATATCTATATCTATATCTATATCTATAACAATAAAGGGGATTCCTCTTTTTGTGTCCACATTTCATAATATCCGTTTTACCCTTAGTTATTTTAAAAATTAATTATTTTATAAATAATTTACTTTTAATCATTTTTCTAGGGGATTCCTCTTTTTGTGTCCACATTTCATAATACCCGTTTTACTCTTAGTTATTTTAAAAATTAATTATTTTATAAATAATTTACTTTTAATCATTTTTCTAGGGGATTCCTCTTTTTGTATCCACATTTCATAATACCCGTTTTACCCTTAGTTATTTTAAAAATTAATTATTTTATAAATAATTTACTTTTAATCAATTTTCTAACAATAAAGGGGATTCCTCTTTTTGTGTCCACATTTCATAATACCCGTTTTACCCTTAGTTATTTTAAAAATTAATTATTTTATAAATAATTTACTTTTAATCATTTTTCTACAAATCTCTTTTGTCTTAAATCATCATTTAAATTTTCTTTTTACATATCTTATTTTTTTATATATTTTAAAAATTATATATTTGTTATTGATCTTAACTTTCTTGAAAATTAAAAAATGCAAATACACGTCGCGCCTATGTGTTCTATAACAATAAAGGGGATTCCTCTTTTTGTGTCCACATTTCATAATACCCGTTTTACCCTTAGTTATTTTAAAAATTAATTATTTTATAAATAATTTACTTTTAATCAATTTTCTAGGAGATTCCTCTTTTTGTGTCCACATTTCATAATACCCGTTTTACCCTTAGTTATTTTAAAAATTAATTATTTTATAAATAATTTACTTTTAGTCATTTTTCTAACAATAAAGGGGATTCCTCTTTTTGTGTCCACATTTCATAATACCCGTTTTACCCTTAGTTATTTTAAAAATTAATTATTTTATAAATAATTTACTTTTAATCATTTTTCTACAAATCTCTTTTGTCTTAAATCATCATTTAAATTTTCTTTTTACATATCTTATTTTTTTATATATTTTAAAAATTATATATTTGTTATTGATCTTAACTTTCTTGAAAATTAAAAAATGCGAATACACAGGCGCGACAATGCCTGTGTGTTCACTGGTACTAATAATGTTATTACTGTTAATAATATTAATAAATTTAATATTAATAAAAATAAATAATAAAAAAATATTAATATATTATACATTAATTTTAATAATCATTCTAATAATAATATTATTAATACTTTTACTACTAATATTAATAAATTTAATAATAATAATAGTAACATTAATATTTTTACCACTAATAGTACATATAATAATAATAATAATTATTATTATAATAATAATATCTAATTATAATAATAATTGTAATATTATTTTTACTCAGATGTAATGATAAATCAACAATAAAACAAATAAAAAGTGTAGTGATAATAATAATATTAATATTATTAATACATAAATTACATATATAAATCAACAATAAAACAAATAAAAAATATAGTGATAATAATAATATTAATAATATTAATACATAAATTACATATATAAAGAGATGCATGTGTCCTATTTTGTTTTTATAATTTTATCTTCTTAATTATTTTTTTAAAATTTAAATGATTATTCACAATAAAAAAATTACTTTTTAGTTTTATTATTTTACTAATTTAAGTATCTATTTTTTTAATTCAACTAATTAAACATAAATCAGCAACAAAGCAAATAAAAATGCAAGTAATTAAATATAATTATGTAGTATATGAAAGTAAAATGTATATCTAAACACTACAATTCAAATAATAAAAATGCAAATAACTAAAATATACTCCCATTATTTTATCTTCATATCAAAATTAAAACAATAGTAATAACATTAATATTATTTATGATAAGAATAGTACTACTAATAATAATCGTAATAATGATAATGTTAATAATAATAATAATATTATTATTACTATAACCAATACTTCTAATAATATGTATAATAATAAAATTAATAAATAATACTAATAATAATAATATTATTTAAAACAAAAATACGAAAAAAATAATAATTATTATTTTATTAATATCAATACTAATACTAATTATTATTTTTTAAATTTAAATGATTGTTTATAATAATTATTTTTTTAATTTTACTATTTTACTAATTTTTTTTATTAGTAAAACAATAAATATAATAATAATATTAGTAAAACAATGAAACTAAAAATTAATTTTTATTATTATAAATAATCATTTAAATTTAAAAATAATAATTAATATTAGTATTGATATGAATATAATAACAATAATTAATATTATTTTTTGTATTTTTATTTTAAATAATAATAATAATAACATTATATATTAATTTTATTATTATACGAATTATTAGAAGTATTAGCTGTAGTAACATTATTATTATTATTCTTATCATAAATAAGATTAGTGTTATTACTATTATTTCAATTTTGACAAGAAATTATATTTTAATTACTTGTATTTTGATTATTTAAATTGTAGTATTTAGATACATATTTTATATTTATATATTAAGAGATTATATTTTAATTATGTGTATTTTTATTTGCTTTCTTGTTGTTTTATCTTTACCAATAATTAGTTAAAGTCAAAAAAGTAATTACAAAAATTAGTAAAATAATAAAACTAAAATGTAGTTTTTTTATTATGAAAAATTATTTAAATTTTAAAAATAATAATTAGTATTAGAATTGATATTAATATAATAATTTTTTGTAGTGTTTTTATTTTAAATATTATTAATATTATTATTGTTATATTAATCTCAATCTTAGTGTTATTATTATTTAAATTGTAGTATTTAGACTCACATTTTACTTTTATTTAATATGGGATTATATTTTATTTAGTTGTATTTTTATTTGTTTTATTGGTGTTTATCTTTACATAGGAGTAATTATTTGAATTCAAAAAAGTAGATGCTAAATTAGTAAAATAATAAAACTAAAAAATATTTTTTTTATTATGAATAATCATTTAAATTTAAAAATAATAATTAAAAAGATATAATTGTAAAAACAAAATAGGACATAATGTATTTCTTTATAGATGTAGTTGTTGTATTAATAATATTATTATTACTAGCAAAAACACAGACGCTGTAGAACTTGTGTGTTCGCATTTTTTAATTTTCATAAAAATTTGAATTAAGATGAATAAAAAATATATAATTAATTTTTAAAATAGTTGTTAAATGTAAAATTAGAAAAATAAAATATGTAAACAAAATAAATTTTTAAAATGACGGTTAATGACAGAAGAAGATTTTAGTATAACAGTTAAAAATAAACTATTTATAAAATAATGAATATTTAAAATAATAATTAAGAATAAAACTGAAATAACAAAGTGTGGCACGAAAGAATATATATATATATATATATATATATATATTAGATTATTATTTTTATCATTACGAGATATTATTATTATAATTAGACACACATTTTATTTTTATTTATTAAGGTATCATGTTTCAATTACTTCCACTTTTTACTTGTTATTTATTTTATTGTTGGTTGATTATTACATATGAGTAATTAATTCAAACAAATAGTTCTTTCGGTTAGTAAAATAATAAAATTAAAAAATAATTTTTTTTATTATGAATAATATTTCAATTTAAAAAATAATAATTAAGAGGATAAATTGTAAAAATAAAAGAAGACACGATATTATTATTATTATTATTATTATTATTATTTTTATCATTACACGATAACATTGTAGTTGTATTATTATTACTATTATTATAATTATTATTATTATGATTATTATTATTATTATAGTTAGACACATTTTACTTTTATTTACCATGAGATCATATTATTTGAATTTTTTATTTATTTTGTTGTTGATGTATCTCTTTATATAATTATAGATTAGTGTTGTTAACATTAACATTACTATTAATATTCACATTAATATATATATATATATATATATATATATATATTTAACATAAATTTATTATTATTATTATTATTATTATTATTATGCAATATAAACGAATTGGAAAATGATAGTTTGAAAAAAAAAATCAACAAACTTTGACAAACTAGCTAGGTAAAAAAAATACTACTTTATTACTTCATTTTAGTTAAAAAATAAAAAAATAATCTATTTAACTCTATTTATAAAAAACTTTATCAAATTTATTAAAAAAACTTTGTCAAAAAATAATTTTCCAAACCAATTATTTCTCCTTTTTTTGGTACAAAAGTTTTGAAAATCTTATAAATTGTGTTACTCACTACTATAAATTTATTAATTACCAGTTAAATTTGTTGCAAATTTGTTTTACAGAAATTTCCTGGAAAAATTGTTGTAATTTAGTTATTACAAGATTTTTCTTGCTGATTTAAATTTCTAGAAAATTTCACATAAAAATTTTATACTTGTTGCTAATGTTTTTAC
The DNA here is from genome assembly GCF_037176805.1 of Vigna unguiculata. Lineage (NCBI taxonomy): Eukaryota > Viridiplantae > Streptophyta > Magnoliopsida > Fabales > Fabaceae > Vigna > Vigna unguiculata. The sequence continues at coordinate 30,870,858 of NC_140799.1, read as the reverse complement.
AAATTTAAATTAGTAAAAACATGTTAAATATATTTTAAAATTTGACAGAAAACTATTAAATTTTCTGTCGATTTTCATTTTATTTTTTTCGTAGGATTATCATGCGAAAATTATTGGAAATTATTTATTATTTTATTTTATTTCATACAAAGTTCTAATTCACATTAAATTTATATTTTTTTAAATTTTTTTCTACAAATTTATATTTGTTGAAAAGTTGTCTTTATTATAATATCAACAATGTTTTGATACACTAATTGCAAAATAAATATTTTTCAATCATAAATATTTTAAACATGTAAAGGATTTTAAAAATATTAATAATTTTAAATATTTATTTAATCAAAATTATAATCTTTATTTTTATTTTATTTAAATATTTCTATTACGATTACCATAAACTATAAATGTTATTAATCATATTATTATCAAATTTATAAAGATATAATATCATGTTTTTATGAGATAATTTATATCATATTTAAATAAATAAAAAAGGTACGTATATGTTATTACTAAAAAAATATATATATTCCTTGCTGATTTTCTTTTGAAAATTTTTACTTAAGAAATGGTTAGAAATTTTTTTATAAATAATTAATATAATATTAATTATATTATTTTTCTAAAAAAAAAAAAAAAGACTTGTACGTATGCATTAGTCAGAGACTAGTTTATCCCATAAAAGGATACACTTGTAATACAAATAACATATATAAATTTTATAAAAAATGAGATTTCTCTTTCTAAGAATCTTGTGAAGTTCTGATAAATAAATTTCAATTTTGATTTCATGAGCTAATTCATTGTTGAAAAAATATTTCTCAACACAACATAATGATTATCACAAATTATTTGTTGATGAGTTAGTTTCACACATAAAGAGGAAATTGAAAAAAAAAAATTTTGAAGAGAGAAAAAGGAAAGAAAATAAAGAGCTAAGGTATAAGATAAAGAGAAAATGTTTGATATTGTAAAAGATATGCTCATACTATGATGAAAGAAATAAATATCAAGGAAAAGAAAATTAGTGAAGAAAAAGAAGTAAAAGAGGAGGAGTTGAGAGAGAGAAAAAAATAAAGAGGGGGATTTTAGTAAAGGAAAATAAAGACAAGGAATTGAGAGAAAAAGAAATTCAAGACAAAAATATAGAACAAAACATAAATGAAGAAAAAAGTGAGAAAAAAATGACCAATAAAGAGGAAGAAAAAAAAATGTCTTTTAGGAAATGTTTCAACAACAACGCATCATTTAGTCACGAACAATCAGTTGTTACAAAGGTTCTGATTCTAAAAGTATCTTTGAAGGAGAGAATTATATGATCTTGAAAAGTGTCTTTTAATTTTTTTTTTTTAGTTTTTGTCTTTTAATTAAACGTGGAGTTCTGAATTATAAGAACCATTTTTTTATTATCTTATCTTGTTAACCTGACACGATTAATTAACCTCGTAACTTAGTGACAGGAAAGTAAATACGAGTAAAAAAATAAATTAAGTTGAAATATGTTCCATTTTAAGACAAATCGGTTTAAAAATAAAACAAATGGATAAAATAATAAAATAATTTTCTGTGCACATGAGACATCAAAATAAATATAAATAAAAAAATAAATTAACAATTTCAAATGACTAAAAAATTGGACAATTGTCAACATAATCAACATGAATAATAAACTAAATTTCTTATAACTAAATTTCTTATGAAAAAATATGTGATTTTTTGTTGACAATTTTTTGCAAAACAAAACTTATTACATGATAATTTGTTTCCTAAGTCAAATGAATAAAAGAGTGAAATAACTATTTAGAGGGAAATTTTTTTATGAAAGTATAAACCATTTGTATTATTAAGAGATATATATTATTTTTTTAAATAATGTTATTTTAATAAATAACAATAAAATAAATTATTCTAAATTTAATTTTATTAAATGATCAAATAATTAAAAATTATAAAAGGATAAATTAAAAAAAATAGTATAAAAAATTAATATTTAAAATATAAGTTATTCTTTAATAATGTATTAAACAAACAACTAATTAAAAATTATAAAAATATAAAACTAAGAATAAAAAAACAGTATAGAAATATATTTTAATTTTTGAGGACAAATTAGTTTAAAAATAAAATAAATATATAAAATAGTAAAATAACTTTGACAACAAAATAAATATAAATAGAAAAAGAAAATTAACAATGTAAATCAATATTTTGGATACTTGTCAACAAAATAAATATAGATAATAAAGTAAATATCTTAGTATTTTCTAATGGATAATAAATAATATATGAATGAATAAAATATTTAAAAACAATCGTTGATCTTTTTCACTAAATATCAATTTTTGATATATCAGTTTCTTTTTATTTTTCAAACAAAGAGCCAACATAATACAAACAAAATTAGTGATGTTTCTATTGATTTGTGTTTTTCCTATCTCTCATGTATTTGATATACTAGTGAACTTCATTTTCATTAGAACAATTTACATAAAAGATTTAATTACATAAATTGAGATATATAAATTATTTTCAGAACTATTTGAAAATGTTTTAAATTCATTTACAATGTCTAAATGTTTAATATAAATCATAGTATTAAGATTTTTAAAATCTATTTTTTATATTTTGTGCTCCAAATATTATATTAAATATATGATGGAATAAAATCATCTCTATTAAGATGACAAATTCATTTTATGTTCTGTACTTCCAATTAAAGCAAGTCATATACTCATTCCGGAAATGCATAAACAAATAAATTGTATAAACTAATTACTACATCAAAATGGAGAAAATAATAAGAAACATAAATACTTTACTTTCTATAAACTAATTAGATACTTTGTACAATAGGATGAATGAATTATAAATTTTCAAAATAATAGATAGAAACATCACAAATAGAACTATTGCAACACTCATAGTTCCCCACCCGAGACTATTATGATTTTAGAGGGTTTAATAAATTCTCTACAATAATTTGACTTGGACCAATTTTTTATTCATTTATATCTATTGACTTTGTATACCATTTTGTTGTAAAAATAAGAATCTTACCTTATAGATTTATTATGATATGGAAACTCTATGATTAAAATAATGGAAAGAATAACTCTAATTATCATCTTTATATTTTGTTTACATGTAAGTTTTACTAAATATGTTTTATATACTGACTTTGGATGATCCTCCAAACAATTAATAGATCCATTTGAAGGACATGAAAACTAGTTGAAATAATGCGAGATATCCTCTTTTTTATTAGTCAATTTCATAAATTAATAAAACACCTATGGATTTTTTTTTTAACATTCTATACTATTTTAAAATTAGAAAACTCATTTTGTTGAATTAAAATCATTATTTACTCTTCCTGGTATTTTTTATATTAAAATAAATTTTTTAAGCCAATTCCTCGTCAAAATGATTAAAATACTAATTAAAATTTTAAAAATACAAAATAACATAACCTTTTTATTCAGAATAATATATCTAATTATTAAATATATACCACGAAATTATCATTATACAGATTATTTGAAAATTTCCATTAAAATTATTGTTATTCGGCTTACGTTTTCCACAATAAGCTTAAAAAGTTCCAAATATATATATATATATATATATATATATATATATATATATATATATATATATATTATATTTTGAATAATTTTTAAAAATTTAATAAAGTATTATATTTAAAGGATAAAATCGATATTTTGAAAAATAGATAAAAAAGGAAAATTCTCTTTATATATTATTATATATATATATATATATATATATATATATATATATATATATATATATATATATTCCAAAAAGCTGTTTTAAACGTAAATCCAAATTATTTCAGTTATATGAAGAAAAATATCAGATTAACCATTTTTCTAAATTTCAAACCCTTTAAAATATTTGTTTCTTATTACTGATTTTTTTTTTTCATATCAACCGTGTTTTGACTGTTTTATTTTTGGTACAATTTCTTTTATTATCCATCATTTATCAGTTAGAAATTTAACGAACAGGTAAAATGAGTAAAAATTAAAAAGTTTAATAGTTAAATGTGAAAAAAAAAACTTAAAATGATTTCAGAAAATAATACAATGTGTAACTAAATTTTAATAATAAATAAACCATCTAAAATGTTACCAAATTTAAGAAAACTATTATCATTATCTTATTTTACATTTTTCTTTTGTTAGAGTGAACCAAATAAGGATATATATATATATATATATATATATATATATATATATATTTCATTTAAATTAATTTATTTTAAACAAACATATTAGTTCAATATTTATAATTAAAATGAATAAATAATTTTATTTATTTAGAAGCACCAATATCATACAAAAGTTTGGGATCTTGATTTTAAGAAACGCTCAACATTATGTATATTTATTCTTAGAAAATAAAAAATATGATAATTTAAAATAAGATGCACGCAAAAATATCTCCTTCAAAATTATTCTCCTAGAATACAATTTTTTCTGTCTTCAAGCAACAACCATAGAAGAGATTCAGAGAATCCGCAATTGAGGCCAAAAGAACAATCGCACTAGTACTCAACTAGATTTTTTTTTTTCGAAATAGACTAACAGGAAAAAAAAAATCACCGAATCAGCCGAACACGTCGTAATTGGTTGTTCTTGTCGCAAATAATGTGGTAGGTCTCGTCAAGTCGCTAGAACGTTACGATTTTTGTCGCGAAATTGTGAATTGCCTCGTGACACATTCGGTTGCAATAGAAAAAATATGTGTTTTTTGGGAAGGAAAAAAACAGTTTTTATTTTAACACACATGTTTGAAAAGATGACGTTGATCTTAATTTGAAATGAAATGATATTTGTTAAGAATCAGAAAAATGAAAATGGTGAGTAGTTAACGGTAATGGTAAATCTAGAAGATTCGTGGGAGCGAATGTTTGGTTTGTTTCGTTGGATAATAGCGGCATAAATGAAACATACGCGGCACGCCGAGACACACAGAGACAAATAAAAGAAGCACTGATTCGATTATTTACCCTTTATCTCTTCGTTTCTCTCGGCCCCTTTCTTAACGCTCACAAACTCAACACCATGATGTGGGAATGGGGCGATTACGAAGACGCCATCCCAGAATCCGACCAACCCGAACCCGAATCCGAACCCGATTCTCATCTCAACTTCGATTTCTTCTCCGCCCTTGCTAAACCCAAGGTGCTGCACATGCTAACATAACTCTTCAAACTTTGTTTTATGATTAGGGGTTGCTTCTGTAACTGCATATTGTGTTGTGTTCTGTGTTGGGGCAGGATTATTACAAGATACTGGAAGTGGATTATGATGCTACGGATGATGATATTCGCTCCAATTACATTCGTCTTGCTCTGGTGTGTTGTGTTGTAAGCGTTTTCCTTTTGTTGGGTTTCCGATTGGGGCTAATGTGGGTGTGGTTGTGCGCGCAGAAGTGGCACCCGGACAAGCAGAAAGACCAGGATTCTACTACCTCGCGATTCCAAGACATAAACGAAGCCTACCAGGGTATGTATATATCTATGTATTTGTTTTTAGGGTTAGGGATAAGGATGCCATCGTTGTTTGTAGCGTTGGAGATTCTATCTTGACTAGGAATAGCGCCATATTATAATATATATACAAGTGGGTGCAATGGTAGTTTTCTGAATCAGTTTTAAGAGGTTGAAACTTAAGAGTGTATTCTAGTTAAGTTCTTTAGGGTTATTATATCACTGCATTAGTTTATGCATAAGTTTGTCGATGTTTATTTGTTTTAACTTTTTTTCTACAATGACTTTTAATTGTTTTTTCACCTAGAAGTGTTCATGAAGAAAAATTTCTAAACAGATCCTTTTTGTCTTTTCCCATACTAATAATGTTTCGGGAACTGTTTCTGTTTTGTTTAATTTGTGCCTATTAATGTATTGAGCTGGAAGTGCTGCTTAAATATGATGCTCGTATACTCTAAGGGAATGAAATAGTCAATTGTTTGGCATCGGGGTGGTGTTTTGTGTGATAATGTCTGAAAGGTGTGCTTGTTGTTATGAATTTTAGAAATACAAGGGATGAAAAACTTGAGCAAGCTTACTTATGGTTGTTGTTCTGAATGTTGGGTTCTGAAGTGTCACCATTGTAGTGGATGAGAAGTTGTGCGACAGACAATAATATTATAAGTGAATGAGCGTGTGTATAGTGGAAGGTTGGAGTTACACCTATTGAGGATTAGATGACTAAATCTTGCCCGTGGTGGTTTGACTTTGACCTAAATGGTGTGTCTGAAAAATTTGTCATAGCACAATGACGTTATATGGCTATCCTTGTTGCTGGAGGGGTAGATGAGTCAAGCTGAGCACTATAATAAGCTCAAGCTTGACATGCTCAAGAAAATATGTTAGTCTAGCTTGGCTTTATTTCTTTGAAGAAGCCAGATGTAAATCTTGAGTTTGATTGGCGCTGTTATAATATCTAGCCTTCTAGAAGATATGCAATCAATCATGCTTTTAACTAGCATGGTTCATTCTACTGAGTTTATTTTCTGTCTGTTATAAGCTTAAATTGAGAGGGAAGGTTCCCAAATCTGGCTCCAGTTTCATCTTATCTCCCCTAATTTGCTCAATTCCTATATACTTGTTTTGGAAACTTCCTCCTTTTAACTGGAAAGCATACTAGTGCTTTGAAGTTTGAAACTTATAAATGCATTTTCAATGTACCCTACCACTTGATTATTACCACATCTAGATTTGATATAGTTAGTTTTTATACAATGTGATGGTGATGTAGATGATTCAAATCCTAGAAATCCACTAATGGGGTTTGGGCTGCATACATGTACTATCTCCAAACTCCATTTGGTGCAGTGAGCCACCCTTCTAAAACTTTCGAATTTGTGTGTCACTCTTTAGGTTTGTTAAAGTGATGCTTGTTGTCAAGGATTTTGGCTTGTAATCAGGGATGCCTGTTAGATTAACAATTAACCAACCAACCTGGCCATTGCTTATAGTCTAATAATAGACACATGATCGATAGGGAAGAGGGTCCATTGATGCCTGAGAAGATAGATCATGGTTGAAACAGAAGCTGGTGAACGGTTCAATAAATATGATATTACTGTTTTGGTCTAATTCCCCTATCTAAATCTAATGAGATCTTAATATTTGCTGATTATATACTTCACTTCTCTATTATCTGTGTACCTTTATTTCTATCATCTGAGAAGATGGTATTGTATGAGTTCTGTCAAGTTATAATCTAACACCTATTTAGCTTTTTGCACAGTTTTGAGTGATCCAGTCAAAAGGAGGGATTATGACATAAACGGAATGCGTTATGAATATGATTACAATATCATTGTAAGCAATGTTTGTCTTCATCAGACAGGAGTTGTGTTTTGAAAAATGTTTTATTTTCAAGGAATAACTGTGTTTCATTTGACATTTTTTGATGTAGGATTATCTTAATCGTTACAAGGGCCTTATCTTGACTTGCAATGGCCTTGGCATAAAGCATTCGATATGGTAAACAAAAACAACATGACAGATAGCCTTCCAGTGCATCTAGGACAGTTTTTTAGGAGTACCTGGCACTGCATGCCATGCTTAGTATTGAAGATATCTGATTATGATGTCCTGCAGAGAGTTTCATGCTTTTTTGTATAAAAAAAATGGACAAAATGGAACTTCTACCTGTTGTAATTTGGAATGCTCTCGCTTCCTTCTTTCATACTTATGCTTAAATCATCTCAAAATGCTTCAAGATGCATAATTTGAATTTAATTCTAACATTGGTTCGACTAAACTAAAATTCACCAGGCGAATTCGAGTGAACTGAACAACAATTAAGTATTTTTAAAATTTAGTTTAAGTTATTTAATTTAGCAATAGTTCAGTTATTATCAACTTAGTGTGCAGTGCAATTTTTTATGTATTTAGTATGGTCCAGTTTATGTTTTGTAACAACCATGCTCATTTTGCTGTTTTGTTTATTCTTTATCTTTTGACCAAAAGAAAATGTAACTTTTGAGATTTGCAAGATTTTTTCGTTTTATAACATGGAAGAGAAAAAAACTGAGAAAAGTTTTTTTTATACTCAATTTAACATAATCATACTTATTATGATCAAAATAGTTAATATCTAAGTTTGTATGTGTGTTACATACATAACACAAGTTAAATCTAATTTATTACGTATTAAAAAAATAAGATAGTAGCAAAATTACTAAATTATCGATTTTTTTATTCATATATACATATTTATAATTATTTAGTATTTTCTTTATTATTTAGTCTGCCATAATATAGGTTCAAATTCCACAACATTTAATTTGTTTTAACTTTTTGTATTTATGATTTATTATTTTAACAATAATATTAATTATAATCTATTACATATTAAAAAAATAAGATACTAATTTAATAAAAAAATAATAACAAATTGTAAGATAATATACTAATAAATCTTTATTTTATACAATTTATCTTGAAAAGATACCTCTAGATCGAAGAAAATTTAATATTGACGGAGACTATTCACTCTCAATAAGTATATCATGCTATTTGATTGTTTCAATGAGAATGAAACAGACATTTGTCTCTATTTTATATATATATATATATATATATATATATATGGTCTCGCTAATCAGTGCTCTAAAGGTACTGGTTAAGGATAATTAATATACATTGCATCTTGCAACATAGATAAGTGTAATATTAAATAAAACCTGATCTAATAACCATTAATGTAACTTTATTTTCTTTAAAAGACAAAAATGCTCATAAATATTGTACATGTGTATTTAATATTTTATTTAATGTCCACAAATAAAATTTAAAAACTAATTAAATAATAAAATAACTATATTTTAATGTTGCTAAAAATTAGATATAAAAAAATTTAAATTAACAAAAAGCCAACAAAAAAAATAGTGTTAAACATCTAAAACTTAAAAAAAAAATAACATAAGAAAGTATAAATTAACAGAAAAACCAACAAAAAAAATAGTGTTAAACATCTAAAAATGTTACAAAAAAGGAATAATTAAAGTGTCAATTTAAGACTTAATTGTTTTTTTTTCTTTTTAGTAGAGACATTAAAAATTTCAAAATCTTGTTTATAACCATAAGTTATTGTCTACACATTTAAAAGGGTATTTTTGTCTTTATAAAATTGATTATGTGCATTTATATTATTTTAATTACTGCATTTAATTATTTCAACTTTCAATGTAAAAATGATGATATCAAAGCACATTTATTATCCCTTAACCGGTGCCCTTAGGGCACTGGTTAACATTCTCTTAATTATATATATATATATATATATATATATATATATATATATATATATATATATTAATTTTATTAATAGTAGTAAAAATATAGGGGTTATCAAGCTTGTATATCCATATCTATTTTATAATAATAAAACATTATTTTTTATAAAACTAATATTGCAATAATTGTTTTTTACTGAGTAAAACATTTGTATATTTATATATGTAGTTATCAAATATTTCAATTTGATAAATTGTTGCAAATATCTTATAAAACAACTTTAAAATTTTCATTAGGACTATTTATTATGGATGATTTCTTGTAAATCATAAAGATTGAAAAACTGGTTAATGAAGGGTAAAGGGGTAAGAAAATGTGCACATGAAAAACAATTGTAAATCTTATTATTAATTGTCGTGAATAGTATTATTTATATGATTTTTAATATATAATTTAATTATTTTAATGGTTGAATAATTATAATTATAAAATAATTAAACAACAAACGAACTCAAAAACGATAGATCTAAGGGTTTTGAAAATTGAAGACTTTTTAGTTTTTTTATTTCTTTGATAAATCTTTTATTCTATTACTATTATTTGTATCGTATGTGATTGATGTATTAGAATTTGTTAACATCGTATCATATTCACGTTATATCTTCTAGTATAATTTTTTTTTATTAAATAAACTTTTAGAAATAGTTAAAGCATATTAATCTATTATAACGCAATCACTATATTGTAAATCATAAAAGTGACATGTTTACAAATAAATAACTATTTTATTTCATTACTTAATATAATTAATAATTAATTACCTGAAACTTATCCACTAAAATAATTAATTAGACTAGTTAGACATCAATTTGGTATGAAAATGTAACACTCCAAGTATTAATAATATTAATATGTAACCCCAATGATAATTTAAATAAAATAAAATGTGTTCATTGTAAGTCCCCTTTTCCTTTTCAGTTGAGTTTGGGGCCTAGCCTTCGTGGGTCTAAGGCCGGTCCAATAAGGGGACCCAATACCCTTGTCAGCCCCTAATCCCTTCATTCTGTTCCATTTTCAGAAAAACAGCTCCTTGTTCCCTTTCCTCGTCTAGTGTAAGAGCTCTGCTAGGGCATAGAGGTTCTCCTCTTGTTTCGTGATAGCAAAGGACTTTGTACTTCCGGGTAAGTCGAACTCCAACCTTGTCCTTCTCTTTCACCAGTTCAGAGGTTAATAGTTTTGTCTTGGGTTCTCCCTAGCACCCTTTCTCAACTCTGTGTGGGTCTGTTTTCAGCTCCGTACCCTGCTCCTGTGCTCCACTACTTTTCTTGGGTCGCTACTCTCTTCTGCTAGCGTTTAACAAGGTAAGGGAAGCTAGATTCATTGGTTTTAAATCACTATTTGGCTGTTTTTGGTCGTTGTATGTTTTTATGCGTGCGTGGTGTGCTTTTGTTGAATGAAATGGAGTTGCATGTGAATTTGGGAGTGGATCTGAGCTGTTTCCGCCATTGCATGTGGGATGACAGTGGTGAACTCTGCTATTCTCGCCCAAGCGAGCTCGTCTCGCCTAGGCGAGAGTATCAAAATGCTCACCCTGGTTCTGCCTCGAGCACTCGCCCAGGCGAGGGCTGTATTTTGAGCGACATGCCAGCTCGCTCAGGCGAGACAGCGTCGCCTGAGCGAGAGATCGTGAATCCTCCAATGACCCACTGTTGTAGGCTCGCCTAAGCGAGAGCCAGTCGCCTGAGCGAGACAACTTCTCTCGCCTGGGCGACAACTCCTAGCTTGAGCGAGGCTACTGCAGCGGGTGGTTCCAAATCTGTTTTCCTCTTTGTTTGATGGGTGAATTGTGTGATTTATTTATTTACCCCTTTCTTTCAAAACCTAGAGCATGTGAATATATATATATGGTTGCTTGAATCTTATGAACTAAAAGTTGGTATGTTGGCATGAATAACACATGAATTTTGATGGGGAAAACAATAACAAACAATATACCAGAGAATGCAGCGGATATAATTTCCCCTAACTTGCAAGAATCTATGAGGAGCAATAATCAAAGAGCAGCAATAATAAACCACCAAAAGCACAAATAAAGGCACCAAGATTTTAACGTGGAAAACCCCTCAAATCAAGGGTAAAAACCACGAGTCGTCCAGACCAAAGAAATAGCTTCACTATGATCAACAAGAGTACAAAAAAGTCTTAATCAATAGCACAAATTAGTGCCAACACCCAACCAAATAACAAAGCAACAAAGCTTTCAAATAGAGAAGAACAAGAGAGGAAAACCTCTACAAATCACTGCTGCAGTGCGAAATTAATATCTCCCAACTCAGACCTCGTATCAAAGATCCGACCGGTCAGAATGAAGAGCAATGAGTTCCGAACCTGCTGTAAAAATTTCAGCCCGATCCAACGGTGAACGAATCCGCAGCGCCGAATTTACTGCGACAGCTCTATGAAAAACGTGAACAGAATTTTCCCTCTACCTCTCCCTCTATGTGTTAGGGCTTTCAGTGTATTCTGACTCTATTGTTCTGCCTCTCTCTTTATTTTATAGCCTCCTCTCCACTAGGTTTAAGTGAGACATGGGCTTCTCAAATTTTGGGCCTTTTCTCCACATAGGAAGGGAGCCCAATACCCAACAAATCTCCCCCTCACAACTATGTGGAGATAACCGCCAAACCGGCGATCTCACAACAAACTTCAAACTTTCCTCTTGGCAATGCTTTAGTCATCATATCAGCACCATTATCATCTGTATGAACCTTTTTCAACTCCAACAACTTAGCATCCAAAGCATCACGTATCCAATGATACCTCACATCAATATGTTTGGATCTAGAATGAAAAGTTGGATTCTTACCAAGATGGATAGCACTTTGGCTATCAACAAACAATGAATAGTTATCTTGCCTAAAACCAAGCTCCTGCAAGAATTTCTTCAACCATAACACCTCCTTGCATGCTTCAGTAATAGCAATGAACTCTGCTTCTGTAGTAGACAACGCTACACACCTTTGTAGTCTTGATTGCCAAGCCACAGCTCCCCCTGCAAACTTTATCAAATAGCCCGAAGTGGACTTTCTGGAATCAATATCCCCAGCCAAATCTGAGTCTGAGTAACCCATCAAAGTAGGTTTATCACCTCCAAAACAAAGCTTCATATCAACTGTACCATGAAGATACCTCAAAATCCATTTCACAGCATTCCAATGCTCTCTACCTGGGTTTGACAAAAATCGACTAACTGTACCAACAGCATGTGCAATATCTGGTCTTGTACACACCATCGCATACATCAAACTGCCCACCGCAGATGCATAAGGAACTCTACTCATATTGGTCTTCTCAACTTCATTTGAAGGACTCTGTTTAACACTCAGTTTAAAATGAGTAGCAAGAGGAGTACTCACAGCTTTAGCATTTTCCATCTGGAATCTCTGCAACACCTTCCTAATGTATTGCTCTTGTGATAGATAAATCTTCTTTTCTCTCCTATCACGTGAGATATGTATGCCAAGAATCCTTTTAGCAGCTCCCAAGTCTTTCATGGCAAAAGACTCGCCAAGTGTCTTCTTTGACCTGTCAATTCTGGAAATATCTTTCCCAACAATAAGCATGTCATCAACATATAATAACAGGATAATAAAGTCATCATTAGAAAACCTTTTAACAAAGACACAATGATCAGAAGTAGTCTTCATGTAACCCTGCTCACACATAAAAGACTCAAACTTCTTATACCACTGCCTTGGAGCCTGCTTCAAACCGTATAGACTCTTTCTTAGTCTACACACATAATCTTCCTTGCCTTTAACAAGAAAACCATCAGGTTGCTTCATGTATATCTCTTCCTCCAAATTACCATGAAGGAAAGCTGTCTTCACATCCATCTGCTCAACCTCCAAATCAAGAGTAGCAGCTAAACTTAGCACAGTTCTGATGGATGACATTTTCACCACAGGTGAGAAAATCTCATTGAAATCAACACCCTTTTTCTGTCTGAAACCTTTCACCACTAATCTGGCCTTGTACCTTGGAAGCGTAGAATTTGAATCTTGTTTCACCCTGAAAATCCACCTAGTTTCCAATGCCCTTTTGCCCTTAGGCAATTTCACCAAGTCGTAAGTGTGATTATCATGCAAAGATTTCATCTCATCTTGCATTGCATCCAGCCACTGTTTCTTCTCTTCACTATCCAAAGCCTCTTCAAAACACTCAGGTTCTCCACCGTCAGTCAAGGTTATGTACTCATCACAGGAATACCTTGTAGAAGGTTGTTTTTGTCTATTAGACCTCCTGAGTTGGACTTGAGGTGATTCAGGTATATCACCAAGATCGTCATCATCATCATGTTCCTCTTGAGCATCATCAATTGGAACCTCTACTCCACTTCCAAACTGTTGATCATCAACATCACCATGTTGCTCATTGTCTTGAGCTTCCGTTTCAACATTCTCCAAATTGTGAGTGGGCAACCTCATCGGATTACCATCAGTGAGATTACTGTCTTTCTCGGGTGTGGTCTTCTTCACCTTATCAATGTCTTCAATGGTCTGATCTTCCATGAATTGTACATCACGGCTTCTAACAAGCTTCTTCTCAACAGGATCATAAAACCTGTAGCCAAATTCATCCTCACCATAGCCAATAAAGATACATTGCCTTGTCTTTTTATCTAACTTGGATCTTTCATCCTTAGGAACATGAACAAATGCCCTGCAACCAAAGACACGCAAATGATCATAGCTAACATTCTTACCAAACCAAATTTTGTCTGGCACCTCAGTATTCAAAGCAACTGCGGGACTGAGATTAATAACATGCACAGCTGCAAGCAATGCCTCTCCCCAAAAGTGCTTAGGCAACTTTGCTTCTGAAAGCATACATGTAACCCTTTCAGCCAAGGTCCTGTTCATCCTCTCCGCTAGACCATTCAACTGAGGAGTTTTAGGAGGAGTCTTCTCGTGTCTAATACCATGCTGCCTGCAATAAACATCAAAAGGTCCACGGTACTCACCACCATTATCACTACGGATGCATTTCAGCTTCTTACCTGATTGCCTCTCAACCATAGCATGAAATTCCTTGAACTTTTCAAGTACTTGACCTTTCCGCTGAAGAGCATAGACCCATAGCTTCCTGGAACAATCATCAATAAAAGTAACAAAGTAAAGTGCACCACTAAATGACTTTACCTTTAATGGGCCACAAACGTCAGAATGCACCAATTCAAGCAATTCTGACTTCCTTGAGGGAGGATGCTTCTTAAAAGATACTCTGGTTTGTTTACCAGCCATGCAATGAGAACATTTCTCCAATTCTGCATTTCTCAATCCCATAAGCACATCCTTTTTAGCTAAGCAGTTAAGCCCTTTCTCACTTATATGACCAAGCCTCCGGTGCCACAAAGATGCCTCCATATACATAGCATTCACACTGTCTTTAGCAACCAAAGCTTTAGTCCAATACAATTTAGATTGTCTCTCCCCTCTGGCCATAACCAAGTTACCTTTAGTGAGCTTCCATTTACTAGAACCAAAGTGATTGTCATAACCACAATCATCAAGCAACTGCACAGAGATTAAATTAAAACGAACATCTGGAGCATGTTTGACTCCTTTAAGCAACAACTGCACTCCCATGTTGGTTTGCAGGCAAACATCACCAACACCAATCACTTTAGACTCACCATCATTACCCATCTTCAACACTCCAAAATCACCAGAAGTGTAAGATGTGAAGAACTCCTTCCTAGGTGTAACATGCAGTGTAGCACCACTATCAATAATCCACATGCTCTCATCAGATACAAGATTAACAGACTCAAAGTTACGAAGAAGAACAAGATCACCATCTGTAGCAGTAGTGACACGATCATCATCATCATGATCATTCTCTCTCTGTTTGCCCTTCTTGTCTTTGTTCTCCTTTTTCCACTTAAAACAGTATTTCTGAATGTGTCCAGTTTTATGACAAAAATGGCACTCTAAATTCTTGTATCTTGACTTGGACTTGCTCCTACTCTTCTCTCTACCACCTTTATGTTCCTTTTTCTGACTTCTCCCCCTAGCTTCTGTAACAAGCATCTCAGACTGAGATGAAGAACCATGTGCCTTCCTTCTCATCTCTTCATTAAGAGCACCGCTCTTTGCCATCTGAAAAGAAACAACACCATTCGAGGCAGAGTTCGTAATTGAAACCCGAAATACCTCCCAAGACTCTGGTAGAGTATTAAGCAACCATAATCCCATAACTTCGTCATCAAACTTTATGCCCATTCCTGACAATTGATCTAGGAGCCCTTGAAACTCATTTAAGTGATCAGAAATAGAAGAATTCTCCCTGTACCTCAAATTCATCAAGCAATTTAACAAATACAATTTATTATTGCCCGACTTAGAAGCATACAAAGACTCAATCTTCTCCCACAAAGCTCTGGCATGTGTCTCATTAGCAATATGATTATAAACATTATCTTCAACATATTGCCGAATAAAACCACATACCTGTTGGTGCTCAAAGTCCCATTCTTCTTCAGACATAGAATCTGGCTTCTGTGTAGCAAAGACCGGAAGATGCAATTTCTTGACAAATAATAAATCTTTCATCTTGCCCTTCCACAAATGATAATTTGTACCATTCAAAGTAATCATCTTTGCATTTGCCTCCATCATTCAAGCAAGTAAATATAGCCCAACCAAGAGCTCTGATGCCACTCTGATGGGGAAAACAATAACAAACAATATACCAGAGAATGCAGCGGATATAATTTCCCCTAACTTGCAAGAATCTATGAGGAGCAATAATCAAAGAGCAGCAATAATAAACCACCAAAAGCACAAATAAAGGCACCAAGATTTTAACGTGGAAAACCCCTCAAATCAAGGGTAAAAACCACGAGTCGTCCAGACCAAAGAAATAGCTTCACTATGATCAACAAGAGTACAAAAAAGTCTTAATCAATAGCACAAATTAGTGCCAACACCCAACCAAATAACAAAGCAACAAAGCTTTCAAATAGAGAAGAACAAGAGAGGAAAACCTCTACAAATCACTGCTGCAGTGCGAAATTAATATCTCCCAACTCAGACCTCGTATCAAAGATCCGACCGGTCAGAATGAAGAGCAATGAGTTCCGAACCTGCTGTAAAAATTTCAGCCCGATCCAACGGTGAACGAATCCGCAGCGCCGAATTTACTGCGACAGCTCTATGAAAAACGTGAACAGAATTTTCCCTCTACCTCTCCCTCTATGTGTTAGGGCTTTCAGTGTATTCTGACTCTATTGTTCTGCCTCTCTCTTTATTTTATAGCCTCCTCTCCACTAGGTTTAAGTGAGACATGGGCTTCTCAAATTTTGGGCCTTTTCTCCACATAGGAAGGGAGCCCAATACCCAACAAATTTTGTTTGGTTGGTTGGTTGAGAACTTGCATGAGGATTGGATGTTCTAAATAAAGGTGGTGGACATGGTATGAAACATAAATTTGGTGTGTTAGGCGTAATTCCATGAGTCTCGTGGGAAGACTTTATGGTGGCGTGTAGTGTATATATTAAGATAAGGATTCAAGTAAGGATCGCATCCCGAAACTCTAAAGGGGTCAGTGAGTCTCAAGTAGAGCAAACTGACCCAAGTGGTGAGAGTAGCGGGAGGCCCTAGTCTTTGGCAGGATAATGACCTTAGACGCTTAAAGGCTAACTTTGTGCGTGGTAGGGTGAAACCCATTGGCAATGGCTCTGCAGAGCAGTAGAGGCCACCACAAGTGCAAGCGTCCGGTGAATCCGATCTTAATATATTTATCCGGATAATTGAGTCATAGTGTCTTGCTTGTTTGCCATAACATGACTTATGTGTCTCTGTGTTGTATGCCTGTGAATGTTTATGCACTTATTCTTTTACGCTATGGTAAGTTTCATGTTACACTAGCTTACCCTTGCATTTCTGTTTCGTGTTCCTGTTGTGTTTTCTCTTTTGCGATGATCACCCTTGGTGGGAGCAGATGGAGGAAATTCTGGGAGTAGGCCTGGTGGTAACAGTGCAGCCTAGTGGGCCCGTTGATATGTCTTACGAAGAGGTTCTATGGCCCTAGTGTCTTGTAATTCCATGCTCTTAGAGCATTTTTTTTGTGGAACTGTTAACTTTCTCTTTAGTTGTTTATGGCATAGTGGTATGCCCACTTTTGTTTTCACAAATACAAAATTCTGGATGACTGTAATAGTTACCTTTCCTACGTTTTATGTTCATCTGAGTGCTTCTCGTTATTATAATTGTGTGATATTTTATGTAGTAGTGTAATCTATTAAAAATGGGATGTCACACTCATTACATAAAATACATAAAAGATATGTTTTATAAAAAGTAGTTAGAAACTTATTTTAGTTATTACGTAAAACATATATGTTTTATAAAATATAATTAGAAATGTAAATGAGTTTTCAATCACTTAAAATTTTTACCATTTTAGTGTAATTTCACTGTAAAATTACAAAATGATGTAATTTTAAAATAATTTCAAAAAATAAACAAAGAAGTCATGTTATATTAAAACGATTTCACTACTGATAAGTTAAAGTCGTCTCATAAATTTTTATAAGTTGAAGATGTCATTACACTTTTAAGATAACTTATATTAAATTTAATCAATAATCAAAAGTAAAATCGTCTGATGTTGTGAAATATGACACTTTAATATATATATATATATATATATATATGGTTAAATATATTTTTGGACCTTAAATTTTCAGTTAAATTTGGAATTAGTCTCTCTTTGAAACTTTGAAAATTAATTTAGTCCTTCATTTTTAGAGATATGTAAATTTGGCTCTTTTAATCAAAATATTTTAGGTTTATTTGACGTTTTAAACACTTTTCTTAGCTAATATTGAGATGGAGATGTGTTAAACAGTGTAAACCATTCAAATGCTATTATTTAAAATGCATTTGAAATGTCAAATAAATTTAATAAAATTTTATTAAAGGTACTAAATTCACATATTTTTAAAGTTGAAAGACTAAATTGAATAAAGGTTTCCAAGAGGGACTAAAGACTAATTTCAAGTTTGACAGATAAAAAAGAGACAAAAACATATTTAACACACACACATATATATATATATATATATATATATATATATATATATATATATATATATATATATATATATATATATATATATATATATATATATATATATATATATATATATATATATATATATATTCACTTTATATCTTCTAGTATAATTTAATTTTTTTCATTAAATAAACCTTTAGAAATAGTTAAAGCATATTAATCTATTATAACACAATCACTATAATGTAAATCCTAAAAGTGATATGTTTACAAATAAATAACTATTTTATTTCATTACTTAATTAATATATAAGGGTTATCAATTAATAATTAATTACCTCACACTTATCCACTAAAATAATTAATTAGACTAGTTAGACATCAACTTTGTATGAAAATGTAACACTCCAAGTATTAATAGTATTAATCTGTAACCCAAATGATAATTTAAATAAAATAAAATGCGTTCATTAACTAAAAGATATGTTTTATAAAAAGTAGTCAGAAAATTATTTTAGTTATTACGTAAAACATATATCTTTTATAAAAGATAATTAGAAATGTAAATGAGTTTTCAATCCCTTCCTCAAAAAATTTATCATTTTAGTGTTATTTTACCGTAAAATTACAAAAATAATATATTTTTAAAATAATTTCAACAAAAATTAAAAATCGTGTCATATTAAAACGATTTCATGTCAAAAACTTTTATAAAATAATTTAAATTTAATTTAATCATGAATACAAAATAAAGTCATGTCGTGAAATATGATATATATATATATATATATATATATATATATATATAACATAAAAAAGTTAATTTAATTTTTATTTAAATAATAATTATTTATATAATAATTAATATATTACATAATAGAAATAAAAATTATTTTAATTAAACTAATAATAAATAATTTATGATATAAAAAGTATTATCATAATGCAAAAGAGATAAGATAAAAGAGATGAAGAAAAAAAAAACAAAAATACTGTAGAAAAGCATAAAAAAAAATTGTTTCTTTTGAAGAAGATAAGAAAAAATATTTCATTTTAAATAAAATAAAATATCTTTTCCAAGTCAATTGAAAAAAAAAAATTAACCAATTAGTTTAGATTACAATTCATATCTGACATGTACATGATTATGATGATGGCAGTCTAAAAACAAAATAGAATTCAATTCTCCCAACTCTGAATACGATTTTTTTCTTTAGGAAAATATTTTCACAATTATTAAAAATTTATTTTGAAAATATTGTATAACTTATTAAAGTAAATTAATTCATATTATTTAAAATTTGTACTATTTTATTTAGTTAAAAGTATTAAATTAATTTATTAGATTAAATAAATTTCAAAATTAATTATATTTATTAAATTACGGCAACGTTAAGAAAATTAATAGATGTAACATATTAATGTTAACGTTTAATTCAATAACTTAAATTATTAACAATAAACATATATTTATATTATTATTAATGTTATAATATAAATAATAATTTAATTTTTATTAATTAAAAATTATTATCTATAACAATATATAAAGAAGATTCCTCTTTTTGTGTTCACTTTTCATTTTTTAATTTTACCCTTAATTAATATTTTAAAAATTAATTATTTTATAATTAGTTTAATTTTAACCGTTTTTTTTTATTTTGACCGTTATTCTTAAAAATCTTTTTTTAACAATTATTTTATTTAATAACTATTTTAAAATTTATTATATACATTTTAAAAATAAATATTATTAATTTTATAAAAATTAAAAAATACGGATACACAGACAAGACAACGTCTGTGTATTCGCTAAGTGAGTTCAACGAAAGAGAATTTTTATTCTTTTATCACTCTCTCCGTTTATCCATTTACTCTCTTTTTTTTTTTGTTTCTTTTTTTCTATATTGTCTCTAAATTTTTTCATCAAAAACATCGTGTTTTAATCTGCTGACACCACTTATGCAGAAGTACCTTTTTTATAACAACGTTTATAAAAAAAAAAAAAGGCCACAGTCTCATAATAAAAAACAATATATTATATAGGTCCAAATTAGGAGGGATGTAAAATATACCCGAAATTCTCCTGTTATATGGGTTGGAACGTGACCCAATATGACATTGATGTTGGGCTATTACGTTGGATGTAAGGGTCTTTCTTTCTGCGCCACTTTTTTCTTCCTGCACCCCTATATTAACATCCCATTTTATCCTTAAAAATTTATAAAAAAAAAAAAGAGAAATTAACCTTCAGGTCATCTTCCCCAAACCTTGTTCGATGGAGGTGGCGTGGGATGATTAGGGGTTTTAAGTAGGTTTCAGATTGCGTAATTCGAAATATATTACCAAATCCGAAAATATGTCTTAGATGCAACATCCTGAAACATTTTTGTATGCATACACTCCAAAATGAGTAATCTCAAATATACTTTCAAGAGAGACATTTCAAATTGAATATTTTGAAAAAAAAATATACTTTTCAGAATATACAATTCAAAATGTAATCTTAGATTTGAAAGTATATTTCGGATTGTTCAATCTGGAAAAAATTATTTGTTGATAAATGTGTAATGTGTAATTTGAGAACATTAAATGTTAAGGGATTTTGTGTCCTTGTACGAATGGATTAACCTTTTCATAACTATTCTAGGCTCTGATACCATTGTTATGAAAAGGTTAACCTATTCGTACAAGGACACAAAATCTCTTAACATTAAAACCATGTTATAATTGATGGATTCTTTGGTTTTGTTAGTTGGGGACCAACACAAACTTTCTCTCGTGAAGGCCATGTTATAATTGATGAGGACTTTAAGCTTCTCACCGATTTATTATAGTCCAATGAAAAAGGTTTACCAACTAATTTGATAGAAAAACGTTGTACAACACAAACTTTCTCTCGTGAAGGCCATGTTATAATTGATGAGGACTTTAAGCTTCTCACTGATTTATTATAGTCCAATGAAAAAGGTTTACCAACTAATTTGATAGAAAAACGTTGTACACTTGTTAAAGAAATGCTTTCCTTCTCGCAAGGATACATCAGCTTATCATGGAAATGTATAATTCTTCAACCAAATCCCACTTGCCATTGCCCACCATATATGGTCAATGGAGGCTAGGAGAACCAAACACTCTTCTTCGAGTTGTGTCATAAAAATGATGAAACAAATGCCTAAAATCCTTGATGACTACATTTCATGACTTCTAGAAAACGCTTTCAGCTTCATCAACCATCGTTCGGAGCTCAACGTCGAAGATTCCATGGCACCGGATGCGAAACGTGTCAAACTCCCTAGCAGACCACAACATCAGGTCGATGAACCCAGTGGCAGCGATTGGAAGTCGATCTTTGTTGGCATTGACAAAAGCTGGTAGCGTCAACTTCAGAAGAGGTAGCGACTTCTATAGGAACTGGCTGAAGGTCTCACTTGCAACGAAGGACGTCCCTCTCCGAATCGGGATCGGTGATATTAGTGGTGTTGGAATCTGGCTGTTGCAGGAAATCACATCTTCCATGTGTCATTCATTCTCTTTATTATGATGCAATTATGCAAGAAGGGATGCTTTACTATTAGTTTAACATTGTTCTGGTTATGTATATAGTTGTGTTTTGTTAGCCTAGTTAGATTAGTTAGGGTTTTGTTAGGTTTTCTGCTTCCTTTATCTTTTGTCCCCTTTTTATAAGTGACATTTTCTCAATCAATAACAGATATTTTATTGTTTCTGTAATATGGTATCAGTAGACCAATAATTCTCTCTATTTCCTTTTTGGGTCTTCCTTTTCTTTGTTGTTTGCCCTTCTTTATGTTCTTGTGTTCTTCCATGGCTTCCACTACCATCAACAATACCTCCAACACCATCATCAAGGAACCCCATCAAGATCCTTCCCATTCCCTTTTCTTACACCATTCGGATGGACCTAGTCTTCTTACTTCTAAATCGTTAGATCACAAAAATTACATCACCTGGAGCCATGCGATAAGGGTTACTCTCTCGGTCAAGAGCAACCTTATACTCATCAATGGAACCTTTATCACACCTTCGGACAATGATCCTTTGTTCGCTGCTTGGTCACGGGCAAATGATATCATCATCTCATGGTTATACAACTCCATTTTGAAAGAGAGTGCCACAAGCATCATCTTCACTTCCATCGCTCATGAGATCTGGGGAGATCTTCAAACTCATTTCTCTCTCAAAAATGGCCTTCACATTTTTCAACTCTAGCGTCAACTCATATTATCACTGTTACAATGTCATTCATGATTCTACCACTGTATACCCTATTTAAAATTATGTTAACTATTCCAAGTTGTCCACTCCCTACACACACTACATTTGTCAAATTTTTTAAAATTATGAGCCTCAAACTTATAAGCAAGCCATTCAGTTTCCTCATTGGCGAAAAGCCATTGAAGATGAACTTACTCCTATGGATTTGAATAACACATGGTCTATCACCCATCTTCCTATTGGTAAGAAACCTATAAGTTGCAAATGGTTGTTTAAACTTAAACTTCACTATAATGACACTATAACTAAACATAAAGAAAAGTTAGTTGCTTATGGGTTAACACAACAATATGGCACTGATTTTCATGAAGCTTTTTGTCCTATTGCCAAAATTATTACCCTGCATATTCTTTTATTCGTTGTTGCATCTCATAATTGACATTTAACTCAACTTGAAATTAATAATGCTTTTATAAAAGACAATCTTAATGAAAAGATTTTCATGAATATTCCTCCTAGTTACACTCATAATTTTACCACAACCTCTACTGCTCCTTTGATTTGTTGTCTTTATAAATCAATATATGGTTTAAAACAAGTCTTAGACAGTTGGTTTCATAAATTTCGTGGTACTCTTGTTTCTTTTAGTTTTTATCAATCTAAACATGAATATTCTCTTTTTACCAAAGGCAATGGTAATATTTTTGTTGCTCTTTTTGTTTACATAGATGATATCATTATTGTTGGCCCAAACATGGATTGTATGCATTTTGTTTATCATCATCTACAAAACACTTTCAAATTAAAAGATCTTAATGATTTAAAATTATTTCTTGGAATTGAACTTTCCAAATCTAAAAATGGTATTTTTATGTGTCAATGCCTTAATATTTTATCCTTAGTTGAAGATTGTGGGATGCTTGCTTGTAAATCATTTATTGTTCATATGCTTCCCAATTTGCATTTACATAATACTTCAAACACTCCTATTGATAATCCTTCTATTTAGAGACGTCTCATTGGAAAATTGTTATATCTGATTATTTTACTTCTTCATATTTCTTATACTAAATTAAACCAATTTCTTCAACCCCATTTTGTACACATAGAGGCTGTTACTATTTTTCTAAGATATATGAAGCACACAACTGGACAAGGTATTTTGTTTAAATCTACATCTGATTGTAATATTTATGCTGCTTAAGTTGATGTTGATTGGGGCTCATGTATGGACACTCATTTCTCAATCACTAGATTCTACATTTTCCTAGAAAACTCTTTAGTCTCCTAGAAAACCAAGAGACAAAAGACAATCAATGAATCTTCTGCAAAAGTTGAGTACCATGCCTTAACTTTTGTTTCTAGTGAAATGGTTTGGTTGAAATCTTTTGACTGACTTTCATATTTCTATTCCTCATGCATGAACGCATTAAGCACCTAGACATTGATCTTCATTTCATCTGGGAACATGTGGAGAAAGGCACTAACCAACTTATTCACATATGCAAGCATCACTAATTAGTTGACATTTTAACCAAGTCTTTACCAAGAACCAGTTTCCTCTCCATTCTCTAATACGGGCATTGAAAACATTTATCTCCCATCTTGAGGGGGCTTATTAGTTTAACACGGTTATGGTTTGGTATATAGTTGCATTCCGTTTGCTTAGTTAGATTAGTTAAGGTTCCATTTGGTTATCTACTTCCTTTATCTTCCTTTCTTTTGACCCCCCCTTTTAAGTGTAATTTTCTTAATCAATAACAAAGATCTTTTCTTGTTTCTGTAATATTTACAAAAAGAACAAAATGGTCAAACAATGATTAAGTTTGTCTCCTTGTCCTTATAAATTTAGAAAAGTTGTTGGCAACAAGTTCATCAAGCAAAGGAGATTGTTGAAACAAAGGTATACAAAGGGCTTGATTGTACCACTTACCAAAGTGCCAAAACTTGCATGGCATAACATTGCAGCAATGAAGACATTGTGAGTCTTCTTGTTAGAATACTTATACATTATGGAACTTGGCGAAGAGGAAGATCGGGAGATTTAGACGAACATGGGAAATATAATATCGGATTACAAGTTCCGAAAAATAATAGTTTTTCTCGAATTAAGCAATCCATGATATATTTTTAGATCCGAAGTCACATTCTGGATTGTATATTCCAAAAACAATATTTATGTTCCAAAATATATAATTCAGAATGTCTTATCACATTCAACAATGTATTCTGGATTGCTAAATCCGAAATGCATGCGTATAAAGATGCGAAATGTTTAATCTAAAACATATTGTTGGATTCGATAACACATTTTTGATTATGCAATCCAAAACTTACTTAAATCCGTAATCATCTGTACCCCACCCAGAGATAAATCTTTATATTGACATAAGGAGCCATGACCCCCAAATATTTTTATATTTATATAATTTAATATATAATTTTAAATACTTTTTTAAAATTTAATGTATTTAATATATTTGAAATTTTTGAAATTTTTTAAGTATATATATATATATATATATAATTTCTCTATTTTTACCTACATTTATTTTTTAATTTCACCTTTTAAATATATTTTTCAAAATTAAAATAATTATTTTATTAATCTTTTAAGCAACCATTTGTTAATTTAACTATTTTTTTTTTCAATTTGACTAATTGTTTACACATAATCATAATAAATAAAAATTAATTACAGTAAAATTATAAAAAATAATTTTATTTAATTTTATAATTATAAGAATGACAATTATAATAATTTTATTATTTTTATTATCATAAAAAATTAAATAGAGTATTTTTACTTGTTTATATAAAAATTATTTTGAGTTTCATTATTTTTTTTCTATTTTCGTTCAAAAAAGTTTATCTTTCGATCTTTTTTAGTTTCAATTTGATCCTGACTTTTAAAAAGTTGATATAATTCGGTTTTTTTTATTAAATTTTTTGAAATAGATCAATTTTTTTTTAAATTGAAATTATAAATAAGAATGATTTGTTTTATTGATATAATTAACATAATGTCAATTTTAATGAAAAATTTTTAATTCGTTTCAAAAAATTTAACTAAAAAGATCAAATTACATCAATTTTTAATAATTCAAAACCAAATTAAGATTACAAAAATCTGGATAATCAACTTGACATTTTTAAATAAAAATAAAAATAAAAATAACTCAACTAAAATTTTTGACACCCAAGTTAAATCCAATGCAGTGGTTGATCGAAGAACTAAAAGTTCATTTCTCAATTTTTTTATTACTAATATTTAAGGGTAAAATATGACATGTCAATTTAGGGGGTGCAGGAAGAAGATAAAGGAGTTGCCGGAAGAAAGATACTGTATGTAACATGAAGGGATGTTATAGTAGCTTAAAAACCCTAAAACTTATCCCAAGAAGCAACTTTTCTTCTTTTATTGTTTCCTCTCTCATTTTGGCAACCCAAAACCCTTGCCTACAATAGCTCCTTCTTCTTCTTCTTTCATCTTCATCTTCTCTCTGCATGCTCTCCCGCGACGAAGGTATCTGCTTTTGCATTTTCATTTTTCTCCAACTTCACTTTTAATTCTATGTCATTGCTGTAGTTGGTATTCTCATCGCAACCGCGTCTGGTCTCATCGCTGTTGGTGGTGCTCCGCTCGCGTCAAAACCTCACCGGAACCAGGTCAGTGGTTTTTACATTTTAAATATTTTTAAATTATATTACATTTTAAGAGAAAAAAAGTGGAAACTTTGGACGCAATTTTGGAAATAATTTTATAAATAGACTTTAGATCGAAAAGCACTTCACTACCAAAGCTTTGGCTAAATCAAGTGAGTTTTAAATTAATTCAAGTTCAACTTTAAAACTTCATTAGCATTTATAAGATAGGATTTATGAATTATTATAAACTCCTAACACGTTAATTTGTACTGAGAAAAAAAAATTAACTTTTATTAGTAGATAAAATATCTCAAATTAATATAATTTTACAACCTAATACATTCCTATTAAAAGTTACATTTAGCTTTATAATTAAATCTTAAAAAACTATGCTTAGTTATAAAAGAAAAATCCTCAAAACTGTAATATATAAACGATCTAGTGTATCTTCGTATATCTCCTTAATTTTAATAAAACTTAAATGTTTTACGTGCCAAAAAGAAAAAAAGAAATCTTAATTTTGGTTAAAATCTAAAGTTAAGATTAAAATTAAATATATTGTTTGAACTAAAATATAAATTAGAGATGTAGAATAAAGTATTTAGAAGGTGTAAACCTTTAATGTTAGTTATATACTACGTTTAGCGATACTAATTAAGTGTCTTTATTTTAATTTAAGTTTAAAATATGCATATATATATATATATATATATATATTTATATATTTAGTATTATTAGTTTTGTTGTAGTTTGATATTCTTGTTCTTAATTATTGATCGGATTGATATTGAGTTCTAGGGTGTCTAATTCTTGGCAAATCGTAATATTATTGATATTTTAAGTATTGTATCGTTAAACTTGTAGTTGTTATGTGATATATATATATATATATATATATATATATATATATATATATATATATATATTGCATTAAGGATCGTACATAATTTTTTTCATTAAGAGACAAATATTCATCATAAACCAAGTCATGATGTATGTAGTAATGGATTGAAGCGGGAAAAATACAAGTCGAATCAGTGAGATGTATGAGAATGGTATGGAAGAGTTCAATCGTCTGTGTTCAAGAAAATGTACTGAAATGAAGTTGGGTAGATGCAAGTCGAATCAGTGAGGAGTATGAGAATGGTGTTGAAGAGTTTTTACAATTTGCTCAACAAAATGTACAAGGTGTCAATGGAAGATATTTATGTCCATGTGTTAATTGTTTGAATGCAAGACGACTTGAGATTAAATTGATACGAGAACATCTTATTTGTGATGGTTTCTTAAAGTGTTATACAACTTGGACCTGGCACGGAGAACTTTTACTTCCAAAGCCCCAATCTAAGTAGTCTAATGTGCACGTTTAGAGGACATGATTCGCGAGGTTTGATAAAAAACTCTCTAACAAACACGTATGTATGATTCTTTGAAAGAAAATTCAAAGAAGCCTTTGTATCTTGGGTGCATTATATGGTAGGCAAAGATCACTTGTAACAGATAGGATATTTATATATTGTAAGTTCCTATTTACTCTAATCAAATGAGAAAAGTGATTTTCTCAATTTAGTCAAGTTCATATTGAAATTTTGTTATATCGGGATACTTT